>NC_140774.1:21313452-21913452 GCF_044657685.1 Stegodyphus dumicola
AAGAGAAGACAAACTTCGCTGTCAGCACGAAAAAAGGCATTAACGAAGGGGATGTCACAGGTCAGTTTTATGAAAAGAAATACCCTTGGAGAAGGGCACTGTCTACTGTGTACCTTGTATTAAGAACGTGAAAGGCTGCTTTGAAAAGAGTCCCAAAGATATGCGTAATAAAAATATATGAAATATCCCTTATAAAAACTTCTTACAGAATTCTATAGAAAAACATCTAATGCACTGACGATCAATTCTTCCCTTTCATTCCAAGCTTGAAAATGCATATACATTTACTTAAATTTAGATTATTTTTAATGTTAGAAACAAACAAGAAAAACTATAAAGATTGTTGGTAAGTATCAAATTTTGAATTAAAGTAATTTTTTATATTCATGAATGGAAGCTAAATAATTAACAGCTAAGCTGGCCCCATTCCCCCTGTGGAACTATGAGATCTCCCCCCGGTTGCATCGCAACTGGTCTAAGGAAAAGATTTCGGTAGGAATGAGATTTCAACCGAGCTCCTGAATGACTCCTAATTCGAAGCCTCACTGGAGCAATTTTAATGACTATTTTTCCTTCGTTACTTTGCAAAGAAAAAAATTAATTAAAGACCCTAAATTTAATTTAAACCATTAATTTTGGAAAGTTACGTCATTTCAAACTAAAAATTGTGCCTTTTTTCTTCGATTATGGCTGAAGAATAAAAGCAGTCTTTAATTAATCAGGAACACCTACAGAAGTATTGGCTTCTGATCATTTTAGTACAGTATGACTATCCACGATTGAGAAAACTCTGGTCGTCAGTGCAGATGGTCAATTTGGAAATCATAACAATTAATGATATTCAGTATTATAACGTGTCAGGAAAGGGGGAAATAGATCATTAGGCTCTGCTTCGAAATAACCTTAACAAAAAATTAAGAAAGAAGGTAGAAATCTTTTGGAGAAATTAGATTATTTGATTTGAAAATCATAACAATTAATGATATTCAGTATTATAACGTGTCAGGAAAGGGGAAATAGATCATTAGACTCTGCTTCGAAATAACCTTAACAAAAAATTTTTCTACAGACAGATAGAGCTCTACAGAAATTAACATAGAACTTTTATAGGTAGAAATCTATATTAAAGAATCTGTACAGATGAAGATAGAAATCTGTATATCTGCATCTGTTTTACGGACAAATATGTGTAGTAATGTTTCTCTATAAAATTCTACAGAAATTTTACAAAGCTTCCACAAAAAAGAATTTTATAAAAATATTGCTTTGTAAAATCATATAGAAAGTTTATAAAGACTTCAGAACTGCATTTACTACTTTTCAGTAGCTTAGTTTGTTAATCCGCAACAGACAGATTCCGTTGGAGAGTTAAATAAATATCTTACATTTTGCTGAATGGCAGCAGACTCGAATGAAAAGTGAATCAACGCGTAATTGCGTTTCGTGACTAAACGTCCTTTGGAGTTATACAAATTTAGACAGATTAATATCAGAAACCATAATGTCACAAACATAAACACAACAAACAAATGTCAAACTGCACTCAAGGGACAAGAAAACTTACCGTTATGGTATTTCTCTTCCAGATTCCGCCTATATTCTAGCAGTCAAAAACAGACGGAAATCCACATCAAACCTTCCCACGCTGCTCTCGCACGTTGAGGAATCGAGGAACATTTGCTATTAAGAGGATCTGAAGTGTGCGTGTGTGGGTCACAGAACAAACGAATGGCTCGTGCCTACCATCTGCCACTCGATTCCCGTCCATTTGAAAAGGCATGGCAAATCGGAAATTCGAGATTTCCTCTCGACAGGCGACACGTAGAACGGATTCGTTTCCAAAGCAGGTGAACCTCGCGGAAAGTGTTTGACGAGTGGGGATTCTATAAAAGGATACTGAAGTGGACGAACTTTGCTTTGTGATGCAGAAAGTGTAAATTTTTGCAAGATATCAAATGCAGCACCGTACTGTTGTGTGCGTACAGCTTCGTAATAGATTGAATGCACAGACAACCGATGATAGTTTGATAAAATTTATTTTACCAAAAGGAACACTTTACAGCTCTGGAACTTTCCACAAAAATACTCGTACAGTTATACTTCAAACTACTAAGAACGTTAAACACGACGCGACAGAAAGCGCGTTTTGCGAGACGAAACAAACAGTGATATGTGAAATTTAGACATACGGAAGCATTAAGCAAAGCTCTTTAAGTCTGACTTGGTCTGGACAAATCATGCAAGAGCTATCTGCGTAAAAGGAGGGATGCCATCGTGGAGGAGTTTCTAAGGGAAACTGGCCCGTATCCACATTACACATGCAGAAAACCACAAACACGCCCATGCAGCGAGACCGTTCGCCTGGAATTGCAATCACAGAGTTCTTTAGTATTTATCTGTCCTGATGTTCCTCCCATGCTTTGGGTCTTATTTTTTAAAAAGTCGCCTGACTTTGCTCTCTATATACTATTTCATACTTCGTGCAAATTTTACGGAATTTTGGTTAACAAATTAAGAGATTTAAAAGCGACGTGTTGCCACTCAACGAAGAGTAAGATATTTAAATTTTCTTTCAAACTGAACCTGTCTGCTATTGCAAAATTAACAAACTAAGCGATTTAAAAATAAGAAAGGAAGTAATTACATCTGCGATTACTGAAAACAAGTTGAAGTCTTTACAATCGTTACATATTTTTTTCTTTTCTTGTAATAATTATTTTGATTACGATTACTTTCTTTAAATGTTGATGCCAAATACAAACTTCAAATTACAAAGCGTCTCAAAAATAAGATTTTCTGATAATAATTTCAACGGGGGGGGGGGGGTAGAAAGAGTTTTTTATACAAAATTTAACTTTTTATTTGGTCCTCAGAAGAGCAGAATGTTTATAAAGTTTCAATCAGCTAAATAAGAATTATTTCGTGTCCCCGTTTATTTATGACAAAATTTATTGACTCCCCCCCCCCTTTAAATGGCGGGCACTAGCCATTTTAAGCTTTGGCCACTATTAAGGCCAGAAGAGTTGGTCATTTTATTATGGAGGCACCTAACAGGCGGCCACTGTTGCCTCCTATGAAAGACAATTTTACATCCACGCCTTCTCCGGGATTCGAACCCGTGCCCTTCCGTACGATAGTCAGAGTCATTAACCACTTTCTCGTCTCGACGGCAAAAATTTACTGACATAAAAGAGGATGAACGTTGATTTGGAGACCATTATAACCCACCAACGATCCAGAGAATGATATTGTTAAAAAATGGTAATCCAGCTGGACTACCTGCAAGTTTTCACGGTTTTCCATATGACTCACCAATCAGTTTCTCGTAGAAAGTTCTACGTAAAAACATCCCTGCCCTTAGGCTTCCCCCTCTCTACCTTATTTTGAGAAGATTTTTTTAATGAAAAGAAACATTCTAGATTCCATTTTTATGAAAATAAAGACATGTACTGTATATTTCCTGTGTTACAGGTTATATATGAAAATGTGTTTTCTCCTTGGATGCAGATAACAGAGAACTTAATAATATATATATATATTTTTTTTACTTGAAATATAATTTTTCCATTCTGAATGTTGCACAGAAAATATTTCATAAACTATACCTCTAGTGGTTAATTCAAGGATATCATAGGAAAGCCACCAAGCTGCGTCAGTAAGGTATAAAGTAGACAGCCAAGCTGGAACAAAAAAAAAAAGTGAATTTAGTTACGACTGCAATAAGAATAATTTACAACACTTTAAAGAAATATACATTTTAGATAACACAGATATATAAAATGTATATTTCTTTAAAATGTACATTTTATATATACATTTTAAATAACATAGATATTCTTTGCCTTATTCTTTGCTTATTTTTTACAATTTTTTATAGTTATTCGATGTTGTACAGTTTCACTTTAAAGAGAATAATAGGAAATTCACTTTTTAATCGTTACGGTATTTTCCTTTCGCAAAAATTAATTTCGGATTTCCGATTATTTTACAAAAAAATTTTACTTTTAGTATTATCATTTTAAATTAGCAAAATTTCACTTTACACTAATATACCGAATTTAGTCGCATATTTTCTCATTTAGTTAAAACGTTAAGGTTTTTCTTATCTAAAAATATAAGCTTAGCAAAAAGGTTATAAGGTATTTCTTCCGTCTTCTTAGCATGCCTTCGTGGTATAGTGGTCAGCACGCTCGACGCGTATTCGACAGGTCCGTGGTTCGAGTCCCGGCGAAAGCATTGTTCAATTTTCATGACTCCTACTTCAGGGAAAAAAAAAACGTCTCTACAAGGTATTCATGCCTTTTTTCCTTCTTCAAGACCAAGGATAATAATACTTATTGAACGATACAACGGACCAGTCTCAGCTGTATATAAGTGCTACTGCCCCGATTTACCAATTCGAGACGGCAGACTTTAAAAACTCTCAAACCGCCGCTACTCAGTGAGCGCAGGATCGCCACTCGCGACTCCCAAAGACGGCGGTGGCAAGAACATAAGTGCCTGGAGATCTAACTGGTCGTCAATTTGCTGTATACCAGTACCCAATAATATAAACAGGAGTCCCCAATTCAAATCTTCCGCCTTCTTCAACCGCCTTTTTAGCATGCCCTCGTGGTGTAATGCTCGGCGCGTATTCGAGAGGTCCGTGATTCGAGTCTCGGTGAAGGCATTGCTCATTTTACTGACTCTTGCTTCCAAAAAAAATCTTAATGACTCTACAGCGTATCAATTTGAACTTTTAAATGAATCAAAATTCAATTTCAGATTGGTGAAAATTTGATAGAACTTTCAATAATATCAGACAGAAAATTTTCTTCATTAAACAAAAGTACTCTGCAGCGGAATAATGTTCTTTTTTGAAAACGAAACTTGGTACAGAAAAATCGGCGTCAAACAGTGGCTCATCTGACAGCCCAATACAATGTAGGTCCAAGTGCAAGTGTTTCGGAACCCAGAATTCAGCGGACGTTGGATATGTGACTGCGCAGCAGACGTCCCACACATGTGCCTCCATTGCCCAAGCGTCATTGACAACTGCGCACACATGGGCCCGGAAACATCGAGACTGGACCACGGATTAAATGGAAGACAGTTGCCTGCTCGGATGAATCACGACTTCTCATTTAACATGTAGATGATTGTATCAGGGTATGCCGTCTTCCAGGCGAAAATTTGCTACCCTCCCCGGTTATAGCAGAAGGCAGGTTATACACAGGCTGGTTGTGGCAGTATTATACTTTAGGCGACATTCTCAAGGGAAGCTCTAGGATCCTTAGTTGTGGTAAAAAAAACCATGAAAGCTGAGGAGTATCTGAACATAAGTGCGGATCAACTGCACCCTTACATGGCGTCTCTCTTCCTGACTGAAAATGAAATCTTCCAGCAGAACAACAATACCCCCCCCCAAGGCTCGAATTGTGTTGGAGTGGTTCGAGGAGTATGAATTCCAGTTAATGTCCTTCTCACCTAACTCGCCGGATCTTAAGCCGATAGAGTACATTTGGGATCTCATGAAGAGGCAGCTCAGAGCTCAAATAAAATCAAGTCGGAGTATTCCGATTTAGTATGATCGCTGCTTAGACATTTGATACAACCTGTTCCAGTCATCTACCAAGAACTTGTGGCATCTATGCAAAGGGCGAGTTGCAGCTGTTTTCCAGGCCAAAGGTCGCGCAACGCGTTATTGTGTAGGTGGTCATAATGTTTTGGCTCTTCAGTTTATATTCTATAAACATAATTACTTAGTATGTTTTATAAGAAAATAATCTGTATTTATAGATATATCCTTTGGGATTTTATATAGGAAACATGTGCTCTGCTTATACAATTGCTTGCTGTAATAATAGAAGCAAATAAACTGTAACGGTTACAGATCCGTTAGGAATTTTACTTTAGAAAATTATGTTCTACTTGCATAACTATTTGCTGTAATATTACAAGAAACAAATCTGTAACCTTTACAGGCATAATCCTTGTAAAGTTACAGTACTTGTAAAGTTCGATTTGATATTATTTTTATTTCCATTAAAAATGAACGTCAAAAACGAACCAGAAAATCTATGGATGTAGTTAATTAATTTACAATGTAATTTATATGCAAACAGCTTTTTTCACAGTTGAAAATTGATAGGAAAAGAAACACCTTGACCGATCAGCATCTACAATCCGTGGATAAAGATAATTTCTCCCCCACGGCTACAAATTTTATCAGAATCTAATACCATCAACTGTCAAGCTGTAATAAGAAATAAAGAGTTTATAATTATTTGCATGCAAATATGTTCTTTTTTTTTAATCATGAAAGGAAAATTTAATAAATAAGAGAAAGAAATTGAGTTGTATTTATTTACTCTCAAGTTTTGTCTCACTTGGAAAAGTTTCTCCGAAAACTCAGAAATTCTTCATAATTTGTTTATTATGTTTAAATTTAGGTAAATTATTTAATGATTAATTACATGCCAGAAATATTTGAAAGGAATATCAGTCTAGGAATGAAATATTTAGTTGTCAGTATGTTTGGATTACAAGGTGTAACCAACAAATATTGCAAGCATAAAACTTCAGATTTCAAATAAAAAATAAATAGAAATTAGAATTTTCTTCTTTTGTTGTATTACTATTATTTTTACTTATATTACGCCTTTATACGTATTTATCAAGCAAGATTTAAAATGTATTTAAAATATTTTTAATTTTGCTGATGAAATTTTTTTTGGAGGGGGGGGGGAATCCGGCCTCTTAATTGTTTCCAGGATGTGCAAGCAGCCGGCATACAATTTGAGTTTGGCCCCTCTGTTCAAGGCGTTCAGAAAGTAAGCTACTCTGCACTCTAAAGTGGATTCGTCCACCTAGTGACTGTTTTCGTCTTACTAAAAGATTTGGAGTGCATAGACTCTGATTGATGAAGCATTTTACTGATTCTTCAACAGAGATAATTTTCAAAGTTTCATAAAAGTCGAGAAAACAGAAACTATATTAGCTTGAATGAATTTTTTTAAACAAGGTTACCATAACATACCGGACAAGCAAGGTTGTTTTATATACCAGGAGCTTTACAAAATGAAAAAAACGTTGACAATAAAAGGACAGATAGTGCTTATTTAGCAAGGGGCCTATCAAGGGGGGAAAGTCAGCCGCGTGCCCCTGATCAGGGCGGATGCCTCTGAAGGACTCAGTAACATTTGAGCTCCTTCCCAAAGCAGCTTCAACAGCTTTGTTCCCACTTGAGCCTTAGAGAGGGGGACTCAAGCAATTTTATTTCCAGATGATCCCGGTCGAGAACATCCTCCTCATGTCATTTGTAACACAGTCTGTGTTTTTACACCCGTTTTCTGTAAATAACAGAACACAAAGTAAGTGTTTTCAACGGCATAACACTTTTTTTTAATCGCCATTTAGACTTTTTTGACCTGACTTTTTGACAGTGTGTTTCAGTTGATTCTTGCGAAAGAATACGTTTCTCAAAATTGAAATTGATTAGAAACTACCTTCGATCGACAATGAGCCGAATAAGATCTAGCGGTTCGGCAATCCTTTCCACTGAAAATGCTACAGTTAAAAACATTAATTTTCATGAAAGTATAAAAAATTTCCAGAAGTAAAACTCACCAATAAAAAGCAACTTTTTTTTATTATTGACAGGAAAGTTAAAAAAAATAATAATAAATATTAAATGAACAAAAATGGAAGATCAGAAAGCTTTTTTAGATATATGTTTGGCTGGTAGATGTAAATTGGTTTTTCTTTAATCTTAAGATTTTTTGTTTTCCAAATCATTTCAATTACTTAAATTTTAACTAAAATAAATGTTAATTATATATTTATATTGACATTTTGCATGCAGATCATTCCAATAACGGGGTGCCCCAAGGAGATTTCCGCCCCAGGTCACGATAGCTGTAGGTCTGCCACTGCCTGCAGCAAGGGCCTCTTGGGTGTCGGCGGATCAAAGCAGAGGAAGTAATACACCCAAATAATTGAAGTCTATGCTTTTGGATTGCGTCCACACTGAGCATATCCTCCGTGTCCAATTAAAAAAATGCAAGTTTTGGATACCGTGCCAGTTTTTTGAGTTTGTATCTTCGGTTCAAAGAGGAGGTGAAGAGACGAGCGTTTTTTTTTTTTTTTTTTTTTTTTTTTTTTTTTATTATTATTATTATTATTCTTCCTCCACCCCTGTTCCGTTATGCCCGTCAAGGCAGACTGCAATTGGGTGGCCCGGAGCTCACCTTGGGTGGCACTTTAATTGAAATCTTTCGAAGAATGCCATCGGTTTGTTTAGATAGCAGGTGGAATTTGAAGTTGTCTTCTATGCAATTAAATGCCCACATTCCCCCCGTCACACTGCGTTACAGAGCCCGTTTAAACAGTTAAACTGTCCAGAAATATGCTATTAAATACAGTATTAATATGCGGTAATGAAGTACATAAACAAATAAATAAAATTAATAGATAAATAATTTTTAAAAACATTTTGAAAGCTTTCAGATTTTATAGCATGCCTACAGTGTGTTGGCACTGCTCGCTTTGAAATCGTCGAGTTTGTTAATCAAAAATTCTTTAACGTTTAAAAAATACTAAATGGATAATAAAATAAATTCGAAATTACCATGCGAGAAGCATGCATTCATTATTCAATTTCTTTAAATATAATACAGGGGGATAATATATAGTGGCAAAAATCTGAAAAGTGATACAGCCGTGATTCGATGCAAAAAGCCGTTTCGAGACTAATACCCCATCTGGGCTAATAAGAAAGTAAAATTGGACTCTCGTTACATCTTTCGTTAATCCATGTTTATTATTCCTAAATATACGAAATTCCGTTTAGGCTAATTGCATTCCAGGTCAACAACAACAACAAAATTGTTTATTAAATTATTTTTTAACTTTCTTAAACGAAATAAAAGAAGTGTTGTAATCGCGAAACTTTCGAGTATCATTTCAACGGAAATATCCATTTTGAACATAATTTTGCGTGACATCTGTACGTAAGGATAGAATAAAGAACTCTATTTTCGAAAGCGGATTGCAAAAAGGGATTCAAAATTAATTTTTCAAGACTTCTGTTCGAACGTCCGTATATATATATCTCGCCTGACTTAAAAACAATCAGCAGTAGAACCTTGGAATTTTGCATATGGAACTGCTTTAAAAGAATGCGCACCTTTTTTTTTATTATCGGCTACACTAAAAGTACATATATATAAGTCCTTACTTGGCCTTTATTTTCGCAATCGTTGGTCGCACTCATATATTTCCAAATACAGAAGTGTCTTAAATGAAGAAAATTTTCACGCTCTGGCAATGTCAGATTTAAAAATAAATTGGTTTGGTTTATTTAATTATGGCAAAGCACACTAAGGGCTATCTACTCAAGGGTAGGGATGCCTTCGTGGAGGACTTTCTAAGGGAAACTGGCTCGTATACATGTAAAATAAATTAAATAAATAAATAAATATAGAAAAATAACGAAATCTAACTTTTAAAGCGGTCTCCCGGTTCCTATACTTATTTTGGGGAAAGTTTTAAACTCGTTATGAAAAAACAAAATTATAAGTAATTTAATTAAATCATAACTTTGTAAAAAGCTATCAGTACAATAATATGCGTTAAATTTGTAATATGATAATCTATTATTTTTTAATTTTAATATTGTTGATTGTTTAATAAAATTTAAGTCTAGGGACCGGAGCAACGTGTAAAAAGTCGGATTTCGTATTTCATGCAAAATTAACATTTTTCTTTTATTTCTGCACATTTTTGTCATTTAAAACATTTTAAGTATGTTTACGACCAATGGTTGCGAAAATAAAGGACTTTTGTAAACACAGTTACACTAGAAACTCTTACACAACTTATTGTCATGCTGCTCGCATTATCCGTTACTAAAAAAAAAAAAAAAAAAAAAAAAAAAAAAAAAAAAAAAAAAAAAAGTTCGTCCAAGCAAAGATTGTTTTCGTCTCACTAATAAAGAGAAACCCTCGCCCGCTACTCGCGAAGGTCACGTCGAAACTTCCCTGGTAACTTTATGCGAGCCTAGTACCAGAACCGACCCATAAACGAACGAACACGAACTGACGGATGACTGAGGCCTAAGATGGAGCAAAGACGACAGCAAGAATTGAAGAGATGCAAGCCACAGGGAAGTAGAAATAAAGATATCTTATTAGATATTGTAATATTTATATTACTACGTATTCTTATTTCATTGTAGGTTTTTTTAAAAGATAAATAATGATTGTTATCAGTACTTTATTCAGGACTACTTTTATTTGTTACGTTCTTACTGTAACCGCGTCCTTTAGAAATGAAATCATTGGCATGATTTTCCCCTGTTAATTTTTAAACGATAAAATTAGTAAAGAAAAAAGGGGGGCAAAAGAAAAAAAAAAACGCGAGGAAATCGATATACATCTAGGATCAATGCTTAACGGATGTAGAGAGGGAAACGCAGCCAACCATTTTCGAACACCTTGTGCATGGCACTAAAATTTATAATCATGAAATTTATATGCTAATATTAAAAACGGAACAAATTCTTTGCATATCAAACATTATTGTCTGAGTTTTATACGATCTGTCCATTCATCATGCAGGTGATTAGTATAAGCATTGCCACAAAAAAAAAGACAAAATGATAAAAATTCGATAACTGGGATTTCGCAATTTATTCCATTGTTTCAAAAAATCATAACAAAAATAAATGGGCACAAAATTATTACTTCGTTATTTTTCTTTATTTTTACCAGCCTGAGAAATTACACTAGGTTTTTATTAATATCGTGACACTGCAGGTGTTCCATAAATGTTTCAGATTTTAATTTTATTTAAAGAAAGATCCACGGACTAGCTAAATTATCAAAGTTTGATAAGAATAATAATACATGTTTACACAGTAGATATGACTGTACAGTAAAACACTATTATTAAAATCAATGCTAACGATGGACCACCAAAGTTTCGAACCCTTAAACGAGTTCGGAGTATTTCTGAGAATTCCATTTGCGGGGTGAAAATTCTTTTCTCTTTTTGGACGCTATTTTTTGTGTAATTGCTTCGAAAGAGGCTCCTATTGTAATTGATTGCAAACCTGTAATTCGAAGATAAATGAATTAGCAGTTCTTTTGAAGCAACCGCCGTGCGCAAAGAGGATAAATATATCAAAGTGAAGGATTGAAAAGTACGGTGTGCTGGCTCACTTTTATTGACACTTTAATTTCTCCTTCGTGCAGCACACAGTCGTTGTATCGCAACTCGAGAAATGTTTTCGCAAGTTACCTTTTAAAAGCACACTGTTGTGAGGTGATTTCTTTTTTCTTGCTTGCTTTTTTTTAATTCTTCCCTCCCCCTCCACTTCAGCACAATCATTGCAATGTTCCATGCTGGCGTAAATCCCATTTCAGACTTTCTGAAGCTTGTAACAAATATCGAGGGATTTAAGGCCTTTTTTCCAACATCTGTGTGTATTCTGATGAATGAAAACATCAAAAATCCTACCATTTCAGCCTTTCTATTTTTAACCTTTCATTATAGCTGGTGGGAATATTAATGTGCATAAAGAACACCTATATCAGCCGGAAAAGAAACATCTTCTTGGTCTGAATACTATAATAACACTGTTAGGCAGACAGTCGTAAAAAAATCTTTTCCCCTTATATAGTTTAATATTTTTTTTTTCTACAGTGAAAGTCACATTTTTAAAAGTCAATCAAATAATAAATCTATTTTACTAAAATGGAAGACCTTGTAATACCTAGAGGGCGCGTTTCAGGAGTGGCGGATACGGGGATACCTTCTTCGAGTGGTAGAAGGGAAATAAAATACCTTCAGCGGACCAACAGGCAGAAATCCAACCTCTTGAGGCAATGGCAATCATTTTTCCATGATAGGTCATTTTATGGATCTAGATCAAAGGTATCCACATATGTAACTATACCAAATGGAGCAACTATATTCCAGAGCCATGGAGCAGGCAACATAGCTTCCAAATTTACATGTGATTGAGCAGTCCAGGACGCCCTGAGAATTTACATCGACTTAAATGATAATGATAAAGCCAGCGGACTTGTTATTTATTATGAGTCTAAGGCTGTCCTAGAGGCAATACTGAAGGGACATTCCAAATTCACCCAAGATGTACACCAACACCTAGAAACAATCAACCAGATGGAAAAGACATGCATTATGCAATGGATACCTGTGCATGTTGGAATCGATGGAAACGATGCAGCCGACGAACAGCCTAAAAAGGCAAGAGATCTCAATAATTCAATCCCCGTCACTCTTGAAAATGTTAATGTTATTGCCAGATATAGACTCGAAGAGATATGTGAGAGTGATACAAACAGAGAAATCGCAAAGACTAGACCGAGAACCCGCCATTTTAGAGGAATGAAAATTAATGAAGATAGTATCAGATAGTAAAGAACTCGTAGAAACTGCCCTGAGACGGAGCTCTTGCAGAACACATTTTCACCTGTCCGGCAATACTTGCAGCTCTGCAAAGTTTGGGAGAATTTCCTTTCTAGGGAGAGCTGTAGAGTGAATAAATAGTGAAACTGGCAAAAGCAGTGATTTCACTCATTGATCCATACGACTTCTCAAAGGACACGACACCAACCAACCATTTACTAAAAACTGTGATAGTATTACTACTTACGATTTTCATGATTCTTTAAAACATTATTTTTTAATTCAGATTTAATACCAGCCAAATCTTTAAAAGATTTCATTTTTAAATTTCAATATGATTTTTACTTCCTTGTACGAAGTGAAGGAAGTATTGTAATCGCAAAAAACTTCGGGTATCATATTTCAACGACAATATCCATTTTGACCGCATTCGAATTCATTCGGACGGTTTTTGTTTTCCCTGACATCTGTACGTGAGGACAAAATAAGGGATTATATTTTTCCAAAACTGATTGTAAAATGGATTCAGTAGGGAGTTTTTTTGTGTCATCTTTACGCATGTATTTCGCGAAACTCAAAAACGATTAGCCGTAGAACGTTGAAACTTTGTACACGGAACTGATATAACATCTAGTTGCACATCTCCCTTATATATACGAGGATACACTTTCTTAGCCGGCTTGGTGAACTCTGTTTTTTTATGCTGGTAAATTATGCCCCTCCCCCCCCCCTTTTTTTTTTTTTTGCTTTAAAAGTGATTGAATTATGTTGCTCTTATGTTTCGGTTAAGATTCTTATGCCTTTAGTTTATCTGCATGTAATAGTTGTAGAATTATCAACAATTAAATGTTCAAGTGACTCTTCGGGCATAAAAAATATTTATTCTCAATTCCCTACCCCGGAAAAAAATTCTTTGAAAACATCTACGCCAAAACTTGCCAAATATCAGAAAAATGTCACCAAGTAAGGGCCTGCATCATAAAGCAGCTTGCTTTCGATTTCAGTCAACCGTTTAAAATTAGGCGAAAAAGCAACCTTAGTTTGGCTTAAATTTAGAATGATCAGAATATAGATTTCTGTTCTTCAAAAGCATTAAAAATCTGCAGAATCTTTTGCTCCTGATCCTTTAAATTAAATAAATTTCGCTGGAAACATCTACGCTAAACTAAGGTTGCCTTTTTGACCAATTCTGAATTTTACATTGACAAGATCTCTCCCACGAATGAGGGATGTTCTCCGAATATTAAGATTAGGGGTACAGCATCGGCCAAATAATTTCCAGAAACGTTATGAAGAAATCCTAAATGAATTTTTGACTTTTCCTTGTTAAAATGCTGTGAAAGTACCCCTTCATATGTTTACCCCTTAGTAAAAGTCGACAAATTTTCAGATTGTGCCAAACTCTGGCAACTGTGCATAACAGCTTTTCAGGCAACCATGCTCATAGCAATCCTTTAGTGAAGCAGCGTTGCCATCCGTTCTTTTGTAGTATTTCCAACGGCTTTCATAAACAAATTGTAATATTTTATGCCTTAAATTTAATTTTAAAGTATGCGCTTGTGGACTTTGCCAGCGATGGAAGAAACTGTGGTAAAATTTCTTCAAGAATATGTGGAACAAATATGTGGGATGTGTATGAATCTTCAAGAATATGTGGAACAAATATGTGGGATGCGTATGAATCTTCAAGAATATGTGGAATGTGTGGAACAAAGAGCAGATGTGTATACGTTTGATAAATAGCTGATGTTACGGGAAATAATGCCGCATCTTTGCGGTTCTCTGATGCAACTAGTGTAAACAGATGGCTGTATACTTGGGGAGAAGAAAAACGGAAAAAAAAAAATAGAGGGGGGAGAGAGAGAGAGAGAGAAGGAAAGATTTTGAAGAAAATGGTAAGTGCTTTATTTTTCAATGCATCATGCTATACTTATTTAACAATCAAAATTTGTATTTTAAATTACTAAAGTATATTTTCTTTTCATGTATCGATAATGTTTGCCAATTTACAATAAATATCAATAGTTTGAAAATATTTTTAAAAAAAAAACCGAGAAAACCACCATCTTGCACCCGATAAGTAACTTTTACCTTTTCATCAGCAAAAAATAGCCAAATTGTGCCAAAGTGGCTGTGTTAATACGTAAGTAACTTTTTTTCTGGTCGTTTAACGGTATCAAAATAGCTGTGGACAAACGGGATCACATTAAGCGGCCCCTACTGTAATTGTTAAAATCATCCATATTTAGGCTATCAGGACAGCGATAATCACTTTCACGTTACTGTTCTTTTATCTCTATGCCCACTTTGTCCAGGGCCGGAGCTATATTTTTGGATTAGATTTAGATTATATTAGATTATTCAATTATGGCAAAGCACACGATGGCTATCTGCCTAAAGGGAGGGATGCCTTCGTGGAGGACTTTCTAAGAGGAATCCCTCACTTTAGGCAGATAGCCCTCATGTGCTATATTTTTGGAATTCAGGTGCAAACTCTGCAACTACAAAATTCTACCGTCAGATTCATTCCTAAATTGTAAATAAATTGCAAAACTTATGCTGCCTTGCGCGATTGTTTCTGGCTTTCTTCGCGTTCTAAAAAAAAAAGTATTGGATAAGAAGGAAACAGGAATTGAAAAATTACAAGCTATAATTATATTACAATTTTTTAAATGACAGTTATTATTCAATTCTTTTGATAGATGTAGCAATGTTAATCAGCTTCTTTCATTCTTTATTATTATTTAAATTTCTTTCGTATGAATGGCAATTTTATCACTGAAAAACACTACCAAAACTACTGCATTGAAAAATGTTACACTAGTCTAGTCTAGTCTGTACCGATATGGCCGAAATGTCGCGCAGTAGCGCAACTTGTCCGGCTCATGAGAGTAAGTCCAGTGAGCATATGACTTTGAACATTCGTGACAATTTGGTGAGGTCAAAGGTGGTTTACAGGGGGCGACCATGAGTCGCAAAGCCATTGAGAGGCGAGCGCAGTGAGAAGTGCACGAAAGAGGAGCCGTGAGGATACTGTGTATTATGTTTGTGTTGTTACATTAAAAAAGACACAGACAAAGCCGACAATTTCTTTTAGGACATGTGAAATATAATACATGAAACATAAAAGTTCAGTATTGATAATAATAACTACAAATAACATGAAATTAAAAGGATACAAAATATTGATATAAATACAATTGAGAACTCAAAATATATACACTATGCACAAGAACTCTGCACAATTAGCATGATAAATTATGTAGGGAAATTTAAGTCCCGGGCGAGGTGGGCCGCGAGTGGACGTAACGATGCATCTTCTTCTAGAATAACATAATTCAAGACATTAAGGTCAGTCATGTGATTGCATTCTTGAGCCTTTTTAAATAATTTAACATTGGCCTTATGTAAATACATTTCTATGGAATCCAGTTTTAGGTCTCGATGTAGAGTCTGATTTGAGACGTAATAGTGGGCGTTGGTTATCATCCTTAGAACTTTGTTTTGAGTAATCTGAAGTTTGCTCAACTCCTTTTTCTGAACCGTTGCCCAGGCGGGAGACGCGTACGCAAAAATAGGCCGCATTATGGAGTTGTAGATGTGTCTTTTACGCTTCATATCCAATCTAGAAGTCGCAGACACAAGTGGCGTGAGACTTTGAATGACACCAATGGCCTTGCCTCTGACGTAATTTATATGCCTTGCGCGATTGTTTCTGGCTTCCAGAGGAAATTTGAATTGTATTTAAGTCCCAAATAAGTAGCGCTTTTGACCACAGGTACTACGGTATCAAAGAGTTCCAGCTGGACAGTCAAGGGATGGTTCATTTTATTTTTCTTGAAAATCAGGAGTTTGGACTTGTCGGCATTTATTGCGATTTTCCACATAGCGCACCATTGCTCAAGTTTGGGCATAAATCTTTGTAGCTTCTTTACGGCAAAATTTGGCGACCCAGACTTGACAGCAAAGGCTGTGTCGCCTGCACAGCATCCCATGAAGAAGTTGTGGTCCAGATGTTCTGCAGGTAGGTCTGCCACGTAGAATAAGTAGAGCACAGGCCCGAGAATAGACCCCTGCGGAACCACGGCCTTGACATGCCTCTTATTTGAAATACTTTCACCAATTTGAATAAAGAACGTCCTGTTGGACAGAAAAGAGTGGATGATCTTTATTAACTCACTGATGAATTTTAAGTTAATTAACTTGTAAATAAGCTCCTCATGCCAGACGCGGTCAAATACCTTCGCCATGTCCAGCATGAGTAAGGCAACTTATCTTTTGTTGTGCAGTGCACTGCCTATGAACTCATTCAGTCGTACTAAATGTTACACTGAACTACTACTATTAAATATACCGAAGAACACTGTATTGAAATACTACTGAATACTACGAAATACTGAATACTCTACTGAACTAACTACTGAATATTAGGAAATAATGAAAACTATGAAATATAGCAAAAAAGCCAACGATTGAATATTACGAACTACTGCTACTGAATATTATGAACTATTGAATACTATGTAGAATATATTATATTGAAGAGCACTATACTGAAGTACTATTGCTGAATACTATGAAAAATACTATATTGGAATTAAATTAACTTCTACTAACTAAAGTAATTACTACTACTCAATACTACGAAATACTAAATATCGAGATGAATACTACACTGAAAAATACATGCTGAGCTATTACAGCTGAATGCTACAAACTACAAGATACTAGAAAGAATACTAAACGCCCACCAACGGCCAATTGATAGCAGGCGAATGGGCTGCCTGCATGAGCGTTTTAGGGTTTTTCCCCATGCGTAACGTATATAAGAACAAGTTTCCCTTGGAAAGTCCTCTATGAATGCATCCCTTCCCTTAGGCAAACAGCCCTGGTGTGCCTTGTCATAATTAACTAAACCGAAGCCTAAGAACACTAAACTAAACTGCAAGTATTAATCACTTCGAACTATACTTATTTCGATTACGAAATGTAGTCTTCAGGGACTATACGTATTCAATTACAATTATTTACTATAGTAAATTACAATTATCTACTATAGTATTATTCCTATAGGAATAATATAGTGAAACTACAACTACTGTACTTATAAATAATACTGAAACTACTACAACTGAATATTATGAACTACTAAATGCTAACAAAATATATATATACTCATTTAGTACAAGTGAATACTGCGAATAAGACTACATTGAATTACACTGACTACCAATAAGTATTTGGACACCTATCACCTATGCAAATGACGATATCTGCGGTCCTAAGTTCATAATATTCACGGACTCCGCCGGTATATATCGTGTAGGAAACAGCATCGGCTTTAGTCGCATGCAAGATACCTCGCAGTTCGCAGCTCTCTGATTTCGAGAAAGGTATAATTATCGGGTATCACAAATGTGGCCGATCCTTAAGGGACATATCTAGCGATCTGAAGTACCCAAAATCGACAGTGGCCTATGTGATTAAGAAGTGGAAGGTGAGCGGTGATTGTCGGAATGTGCCCCGAGTCGGCAGACCAACGAAACTGGGAGATAGAGACCGACGAGCCCTGTCCAGAGAAATTCGGAAGAACCGCACCCAACCGATGGCCCTCATCCGCGAGGAGTTTCAACAGGCATCCGGAAGTATTTTTTCAATGAATACAATCCGTAAGGAAGTACATCTGCTTGGTTTTCATGGTCGTGCTGCTGCCCATAAGCCTTTGATCACAAAGTCCAACCGCGCCGCTCGGTTAATGTAGTACAAAGCACATCGAAATTTGACCGTAGATCAGTGGAAACGGGTTCTTTGGAGTGACGAATCAAGGTTCACCCTTTACCGTTCGGATGGCAGTGTCTGGGTCTGGCGTCTACCTGGAGAACGTCTCCTGCCAGAATGCATTGTGCCAGCAGTCAAGTTTGGCGTAGGTGGAATTATGGTCTGGGGATGTTTCTCCTGGTATGGGCTGGGACCCATGGTCCCCATTCATGGTAAGCTCAACTCTGATGCCTACTGCACTATTTTGGATGACAATGTGCTTCCTACGTTATGGCAGTTTTACGGGTTGGACCTATGTTACTTTCAGAACGACGATGCCAGTTGTCATGTTTCGACGTTAACCAAGGCTTGGTATGGTGCCAATGGAGTTCATCGAATGGACTGGCCTGCCCAGAGTCCAGACCTGAACCCTATCAAGAACCTCTGGGACGAGTTGCATCGCCGAATTCAGGGGTGCACTACTCGTGCAAAATCGGTGAAGGAACTTCTATGTCTTCTCCAAGCCGAGTAGAAGAAAATACCACTAGCTGCCATACAAAGACTTGTGGAAAGTATGCCCCGGAGGGTCCACGCTGTAATTACCTCTCGTGGAGGCTCTACCAACTATTGATTTTGAATAAAGTTAGTTTTTCTTTTCTATCACAGGTGTCCAAATACTTATTGGTAGTCAGTGTACTACTGAATACTATAAATAACAGTACAACTAAAAAACGAAGTACTCAATATTATGAACAATACTAGGATCTACAGAATACTTCGAAGTATATTATACTAAACATAGAAATATTGAATATTACGAAACAATACTACGATTTACTGAATATTATTAAAAGTACTATTCTGAATACTACGAAGTTTTCTTAGTATATAATACACTAAGTATACTGCGAAGAATAGTCCGAAGAATCTACTATCAATACTACGAGGAATGCTAACCTAATACCACTAATACTGAAAGCGATGAAGAATACTGTAGTGAAAAATACTAAACTAAGAGTAAAGAAGAACTAAAGAATACGCACGGAAGTATACTGAAAAATACGCACGGAACTACTACAAACTGCATCATACCAGAAACACTACTATACTATCGTACAACTACTAAACACTATAAACTACTAAAAAATACTACACTGAAAATATTAGAATACGCTGAAAAATACTACCAATTTCCTCGAAGAAACTGAAAAACCCGAAGTCACGACACTCGCTACTAAAAGTCACGACGCACGGAACAATTTCGTTACAAATAAGTCGGCTGCGGACAGACTGGGGGGGGGGAATGAATTCCATTTCGAGACTAATATCAATCTCTAAAGATCACGAAGATCCTTTCATTCTACGAGGCATCAATGAACCTGCTATAGATACTGACCTGTTATTAATCGGCAACAGTATCGCCGTCCGTCGATTTTCTAATGGTGCCAGAACATTACGTCCTATTAAAGAAAATAATACCTATAGCACATTTTAATACTCCAGTAATGTCAGTTATTAACAAATAGCTATTTCTTTTTCTTCGCCATAAACCTGTCGGAGACCATAACGATAATAGATTCATTGTGAGTTCCGAGAAATGATCCATGGTCGAATTAAACTCAGTCTATTTCCAGCGGATATAAGCGGTCGGACAATAACTGTTAAGCGATAATGTTTTCAACACGACTGTAATGACGGAAATTAAGTTTCATTGCTCTAGCACACCGTTTCTGAGATTCTGGTCCTTGAAGCGTGTCCATGCGGTCCTCCTAGATTTACAAAAATACCCTATTACCTGAATGGGAAATTAACAAGATTTTACATCCTTTCTTGCTGATGACATGCGGCTGAGTACACTGGCATATCTTTCAGATGCATTCTCAACACTAAATGAGCTAAATCTCTGTCTACAAAGTTATTCTCTGATTTTTCTCAATGCCCATAAGAAATTAAATGGATCGGAGAGAAAACTGTGGGACATTTGAAGTTACGATGGCGCTTCGAGCCAAAGGTCATGACAACCCGACTTGTATATTCAGAATGCCTTCTAATGGGAGCGTAGCAGGCTGTCGATAGAGTTTGAATGCCGACAGACATACTACATATTTGGCACATAAAATTGTTCATATCAAATGTTCGCATCTTAGAGTATAACCTTAATGTTATACATATTGTATATAAGTGCATACATAATAAAGGATTAAAAAGACCAAGAAGATTCCGTTTTTAACTTCCTGACTGAAATTTATTTCAGAAACTTGGTTTATAAATTAGTTGCATAAAACAGAGAAATTCTTCAATATTGACGGCCTTAGAATCCTTCTTTAGTGGAAAATGAGGTACTTACGTATTATTCCGTCGAATTCATCATTTCGTATCAGCAGTTAAACAATATCGTAAAAATAAAAATTTACAATTTAGAGCGTTTTGTCTTAGACAATGCTCCAGGATGTCCATTATCTCTGAAGAATTTAATCGTGTTGTGTTTCCTCCTCCCCATACTACTGCTTCATACCTCCTTTATGGATCAAGTAGTGGCATCTACGTTTAAGCAACATTATATGAGGACAATCATAAATCATGCTATCTAGGCAACTGGCAAGGAAGGGTAGCTATTCTAAGAGTTTTTTGGAAAACTATAATTTACGGAACGTAGTAGACAGTATTGGAGACTCGTGGTCTGAAATAAAAATGAAAGCTTCCTGGAAACAAGTACACCCACAAATGATGAGTAACTTTACAAATTCTGAAGATATAATGAACTAAATTTGATGAACTCAACAGCGAAGATGCTAATGAATTGATTGAATATCACTCAGTACCTATGTCAAATGAATTCTTAATCGTGTTAAATGGAAAGTGAGGAAGGAGAAACTGATGGCTGGTGGTCAACAAATTTTTGATAAGTTTACATTGTAGAGACATTAGGTATATCTTTGAGATCCGGAAAGATGAAGAATAGCTACCACCTTCGCCGGGAATCGAACCACAGACCTCTGGAATACCGGCCCAGCGTGCAGAACCACTACACCACGAAGGCACGCTAGGAAAGTGGGAGAAATACCTTATATACTTCCTTTTTTAAAGGACGACTGGGGTTTTTAGGGGACCTAATCGCCAAATCCTGGGTGTGTAGAATCCTCATTCAACACCCTTTTAGTTCGGGCGTCACTGTACAGACATTAGTTTATTATTTTTGGAAGCCGGAGAGATGAAAAATGAGCAACCGCCTTTGCCGGGAATCGAACCACGGACCTCTGGAATGCCGGCCCAGCGTGCAGAACCACTAAAGCACGCCAAGAATGTATATGTATATGTGTTTATATGTTTTTACGTCGTCTTATTTTTTGTTTCTAACAGTTATTATTATTATTTGTTTCTGTTCGTTTGTATGAATGTTTTAGGTCCAGGGATAAAGTGAATTTCCCTGGTCGTATTTATTATTTCTTTTCGTTTTCCTTTTACTAACTTTTTTGTTACTCGGTTCCTGATGTTTGGTTTCCCGGGGCTTGTAGTTTTTCCTTTTTGTTTTTTCTTGTTCTCTTGTTGAGTGTTTTGAGCACGGCTGGATCGCTGGCTCGTCGTTTGTTGTTGGATGGGCTTGCTCCCATGTAGAGTCATATGACCAAGCTTGTCTTGGTTAGGTGGGCTGGGGGCTGCGCCCCGTAATTATACCTTATAACATATAAAACATCCGAAAACGCTTAAGTACGTCTCCTTAATTATTGTTACGTACGTACGGGTTCGTAATGGATTGAATGCCCACAGAACCGACGATAGCTTGACGTAATTTATTTTTCAAAAAAAAAACTTCACAATTCTGGAACTTTTCACACAAAAGTTTTCTTACAGCTCTTCTGAGAATGACACAGAACAATCAATTTACCACTTCAAAACTAGAACGTTCAACGGACCGCAATACAAATAGCTTGCACATTGACTCTGAGCTTTACACTCTGAACTAAATTAAACTGATACTCTCTCCAGTCTTATATAGTTTTCCCCTGCTCGCCGAGAAATTTCCAGTATCTTCGATTTCTCGAAATTGCTGGAAAGCACATGCAGTTATACAGGAACAGCACCCAAATCTCGACAAATAGTTGCCAAGTTTGGCGACTCCTCGCCAAATTTGGCTATAAAATTAATTGCAAAAACCAATGTCAGCTTGGCGCTATCTCGCGAATTTGGCGAGATAACCTCAACGTTTAATGGACTTGCCCCTGTAACCTTATTTTTCCGGCGATGCTACGCATGGTGATGCCTTTCGTGTTACATTATACAAGAGATACTACAATTTACATGTAATTTTATTAAAATTATTTACATGTATGCAAAATTCGTAACATTATGTATTACACTGATAAATAAATATTTTAAAATTTAAGTTTATTTATTCATTTATTTTTTTGCATCCCTCTGCTTTCGAACATTCAACATGCGTACATATTTTCAAGAACCAGCTACGTGCAAAGTCGGAGATCCGCCTGTATGATCACAAACAAGTCCTTCGACTCTCAGAAATACGCTAATCTTTACGCTAATCTTTTCTTCCATGACAGCTATAAAAATGCCAGCAGTAGATCACGGTTCTGAGAGGTCAAAACATCTAGCTTATCATATATCATTCGGATATTGTTATTGAATAGTCGAAGTCCCACCCATTTCTATACAAAAATATGGAACATACATCGTTTATCGAGATAACAATTCAGTTAATACGATCAAAATATTAACAAATAATATTTTTAACTAAAACAAACAAATGATTAAACTAAAAATGTTAATCCATGTTCTCGAAACGGGTTTGAAAGAGACTGGTGTGCAGATATGCACATAGGTAGGAAGATTACCTGTATGCGAGGCCGTTGCCACCCACAGTGTAATTCATTATGAGTACAGCACTTCCTCCACATTTACAGACAAGTAAGCAGAGGTGATTTCGAGTGGCAGGTGGAACTTGGGACTGCTTTGTAACGTCTCAAGACACGAGACAGTTAAGATATATGTCAACAAAGAAGAAGCCGAGAAAAAATAACTTCAACCAAGTTTTCGGAATTACTTAACCCCACAGAAATTACAGTAGCTCACATTTGTTTTCGAACACTTGAATTTTTGAAGTTTATTTTACGTAAATCTTGCACTAACTATTAAAACACAGACTTCAGTTTTTTTGTATATATTACTTCTCTATTTGAAGTTTGCATCTTGTAAAATATCAACAAAATATTGAAAGTTATGAAAGAATTTTTTCAAAAAGTGCTAATCAGTAACTCACTTGATAATTCGGAAGCTCGAGATGTTTTGGAAAAGATCCTTCTCATACATTTTACTTCCTTGTACGAAATCACGAATAATTTCGAGTATCATATTTCAACGAAAATATCCATTTTGACCGCTCTCGAATCCATTCCAGCGAAGTTCTTTCGTGACATCTGTAAGTGTGGACACAATAAAAGACTCTTTCCTCCAAAGCAGACTGTAAAATGGATTTAAAATAGGTTCAGAAGGGACTTTACCATGACGTCTGTACGTACGTCCTTATGTATGTATCTTGCATAACTCAAAAACGAGTAGCCTTAGAACGTTGAAATTTTGTATATGGCCTGCTATAACACGTAATTGTGCACCTCACTTTTTGGTTGCAATCGGTCGCAACAAACGTATCTAAATACATACCCATTTTGTGATCCAGCTCGGCGAAGCTTCGCTCTCTTTTGTGTTACAATTCTACATATGTTCACTAAAATTATTTACAAATATGCAAAATTCGTAGCAATACTGTTAATAGTGGCTCTTCTGTAAAATTTGTCTTTCAGTGCTAGAGATTATTTTATACTTTACCTATTTTATGCGGTTGACGGCTTCTCAGATCCTCTTGCTTAGATGGTTTGATAATGTCATCGCTTAAAACTTTGTTGAATAAAAGGCATATTGGCAGGCATTTGTCCGATACAATGAAGCCGAAAATAATGAACGCTGTACTTCCTACATTTCTTTTCAAATTCGGCAAAGTTTTAGAGCAGTTATGTGTGGACAAAAATTACAATTTCCATATGATAAGACGCAGTAACTCAAAATTAATTCCCTGTGTAAAACTTTATTTTACTTTTGAGTCAGGAATGCAGACTGTTTTTTAGGTTGCGGCATTATTTTTACCAGGTTGTTGTACTCACTTAAATAAAGTTACTCTGCAAAATAAATAAAGTGTAAAAATAATAAAAACCCCACTTCTTTTGCACCACAAAATGTCTAAATCCGTTCAAAAGTAAACGTGGCTACTTGCTCGATAGATAGGGAATATGCAACAAAAAAAAAAGGGGGGAGTTCTTTTTAAGTAAATACGGTAATTAGGAGAGAATCCCGACTTTGACGGTTCAGCAGAAACGTTATCATCTGAGGGCTATGAAGTTCTGGGTTCAAATTCAAGTTGAAGCTCTGTTAGCTATATAGTAAAACGCAAACATTATTAGAAAAATTCAGAAACGAAAGGAAGTTTTACAAAAATTCAGTAACACTGAAGACCGACAATTAGCTTAGAGAATAAACAGGATTGATTTACTTTTAGGAGGCTATGTTAGAGAAATGATAAAAATTTTCTACGTTACCATTCGGATAATTTTTATCGAATTGTATACAAAAACATAGAAAATAAAAAATTCGGTTAATATTATCAGAATATTATCGAAAAAAAATTTTTTTAATGAAGTCAGGTCAAATAAAGTCAAAATAAATTATAAAAATTGCTAAATGTCAGAAAAATATAGATAAGTAAGGCATTATGTCTCCCAATAACTCGGTTTCGATTTTAGTCAACCATTCTAAACTAGGCGAAAATAAGGCCTTAGATTGACATAGATTTTGAATAACTGAATTAATTCTGAGAGCGATCAGACACAGCTCTTCTCCAGTGGTAAAAAGTATGTATACAGAATTCCCCCCATAAAAATTCTTTGAAAACATCTACACCAAATTTATTTATTTTCGGGTAGCTTAATTTTAAATTTTACTTTGACAGGTTCTCTTCCAAAGAAGGATCCTGAGTATTAAGATTAACCCTTTCCGGCACGCTACCTTTTAAAGTCGGAGTTTTGATTTTAAAAAAAAAGAGAGAGAGGTAGGCAGTCTAATTAGGCCTAGAGCAGTACACAAGTAAAATTTTGTGAAGATAGCACTTATCGTTTTAAGTCTGTGGGTGTGCCCAAAGTAGCACACTAGTAGATAGAAAATGACAGTTCTGCATCAGGAGGAGCTGAGGAGCTGAGGGCGTGGTCAATGACATCACAGAGGGCGGGGCCAAAGGCAACGTCATCACACTAGGGGGCGTGGTTTCGAGTGGAGTTGAGTTGTTCGTAGACTACTGATTGAGTTGTAGACCTCCTGCTTTTCATTTAAAGTTAGTTTTTTTATATTGGCAACGGGAAATATTTTCTGCATCTTAATTTTGATGATATAGCGATGCTGCCCTTTCTTGACGAAAAAGTGAATTATATGTTTTAGAAATATATTTTTTAAGTCTGGTGTTAAAATTATTCAATGCGCGACTCTGAAAACAATGTAAAAGAAACAAATATAAAAAAAGACTTTCCTTTAATGATAGATCATCATGTCATGAAAATGAAATTACAAGATAATTTGTTTTTATTACTCAATTTTATTCTGATACTTTTATCCTTTCTAGTTTTAAATGAAACTTTAACTTATTTCTTAGGTTTTCTGTTCATAATAACATATTCATTTACTGTCATATTTTTTTAATACTTAACACGTTTCTAATTTGTAATATTTTATTTAATTTCCACATACTATTTTTTTCATACCTTTCATAAATTTCAGCATACCCTGATTTTTAACTTATATGTTATATTTCACAAACGTTCCCGCACATGCTGTTTATTTGTTACATTACTTAATTTTAGATGCAATTTAACACTTTTTTTAACGTTATAATGTTCAATATATTCTGAATTTTAACTTCATTTACTTTTTTTAAACCACTCTAGTATTCTATACACACTTTAACTTAGTGGTATGAAATTGTATTTAAAAAGAAACGTTTATTTTTCGTGATCTTAGTTCTTTTACTAAATTTTCTACAGAATTTCTAATTTCTTTCACGTGTTTAACAATATCTTCCTTACATTACCGAATATTTTTTAAAAAAACTTAAGTCTATAACTGTTAATTGCTTTTCTTACGTTCATGATTTCCCTTCTGTGTTTATATTTCTTAATTCTAGCTTAACTTATTTATTATAATGTTTTTATTTCTGTCTCATCACTCGTAATTCCAACATTTTATCCCTTTTTATTCATTTTAACGATATGGATTGTTTTCATTGACTCCATATTCAAATTTTTCCTTACAATTTTTATAATACTTGTTTTATTCCTCGATCATAATAGATCATCTACAGGTTTTACTCAGAAATTTCCATTCACAACTTTACAGTTTAATACCATTTATATCTAAATGTATTTCTTTCTCATATAGTTTTATGATCTTCAAAGTTTCTAACATCATATTTAGTTTTAAATCCCGATTACCTTTAAGTGTGTTGATAATTTTCATTTCTAATTTTACAACCACGTTCAGTGTTTCATCCACACATACCAAAATATTTCTTACATTTTCTGATATTTAGTCTATGTCATATTTCAGTACTTCAAATGAATTTACACTGCTCACACTATTATTTTTTCATGTTTTAGAGACACTAACTATACTAATTTTACTATTTTTCCTGCACTAATTGCATCTATGTCAGCACTCATGATAAACTAGCAATTGTTTTGCATCACATGCATAAAGAAATTCTTAAAACCAACTTTTTCAATATCGTACTCAAATTACTGTTTTCCAGATGGGAATTACCAGTATTCTTTGGTTTTACTCTGTTACATCTTTTTAAATTTTAACATCTTACTTTTAATTCTAACATACATCTTTTAAACAGTTTTTTCTTTTAATGATAGCCTTACCTTATTTGTTCAAATTAATTCTTTCATTCACCTTCTTTACTACCTTTCAGTACCTTCATAATTCACTATGCAAACGCAATGTCTTTCACTGACATTCTGTTTAATAATACCACAAGTTTCCTTAATTGACAAAAAGCGAATTATTTCTCATTTCAAAATAGAACTACTATATTTTTGCACAAACATTACCTTTATCCATTCAAGCCACCCCTTAACCTGTAACTGACGTAGCGATAGGAAAGGAGATTCTTATCATATGCTCTTTCGACAATTGAGGTTTCTAGAACTTCTTTGACAAGTATATCAATACAATCAGAAAATATACTTAACACTTTTACCCAGTTTAAAGGCAACATACTGTTATAAGAATGGTTTTAGTTAAATTTATAACACAAATAAACGCATTTTGTGCTAAATAGGCATAAACATTTAGATTCAGAATATTTCTTTTTAATCCGATGTAAGACTTGAATTTCATTCATGATACGGATTGTCTCTTGATTTTTTTTTTGTTTACCTTACACTAATAGAAAATTTTTATTTTACAAGTTCAGCTTTTAATGAAATAGAAATAAAAACTACGATACACCTGCTGTTTTTAAGAAAAGGAACTTTGATATATTTCTGGAAATGTAAATGCTTTTAGAGTTTTCTTTCAATAACGTTGATTTTCATTACTTTACTAACTTCAATAATTCTCTTATTAGCTAATATGAATGAAAGAAGATTGTCAAAAATGTGACACAGTATAATTCTTACGAACATATGTACCTTTACCAGCATACAGATATTACCGATTGAAATGAAGAAAGATACAGATATTTTACTCCAATCTACATTAAATTAAAAAAAAAATATTTAAACTTTCATACATTCCAAAGAATAAACGAAAACTCAATAGATATTGTCATGTTTGCATATATGAGATAAAAGTTTTATGAATGGTATCTAAAGTAATGCTTAGAACTTCATAAAAGCGAACATTCACTATGTTAATACACATATCATCAGTTATTTACATTAATCAATGTAATATTAATCATTACATGTACTATATGCATATATATTTAAAGTTTAATTGTCTTACAATTGAATAATTAACTATTGAGAGAAAGAGGTTCATATCTTACACTATTTAATTCACATGGAACAAATTTTTCCATCAACCACATTGAACCACGTTTATTAAATTCGCCAAAGCTCTTTTATTTCTGCATTTTCACACTCACGACACATTTTAAATGTAACTATTGATTACCATTTCAAACACCGATATCATAACTCAGTGTAAAACTACATCATAACTCATTTTTTTCCTACTAACTACAATTTCATATATTCAAGAAGTACATCTAAGACATGATCATTTTCTATGTTCTAGCAAATCGATTCAATTGCGAACATACTATTAAGACTTGCGATTTTAGAAGACTTGTATGTATTAACGATGTCAACGTTTCTTCGTTTTTGTAAGATTCGTATCAAACCATGTCGCATTCGAATGTGGTGTAAGAGATCACTTTTTCTTTTAAACACTTGTAAACAATGGATGCAATTTATAAGAAGAGAAGTATCATGCTGTTTCAAAACATCATCATCAGCATATTTCTGTTTCTTTTGACACCAGCAAAATTTAAAAAAAAAAAAAAAAAAAAAGGTTCGTGAGATTTTCTTCAAATTCTGTTTTACTTGAAAAAAATGTCCGAACATTCAATACGATGTAAAGATTCATATTGTTTTAAATTCTTATGCTCACTAAATATTTTTTATCACAATTTACTCTTAAAAGTAACTTTATAAGTTTTCATATCCTTTTTACATGAAAAGAACTTGTGATTATTCACTACAAAATTCTAAGACGAGAAGCTTCGCGACTTTTCAAACTACAAACTTAAATTTCTTAGGACATACACTACATCTGATGTTTCTTTCATGAGATTTCAAATATCTCTTCAGATTACTCGTATTCAAGAAACCTTACAAATATATCACATAAGTTCAGCGAATAATCGCTTCATAAACTCTTAAATTTTCAACACGAGTGAATCGCTTGAAGCATATACTGCACTGTAAACATACAATACTTAAAAAAATTGTTATAAAAAATAAAAATACATTCATTTCACCAAGAAGCTTTTCTATTTAAATACATTTATTTATTTCCAAAGAACAAGTTTCTGTATTATACATAAAATATACTTAGAATTTTCTTTCATTAGTTAATATCAAATTAACAACAATATCCATTTACTGATATTTGATATACATGTTTGCTTTAAAATTAAAACTAAAATTTCAATATATTTCTATTAAAAAAAACATAATGAAAAAAAAATACTCATAACATCAACCAAAGACAGAAATTTAAATAGAATAGCTGTACTTATATTAGTGCATTTTTATAATCTTCATAACATTTCGATTCAAAAAACCTATTACAAAATAAATGAATTATTTTTTTCTGCCTTAAAGAATCTCTTATATTTTTAAAATTAATACATAAAAATATATTTTCACCAATATATTTAATTCTGTCCTCAACACTTATTATAATGCAATCATATCTTGTTTGTGAAGGATGATTTACAATGCAACCTTCGCATTTATATAGCTTTTTTATCACTGAATTTAATTCAGTTTTGATAGAGTT
Source organism: Stegodyphus dumicola (assembly GCF_044657685.1). Lineage (NCBI taxonomy): Eukaryota > Metazoa > Arthropoda > Arachnida > Araneae > Eresidae > Stegodyphus > Stegodyphus dumicola. The sequence continues at coordinate 21,343,252 of NC_140774.1, forward strand.
TATGAGTTCTTTAAAAAGTTCATCATCATCACTTACCATATCCGAACAATTGTTTTTACATTTGATTTGCAACGGTAAAATAATTTCAAAAATACTTTTATATAAAGTATTAGATACATCAGGAATAATTTCTTTCAATTTTTTTAAAATATCACAGTTTACTTTTAGGTATGTAGGTTTTAGTTTAAAAGAATTTTCATCTTGTTTAAAAACTTGTTGAAAAATACACTCACCTTCTTTGTTGAAAACTACCAACTCATTATTGCAAATGATGCTGGCACTCGTATAGACCAGATTAAATTCATATATTTTTGAGGAAAATTCTTGCCATGTTGCAGGAGTTATAACAACACCGCGTGTAGTAGGGTATAATATTTTATTTTGTTCCACACATTCACGTAGATGAATGTTCATTCTGTTTTCAAACTGATTTATGGACACAAAATATCCCTAACCAAGAGTCCAAGTGATTATAATAAATCCAAGTGATTATAATAAATCAACTTCGAACTTTCTTTTTTCTGTTCTCAATTATTCGGCATGAAGATATTTTCAGGAACAGATTTCATATAGTGGGCAAACCAGTCATCCTCTGGAAGTTCATCCTCATTATCTTCCAAGCGTCGTTTTTTGATTTTCGAAATTTTTATGTTTCGGAATGTGATACTAATTCTAGGATCTTTAACGTCAGGTTGAGAGGGTATTCCATGCATCCAAAATTGGTTCGTTGGGGGTTTCATTACAAGGAGAGTTCCATGAGTTAAGTCCACGCTTCGAGATGTGAAATTTCGCCTGGTAAATACCATTTGACATTTTGCACCTAAACTGATGACAGGTATATCACTTTCAGGTTCGAGACAAGTTTCATTGTCTTTATGCGTTGAAATTTTCGCCACTCCGTCAGGATAATAGTTCAATAAAGCAAAATTATATTTTTTGCCAGTTATCGTTTCAACATAATCTTTTACATTTAGAAGAGTTTGAGTCCATGGTTCTACACAAATGCTCGTTCCAGAGAATTCGTAACTAAGTCCTTCATCACCAAAACCGAGTACTTTTCTTCGTGGAACATACTGAGTCCCACTAATTTCAAAACTAATATTTTTAAAATCATAATTTGATAGTTCATCTAGCAAAATATCAGCTTCATTTCGTGAATAAAATTCTTCGTATAATTCCACATTTAACTCTGTATCACATATATTCCTCATATTCGCTTTTGAATCTAACGACAATTCTGAATGATATAGAAATACGTAGCATTCTTAAATAGCAAAAATTATCTAAAACATACATTAACGAAATGATTTCATCAACACTTATCGTAATACATTCTTGTCATGTCTTGTTTGTGAAGCCAGTCTTTCCGGCGTCATATGTGTAAAAATAATCATGATAGGATAGTGGGAAAGAGTTATAGTGTCCTAATGTTGTTATTCTGAACCTCGATATTACATGTATGCATAAGGAGAATCTTAAAAGCATCATCCACTTATCATGATAGAGTAATGGAAAATTTCTAAAACTCTGATAATCATACGCGAAAGAATGTATTATCTTAAGGTTGTTGTTGCTATTCCAAGTTTGACAATACATACAGAAGTGAAGGAAAACCCTTGATGAGTGCTGCACGTTATCATGATAACGTGAAGTCTACAGCTCTTATAAAGGATGTTCCTTCACTTCTGTATGTATTGTCAAACTTGGAATAGCAACAACAACCTTAAGATAATACATTCTTTCGCGTATGATTATCAGAGTTTTAGAAACTTTCCATTACTCTATCATGATAAGTGGATGATAACTCTTTCCCACTATCCTATCATGATTATTTTTACACATATGACACCGGAAAGACTGGCTTCACAAACAAGACATGACAAGAATGTATTACGATAAGTGTTGATGAAATCATTTCGTTAATGTATGTTTTAGATAATTTTTGCTATTTAAGAATGCTACGTATTTCTATATCATTCAGAATTGTCGTTAGATTCAAAAGCGAATATGAGGAATATATGTGATACAGAGTTAAATGTGGAATTATACGAAGAATTTTATTCACGAAATGAAGCTGATATTTTGCTAGATGAACTATCAAATTATGATTTTAAAAATATTAGTTTTGAAATTAATGGGACTCAGTATGTTCCACGAAGAAAAGTACTCGGTTTTGGTGATGAAGGACTTAGTTACGAATTCTCTGGAACGAGCATTTGTGTAGAACCATGGACTCAAACTCTTCTAAATGTAAAAGATTATGTTGAAACGATAACTGGCAAAAAATATAATTTTGCTTTATTGAACTATTATCCTGACGGAGTGGCGAAAATTTCAACGCATAAAGACAATGAAACTTGTCTCGAACCTGAAAGTGATATACCTATCATCAGTTTAGGTGCAAAATGTCAAATGGTATTTACCAGGCGAAATTTCACATCTCGAAGCGTGGACTTAACTCATGGAACTCTCCTTGTAATGAAACCCCCAACGAACCAATTTTGGATGCATGGAATACCCTCTCAACCTGACGTTAAAGATCCTAGAATTAGTATCACATTCCGAAACATAAAAATTTCGAAAATCAAAAAACGACGCTTGGAAGATAATGAGGATGAACTTCCAGAGGATGACTGGTTTGCCCACTATATGAAATCTGTTCCTGAAAATATCCTCATGCCGAATAATTGAGAACAGAAAAAAGAAAGTTCGAAGTTGATTGCACATTGGACTCTTGGTTAGGGATATTTTGTGTCCATAAATCAGTTTGAAAACAGAATGAACATTCATCTACGTGAATGTGTGGAACAAAATAAAATATTATACCCTACTACACGCGGTGTTGTTATAACTCCTGCAACATGGCAAGAATTTTCCTCAAAAATATATGAATTTAATCTGGTCTATACGAGTGCCAGCATCATTTACAGTACAGCTATTCTATTTAAATTTCTGTCTTTGGTTGATGTTATGAGTATTTTTTTTTTCATTATGTTTTTTTTAATAGAAATATATTGAAATTTTAGTTTTAATTTTAAAGCAAACATGTATATCAAATATCAGTAAATGGATATTGTTGTTAATTTGATATTAACTAATGAAAGAAAATTCTAAGTATATTTTATGTATAATACAGAAACTTGTTCTTTGGAAATAAATAAATGTATTTAAATAGAAAAGCTTCTTGGTGAAATGAATGTATTTTTATTTTTTATAACAATTTTTTTAAGTATTGTATGTTTACAGTGCAGTATATGCTTCAAGTGATTCACTCGTGTTGAAAATTTAAGAGTTTATGAAGCGATTATTCGCTGAACTTATGTGATATATTTGTAAGGTTTCTTGAATACGAGTAATCTGAAGAGATATTTGAAATCTCATGAAAGAAACATCAGATGTAGTGTATGTCCTAAGAAATTTAAGTTTGTAGTTTGAAAAGTCGCGAAGCTTCTCGTCTTAGAATTTTGTAGTGAATAATCACAAGTTCTTTTCATGTAAAAAGGATATGAAAACTTATAAAGTTACTTTTAAGAGTAAATTGTGATAAAAAATATTTAGTGAGCATAAGAATTTAAAACAATATGAATCTTTACATCGTATTGAATGTTCGGACATTTTTTTCAAGTAAAACAGAATTTGAAGAAAATCTCACGAACCTTTTTTTTTTTTTTTTTTTTTTAAATTTTGCTGGTGTCAAAAGAAACAGAAATATGCTGATGATGATGTTTTGAAACAGCATGATACTTCTCTTCTTATAAATTGCATCCATTGTTTACAAGTGTTTAAAAGAAAAAGTGATCTCTTACACCACATTCGAATGCGACATGGTTTGATACGAATCTTACAAAAACGAAGAAACGTTGACATCGTTAATACATGCAAGTCTTCTAAAATCGCAAGTCTTAATAGTATGTTCGCAATTGAATCGATTTGCTAGAACATAGAAAATGATCATGTCTTAGATGTACTTCTTGAATATATGAAATTGTAGTTAGTAGGGAAAAAATGAGTTATGATGTAGTTTTACACTGAGTTATGATATCGGTGTTTGAAATGGTAATCAATAGTTACATTTAAAATGTGTCGTGAGTGTGAAAATGCAGAAATAAAAGAGCTTTGGCGAATTTAATAAACGTGGTTCAATGTGGTTGATGGAAAAATTTGTTCCATGTGAATTAAATAGTGTAAGATATGAACCTCTTTCTCTCAATAGTTAATTATTCAATTGTAAGACAATTAAACTTTAAATATATATGCATATAGTACATGTAATGATTAATATTACATTGATTAATGTAAATAACTGATGATATGTGTATTAACATAGTGAATGTTCGCTTTTATGAAGTTCTAAGCATTACTTTAGATACCATTCATAAAACTTTTATCTCATATATGCAAACATGACAATATCTATTGAGTTTTCGTTTATTCTTTGGAATGTATGAAAGTTTAAATATTTTTTTTTTAATTTAATGTAGATTGGAGTAAAATATCTGTATCTTTCTTCATTTCAATCGGTAATATCTGTATGCTGGTAAAGGTACATATGTTCGTAAGAATTATACTGTGTCACATTTTTGACAATCTTCTTTCATTCATATTAGCTAATAAGAGAATTATTGAAGTTAGTAAAGTAATGAAAATCAACGTTATTGAAAGAAAACTCTAAAAGCATTTACATTTCCAGAAATATATCAAAGTTCCTTTTCTTAAAAACAGCAGGTGTATCGTAGTTTTTATTTCTATTTCATTAAAAGCTGAACTTGTAAAATAAAAATTTTCTATTAGTGTAAGGTAAACAAAAAAAAAATCAAGAGACAATCCGTATCATGAATGAAATTCAAGTCTTACATCGGATTAAAAAGAAATATTCTGAATCTAAATGTTTATGCCTATTTAGCACAAAATGCGTTTATTTGTGTTATAAATTTAACTAAAACCATTCTTATAACAGTATGTTGCCTTTAAACTGGGTAAAAGTGTTAAGTATATTTTCTGATGGTATTGATATACTTGTCAAAGAAGTTCTAGAAACCTCAATTGTCGAAAGAGCATATGATAAGAATCTCCTTTCCTATCGCTACGTCAGTTACAGGTTAAGGGGTGGCTTGAATGGATAAAGGTAATGTTTGTGCAAAAATATAGTAGTTCTATTTTGAAATGAGAAATAATTCGCTTTTTGTCAATTAAGGAAACTTGTGGTATTATTAAACAGAATGTCAGTGAAAGACATTGCGTTTGCATAGTGAATTATGAAGGTACTGAAAGGTAGTAAAGAAGGTGAATGAAAGAATTAACTTGAACAAATAAGGTAAGGCTATCATTAAAAGAAAAAACTGTTTAAAAGATGTATGTTAGAATTAAAAGTAAGATGTTAAAATTTAAAAAGATGTAACAGAGTAAAACCAAAGAATACTGGTAATTCCCATCTGGAAAACAGTAATTTGAGTACGATATTCAAAAAGTTGGTTTTAAGAATTTCTTTATGCATGTGATGCAAAACAATTGCTAGTTTATCATGAGTGCTGACATAGATGCAATTAGTGCAGGAAAAATAGTAAAATTAGTATAGTTAGTGTCTCTAAAACATGAAAAAATAATAGTGTGAGCAGTGTAAATTCATTTGAAGTACTGAAATATGACATAGACTAAATATCAGAAAATGTAAGAAATATTTTGGTATGTGTGGATGAAACACTGAACGTGGTTGTAAAATTAGAAATGAAAATTATCAACACACTTAAAGGTAATCGGGATTTAAAACTAAACATGATGTTAGAAACTTTGAAGATCATAAAACTATATGAGAAAGAAATACATTTAGATATAAATGGTATTAAACTGTAAAGTTGTGAATGGAAATTTCTGAGTAAAACCTGTAGATGATCTATTATGATCGAGGAATAAAACAAGTATTATAAAAATTGTAAGGAAAAATTTGAATATGGAGTCAATGAAAACAATCCATATCGTTAAAATGAATAAAAAGGGATAAAATGTTGGAATTACGAGTGATGAGACAGAAATAAAAACATTATAATAAATAAGTTAAGCTAGAATTAAGAAATATAAACACAGAAGGGAAATCATGAACGTAAGAAAAGCAATTAATAGTTATAGACTTAAGTTTTTTTAAAAAATATTCGGTAATGTAAGGAAGATATTGTTAAACACGTGAAAGAAATTAGAAATTCTGTAGAAAATTTAGTAAAAGAACTAAGATCACGAAAAATAAACGTTTCTTTTTAAATACAATTTCATACCACTAAGTTAAGTGTGTATAGAATACTAGAGTGGTTTAAAAAAAGTAAATGAAGTTAAAATTCAGAATATATTGAACATTATAACGTTAAAAAAAGTGTTAAATTGCATCTAAAATTAAGTAATGTAACAAATAAACAGCATGTGCGGGAACGTTTGTGAAATATAACATATAAGTTAAAAATCAGGGTATGCTGAAATTTATGAAAGGTATGAAAAAAAAATAGTATGTGGAAATTAAATAAAATATTACAAATTAGAAACGTGTTAAGTATTAAAAAAATATGACAGTAAATGAATATGTTATTATGAACAGAAAACCTAAGAAATAAGTTAAAGTTTCATTTAAAACTAGAAAGGATAAAAGTATCAGAATAAAATTGAGTAATAAAAACAAATTATCTTGTAATTTCATTTTCATGACATGATGAACTATCATTAAAGGAAAGTCTTTTTTTATATTTGTTTCTTTTACATTGTTTTCAGAGTCGCGCATTGAATAATTTTAACACCAGACTTAAAAGATATATTTCTAAAACATATAATTCACTTTTTCGTCAAGAGAGGGCAGCATCGCTATATCATCAAAATTAAGATGCAGAAAATATTTCCCGTTGCCAATATAAAAAAACTAACTTTAAATGAAAAGCAGGAGGTCTACAACTCAATCAGTAGTCTACGAACAACTCAACTCCACTCGAAACCACGCCCCCTAGTGTGATGACGTTGCCTTTGGCCCCGCCCTCTGTGATGTCATTGACCACGCCCTCAGCTCCTTAGCTCCTCCTGATGCAGAACTGTCATTTTCTATCTACTCACGTAAATGTGAAACATCCACTAAATCAGCTTGCCATTGTTGATCTATAGAATACACAATTACTCTATTCGTTGGAAATTTTCGGCGAATTGGCTTGTGAAGCGTGTACGCATCTATTCCCTCTAACCATGTTTGAATCTCTTTCCTGGAAACTTTACCTCCTGCAGCACGATGCAAAGCTTCAACACCACCAAAACTTGCAACATGAGCCGGATCCTGATACGATAAATTCATATTCATAGCCTATTGAATTATTCTTCATATGGATAATGATAAGTCCCCACTGTCGTTAAGACGTAGCGTAAAATCAATAGGAATTTTATGAAATTCTGTAAAAATATAGATGGATGATAAAATAACGCATAAAACAGTGTATAAACACACCGCAACGGTGGCTTCTCCTGGAGCAGGCATAATTGCAATTGATGAGCTGATTCAAATTCCATTTTCTTATATAGGCTTTTTTACCTAAATCTGAATGTATCCCGTCAGCTTAGTGGTTAAAATCTTCAAACTACTCAGCTGGTGAGATATTTTGTTTCAGGGTTCAATCCTATATTTTGAATCATAGAACATTTAAAAAAAAAAGAAACTTCTAAAATAGATTATTTTCTTTTTTCATTCCCTAGAAGACGCCATAAGCAATTCCTAAATACATTATTTTCTTTTTTCGTCCCTAGAGGACGCCATGAGCATATATCTCCAAAAATCCCCGTTGCCAATTTAAAAAAAACTAACTTTAAATGAAAAGCAGGAGGTCTACAACTCAACCAGCAGTCTACGAACAACTCAACTCCACTCGAAACCACGCCTCCTAGTGTGATGACGTTGCCTTCGGCCCCGCCCTCTGTGATGTCATTGACCACGCCCCCTGATCCACTGATCCACCTGATGCAGAACTGTCATTTTTATACTACTCACACTGATTGAATAGAGCTTCGAAAAGAGTGCTGAAACGATCATTGCTGTCAATGAACTGACCGATGAGATGCGGAGAAACAAAGAATACAGTCTCTCAGTTGTCCTAGATTATCGGTGAGCCCGGTCTGGGCACACCTAGGGTTCGCCGTTTGATTTTAGGCAAGATTTCAAGGTAAAAATTTAAAACTAATATAGAATAAGGAGATTAGCATACAGCCAAAAAATTAACATATCAATTTCTTTTCAAACAATTCCTTTTATACCCTAAAAAGAATCTGGAAGGTTTCTTTGAAAAATGAGGGTCTTAAAAAACTTAACATGGCTAAAATATACGGACTGGTTTGTGTTGAGCTGCCATCTACTATAAGTAAAGAAGGTTCAGAGTAATTTATATTAACCTATAAATCCCTTTTCATTCAATTTTTCTATGCGTACAGAAGGAAATTTTTACGTGTGTCCAGACCGGACACACTGCGCCGCAAAGGGTTAAAGGTACGGCAACAGTCAAATAATTTACAGAAATGTCTCCTCTTGCATTTATATTAATATTATTATATTATTATTATCGATTGCTGTTTTGAAGAATATTTTTTTCTCATTTTTTAAAATTGATCATTCAATTAATGTTAAAGAAATAGTCGTGGAGAGACGAGATCATTTTAGGTGGCGCCCACAGTAACATTAACTGAATTATAACAAAACGAGTCAAAATATTCATCAAAACAGCAATCGGATTAAACAAATTTAATACAAATACAACAAAAACATATAAATAAGTACTTTCACAGAGCTGTAATAAGGAACAGATAAATATTTGATTAAACTGTGCATCATGTCTTCAACGTCAAAGTTCATTTACGAATTGCTGAAAACATTTCTGGAAATTATCCCTGATTCACGCAAAGAGAAAATGCATGCTTTTTTGCCTTATTTTTAAATCGTTGACTAAAATCAAAAACGAGCTATTTGGCGATCTAATCCCTTATTCTGACTCTTAGCAATTTTTAATTTCTTTTTTTTTTTTTTTTTTTTTAAATTTCTTTCACGAATCGTTACTTTGGAATTCTAAAGTACACAGACATCCATAATTGGTGTTAAATCGAGCTTTTTCGCCGGTCAACGAGACAATACGTAAGTACCTACAGCTTTCAACATCGAATGCAAAAGATGGCCAAAGGGGATATGGTCCCTCTAAGAACTCTCACAACGTGACTTCTTACTGGATATGAGGTGGTTTAGGAATCTATGTCATATTCGGTCCGACTGGAGCAGTACCGCTGCTCTTAGGTTCTGAGAAAGGGAAGGAGAGTTGCAGATGCCCTCACAAGAGCGTCCTAGAAATGTTCTGTAGGGTTTAGATCTGGAGATCTGCCTGGCGAGTCATCCGGTTAATATCCTCTACCAGATTAGGTCTGTGTGGGTGAGAGCTATAGCCCACAAGAAAGAAATGAAGGAGAACTACATCCCCGAAAAAGAGATTCATGGAGCTCTAAACCTCTTTACTATACCTCGCAGCTGCTAAACATGATGTTCAATATGAAGGTCAGTCAATGCGCTCGTCCAACATGATAAAAATTAATTATATTACTTCCAGAAAAGTATCACTTGCGATTTATCCATTTTAACCAAAATCTAATACGTTGTTCCCATGGATAAAAAAAAGTCTTAAACACTAAAATCGCGAAGTTTTGGAATATATTTTAGTACAGTTTTCATTAAGAACCGTCATAGATTTCATGTAAAGTACCACTTGCGGTTGTCCAATTTCACCTAAAACCTAATGAACTCTTTAGGATCTGGATCGTAATTTTCGCATCTGGTGTCTACTTCGTAGAGTAATTACTAGTAATTATCTTAGCCCTTGGGCACTCACTTTATTTTTAAATTAAATCAAAGGTACACTATCTTGTGCACCGCGTCCTGGAGACGAAAAACTTAAAAAACAGGTGGCAAGTCAGGAAATCAATCTTTCTAAGCAGTTCAAAATTCTTAAAGAAGATGATGGCATAAGATTATTTAAGCAATAATTTGCAGTCGTAAATATTTGAGTAGATGCGGCATATCTTGCATACATTAAGCTAGCTACGTGAACGTTCGTTGCTGATTGAGTAAAGGCGGGAGAAACCACGGACTTTATAAGAAATAGACTAACCCAAAAGGGTTTTCTCCCTCGTTTCAGGCGTTGCCGGCTGTCACCTTGATCACATCCGGAGGAGTAGGGGCGATTTTCAGAAATTTAACATTGTTGCCTATTGCAGCGTGTATAATTGTCAAGAAAAAGCTGGTTGTAGCGCCTCATTTCACAAACTGGAATTTCTACATATTTTTATTTTTGAAATTGAGATTGATTTTTATAAATTTAGCATATTCATCAAGCATAATTAACGTTCCAAATACTTATAAAGCTATTGCATGCTTTCAGAGCTGGATATTTTTTTTACCTTTTCCCATGCTATAATTAAATTTGTAACTAATTCTTTTAGAAAATAATATTTTAAATCTGAACTAATAGAAAATTTCAAACAAGCAATTTTCTCTTGCAATTTTTATGCTTTTTATTGGTGTAAATAAGTAAAAAGTACTAAAATATTTAAAAACAAATTTTTGAAAGTTTTGTTTAAAATTCTAAATTGTGCTGCATTTTTAAAATTATAGATGAGTAGTATAGCACAATTTCTATAAAGGAATTTTATTTCAATTATATTTCATAATACATCATAGTGATAAACACTTTTGACTAGTTAAAAATTTTTATACATTTAATTCTAATATTAAAATTGCAGTTAACCGTAATAATTAATTTTGCTTGTATTTTATAGCGATTATTTTTTTTAGTTTATTTTTAGTTCTGCATAAGATTTTTTTTATTTACTGCAAATTTAATTTATTAGCCCAAATCGGCGGTAGCCTAGAAAGGCTGTTAGTTTCGAAGCGGCATTTTGCGCTTTTTACTATATGTGTCCGTGTCTCCTTGCAAACTGTTGTTACCAAATATTATCGCCCTGTATTATATGTAAAGAAATTAAATAATGAAGAATCTGCATGAATACATGTATGTTTCTTGCACTGTCACGAAAACGACAGTATCTAGAGCCATCAAATTTTGAATAATGTAATCCTCCACCCGAACCCGAGTTTTATATCCAGTGCGAAAATTCTAAAGATATGCTGTTTTCAAATGTATGTGGTTTACCGGCGAAGAACATGATATTTAATAAATATAAGTTACACACAAAACTTAAAAAAAAAAAAAAAAAAAAAAAAAAAAAAAAAGGTTCCTTTTGGGCGTAATATAAAATCTGAGTGCTTCTAGATTTTATTTTATCTTTTTTCCCCCTCATTACGCTCAGAAAATTTTATGCTCCGAATTTTATGAATTATTAAAATAATTAATCCACTTTAATGTTAATAATTTAATGATCATATAATCAAATGGTCGTTTTGTAATCCATGATCGTTTTGTAATGTTATTATAGTTTGCAAAATCACTGCCTGAAAATGTTCATTAAATTTTAAAAAAATTATTATCAGATCTTGTTTAATTTTACCTTATTTATTTCAAAGCATCACGTACTATCAATCTTATTTAATTTTACTTTATTTTTACGCAAAATTAAGTTCATAAATTTTGTGCTTAGAGTTTTTTCCTTTTACCAAAGATAAGATGTTTGTACAAGAATTACGCGTGGAAAAAATGCGCGAAATTCAGTAAAAAGGGCTTTAATGAGATATATTAAGTCCTATTTGGAAGAAATTGTGGCTTTCATAATCTCATCACTATACAACGTATCACATTTAATAATTAAAAAGAGTTATGTGATACAAACGCCATAGGTTTCAGTGTTAAAGTAAACCAGATCGTCCCTACTCTTTCTTGCCGACATGTCGGTGACCCGTGTCCCGCCCACTGGGTTAGTCTATCTCTTATAAGGTCCATGGGAAAAACAGAGAGTACATCATAAAAGTCACATGACGAGAAGTCAATTTCTAATTGGACCATGCAATTTGCAGGGCGGTCTTAACGCAAAAGCGAATTATTTCTTCTATTCTTGTAAATTCTAACTTCAATTTACTGATAAGCACTTTCATTGCCCTTTTAAGAATTCATAATTTTAAGAATTGAAGTATTTCAGCTAAATCTTAAACGTCTTTCGGGAACCAAAATGAACTCTTTATAGGAATGTAGAATGCTTAAATACGGAAAAGAGAAATTTTTGTAAGTTTGGTATGAGAATTATCAAGAACGAAAAAATAGTCGCAGACATGGCACGCAACAAATAGACATGACTGTAAAAATAGCGAAAAACCTGTTGTTTGGACTCGCATTCGTGTTTATTCACTGAAAACTCGCCATCGAATATTTTGGATGGGAAACATTACCTTCCTTACGAAATGTATACAGATTTACAGGAGGGAAAACATTTCATTATCATTCGGTTGTTAATAAAGATCTAAAATTTTAAAAGAAGGGAGGGGTAAATAAAGAAACAAAAGCTCATCATTAAAGGAGTGTCATCTCGCGTGTTTACGTCGCTGAAAAAACTGGTCCTGGAACATAAAATACCTGCATCGTGTGCCACAATATCGCGTCTGTCTCGGCACGTGCAGTTTATCACAAGCAAGAATATGATTCCATGAAAAAAGTACATAATTAAAAAAAAAAGTTGCGTGCCGGGTTAATTCCGATTCCTGCCGAGAATCCGATTGGATGCGTTCGAGAAACAGAAATGATGTGCAGTGAACCTTGCGTATTTTCCCCTTGGGTTTTAATCTGCGGCAGCCATGACCTTGAACCGATGAAAGTGTTCCATAGTCCAGATGTTCGATGTGTTACCCGGTTTCTCTTGTTTTCTTTTTAATGGTACGCGAGCAAACGTCGTGATTAAATTTGTAATCGGCACGCGAAATTGAAGCAAAGCGGAATTACTGGGGGGAAGTCTGTACGCAAGGCTCTTCTCCCAAAAATCAATGAAATTACTGATTTTCAAAATAAAATTGCACTGCATTGAGACAAAATGTTGAAACGAACTGTTATGATAAATGGAATAGAAAAGCTCTTAAAAATTTCATGCCATACCTTAAGTGGTATTTATTTTCTTTGGCTGTTTTAATCGCCTCAGCTCTTTATATTAGAAATCAATGTAGAAGAAGAGAAACGTGACAGCAACTATCAGCAAACTCTGTTTATTGTGAAATCTGACTCAATTTAAAGACAATTAAATTCGGAGAGGGGGGGAGAATCACATTTGAACCTGCAGGCCGTCCCCCCTTTTTTTAACTCGGATCAGCAAAATATTTCTATCCGTATTCCGTATTCACTTCTTTCTGCATGCCTTCGTGGTGTAACGGCAGCACACTCGGCGCGTAATTGAGAGGTCCAGGTTCCAGTTCCGGCGAAGGCATTGCTCATTTTTCACATCTTCTGCTTCAAAAAATCCTAATGACTCTACAACCATTTTAAGAGTCCTAAAACTTACACATATATAGACAAATGTTTTAATATATTTACTGCTTGTTTGTTATTGAGTATTTAATAGAAACAAGAATGGGTTTTTACAAAATATTAAAAAAAAAAAAAAAACTATTGGAAATTAAAATGTAATTGAAATCATCTTTTTTTCAAGGTTTTCACATACAATTTTTTTCCGTCCTCAGAAATTAATTTATTACAAAATCCAACCTTAAAGTTATGAAAGAGATTCTAATGAACACAATACAAAAAAATTGGGGTAAAGCCATTCAAAACTGTAGAAGAAAGTTGTTACATTTTTCTTAAATAGCTTAGTTTTAAAAAAAAGTTACTGGTAATTTTTTTTTTTTTTTTTTTTTCAGCTTCAAATTAATTAGTCTAACAAAATTATTGAATACTGTTCATAAAAAAGAACTGAATGTTCTTAAATAAAAAATTAAAAAGGTACTATGTCCCTTTAATTGTTAAACAACAATAAGATACTTTTATGCACCAAAATATAAAACGCTTTGAAACATAAAACAGCATCCCCCCCGAAAAAAACCTCGCAATTTATTAGATAAGATTGAACTTTTAAAAAATTAATCACTTAAAATAGTTATTACATATATATATATATATATATATATATATATATATATATATATATAATTTTAAAAAATAATTAGACCAGCTTTATAATTTAATTTAATAATAGCCTTTTTAATTTGGTAATTTTCTCTTATTTCTTTATTCTTAATAACATCTGACATAACAAAAGATCAAACTTAAATTAACAAAATTTCGATGTTTGCACCATCAGATAGAGCGGGAGAAAAAAATCTTTTAAAAGAAATTTGTTGGAAATTTTTAACTTGACTTCTGATTTTATCCGAAATCGCTCGATTTGTTCGACTTTTTGATGTCTTTAAAATTTCAGAGATTTTTAATAATTCAAGCGTTATAAGAAAAACTTTTTTAAGACGAGAATATTATTTTTTTTTCAATGTGGTGCAGAAATGCGTATTTTCAAAATTCGTTTCAATTTTCAAAAGTTATTACTGAAATGATTTTTCGCACCTATGTTCATTTAACGCACAAACTAAAACCTTCAAAATTTTACTATTTACACCGCCGGCTAAAGTGGGAAAAAATCATTTATATGAATTTTATGTGGATTTTTCCGACCATTTGACAGGACAAAATTGTTGGAAGTAAAGCAGTGATTATTCATAGCTGAAAAACAATTATTTAGCTGATTAATTTAATTAACAACGTGCCATTGAAAGCAAAAGGATGAAAATGAAATTAAAAAAAAAAAAATGTTTTTATGACATAGCTCTCATTTTATTCTCACAAAATAATTAATGAACTGAAAGAATTTCTTATTTACTGAAAACAATTTATTATGTAATTCAGTGACAACAAGAGATTAAATAAATCTCTTTATAAAATTCATCTCCAGTTTTATATTTCAAATAATAAAAGCGTAGGCACCTAACTAACGGAATGTTTTGATCTGATTTTAGCTTTTAAATAACCGAGTAATATTTTACGAATGGCAACACACTACAACGTAAAGTATAAAGTATTTTATTTCGAGCAGTTGCAACGCACTGCTTTTAAATCAATGAGTTTGTCAGTAAAAAATTCATTAAAGTCGCATAAAACATGAAACAAATGAAAAAAAAATTCCGAATTTCAGGCTTCGAGATCCCCATATGTTGGAGTAGAGGACTATGTGTATTAAAAAATTCGATGACTCTACATGCCGCCGTTTTTCCACAATGCGAGGAACATGTACATTCGTCATTTTTTAATAGTCCTTACGAGCGGCGGCCGAAGTCCCTGAACACTAGTAGTTCGGTCCGTGGTTTGAAGCCGCGCAAACGGGCTGACTGCATGGCCGTTTTCATGTTTTTCCCCATGTGTAACGTGTATACGAGCCAGTTTCCCTGAAAACGGCCTCCATGAAGGCATTCCTCTCCATAAGCAGATTACTTTATCGTAATCAAATAAATAAATCAAACTATTAATTAATAGTGGCATAAATTAGTTCCCGAAATTAAAGAGATCGCTAATCGCCCCGGAAATTCCAAGGGGAAAGCAAACAGATAAAAAGAACGGCACAAATCAGTTCCCAAAATCAAAGAGTATATGAATCGTCCAGGAAATTCTAAATGAAGATGGATTGAAGGCTAAGTCAAGATGGACATCTTACAGAATAGGAAATTCGAAGTTAGGTTATCGAATATTCTTATTTTCCGGAAGCAATATGCGCCAATTTTTTTTTTTAGTCGACCGGAAAGAATAAGTATTCTTCTGTAAACGATATATGAAAGGTAAGTGTCAAATAACGCCCATCAGATAATAATGTTTCATTTTTCTTTACACATTTATTGGTTATAAATGCCCCCGATCGGGGAGCATCAGATACCAAGCGTAAATCCTTACTTGGTATTTTTTCAACTTCACAGCTTCGTATAATATCGAAAGAAGAATAGCGTCCAATCGAAGCCATTTTCTCAACTAATTGTCCCGAACGAGAGAAAATCAGCCATGCGATAGTTTTAACACGTAGGAGTCGTAAACAAACACAGGCGATGCAATCATGTCGCTTATATCGAAAAGGTTTTTTTTTTTTTTTTTTTTTTTTTTTTTTTTTTTTTTTTTTGTGACGCGAAGGACAATGAAAATTCTTTGAGGTGTCATTTTTGTTTTTAAATCAAATGAAAGGGGGAGAAGAGAAATACAGTTCAGGAATCTATGATCATATTCTATTCAGGAAAAAATAAACGGATAATATGGAATGGAATACTGGAAGCTAACTGAAAGAAATCGAAATTTTTATTACAGTATGCACTGCTTTCTGATCACTTTTGTCCACGGCTATTTTGATAACATCAGACAACGATGGGGAAAAAATCCTTCAAAACAAGCTACGGAATATGAACGGTTCATAAGTTTCTGGAAACTATTTGACCGATTCTGTAGCCCTAATCTTATATTTCGAAGACAATATGGCAATGTAAAATTTTAAATTAAGCCAAATGCAACCTTAAGTTGTTGTACACGTTTTCAAAGATTTTTTGGCCCTCAAGGGAAAAGAAAAAAATTCTGCAGAACACCCCCTCCTCTTAAAGAAGAAAGACTTGTGTCTGATTGTCCGCGAAATCGATAGAGTTATTCAAAATACAGGTCAAACTAAGATTGCTCTTTTGATATTTATCATGTCACTAATATCGAGAATGTTCTGAGTTCCCTTCTTTTATTTTCTTTTTAAACATGAACATAGAAAATCCCTTAAGGTGTCATTTTTGTTTTTAAATTGGAACTGCGAACGCTGGTTGGTGAGGAGAAATGTTATATTCATTACAGGGGGGGGGGGAGAAAAAGAAAGAATTATAAAATTAAAAATCTGGATAGCATGAAATGAAATCTTGAAAGCCACTTAAAATAAATTTAAAATTTTATTAGATATTCATCAAATACGAACAGAGATAACTGAAGGTCCTTCCTACTTTAAACATTTTCAGTGCTGTAGGCATCACTAATTTGAATCTGCGCGCAACAAACTTTAAAAAATTGTGGAAATCCCAAAATGGATCGGAAACTGAAAAGATGGAGATAACACCCGGTTACTGTTACAAATAATATGTCACTCAAAATTTCAAATGCTTTTGAGGTTACTGACTTAAAAACCGTTTGTTTAATATGCAAAATAGACATGAGATTTTCTTAAGCAGAACAAATTTCTACTACTGAGCATTAATTCGCAACGTATTCTCAAAAACATATTATTGAAACGCTTAAAGAGAACATTCCAAACGTTCGGAAACCTAACAAGACAATGACATTCTGTTGGGCAACCTTGTAGAGTAGCTACTACCAGGTGATCAAAAAGTCAGTATAAATTTGAAAATTAAATCACGGAATAATGTAGATAGAGAGGTAAAAATTGACACACATACTTAGAATGACATGGGGTTTTATTAAAGCAATAATTAGAAAAGCAATAATCTGATCAGAAAAGCAATAATTAGCTTTTCTGATCAGATTAAAATTAAGATAAAGTTGACAAATTAAGACAAAGCAAAGATGATGTTGTTTACAGGAAATGCTCAATATGTTCACCATCATTCCTCAACAATAGCTGTAGTCGAGGAATAATGTTGTGAACAGCACTGTAAAGCATGTCCGGAGTTATGGTGAGACATTGGCGTCGGATGTTGTCTTTCAGCATCCTTAGAGATGTCGGTCGATCACGATACACTTGCGACTTCAGGTAACCCCAAAGCCAATAATCGCACGGACTGAGGTCTGGGTACCTGGGAGGCCAAGCATTACGAAAGTGGTGGCTAAGCACACGATCATCACCAAACGACGCGCGCAAGAGATCTTTCACGCGTCTAGCAATATGGGGTGGAGCGCCATCCTGCATAAAAATCGTACGTTCCAGCAGGTGTTTATCAGCCAGGCTGGGGACGATGCGATTCTGTAACATATCGGCGTACCTCTCACCCGTCACGGTAGCAGTTACAAAAACAGAATCACGCATTTCCTCGAAGAAAAAAGGCCCGATAACAGTACATTTTTTGAACTTTTTTTTTTTTTTTTTTTGGTTCTAATAAAACCCCATGTCATTCTAAGTATGTGTGTCAATTTTTACCTCTCTATCTACATTATTCCGTGATTTATTAAGTTTTCAAATTTATACTGACTTTTTGATCACCCGGTATATCTGGAAACTAAATCCTGCAGACCCTACTAGACTAAGCGAGTTATCGCTATGTCTCAACAACTCAAAAGTACAGAAAAAGGTCCTTTTAGTCGAAAACTGAACAAAAGGGAACAGCTCATGCCACAAACGAACCACCATTTATGGCTATGTAAATTACGCGATAAAAGAAAATTCAATTCAAACGCGGATAACGTAGTCTAAGGTTCAATAGAATAAGAAATTAGTTGGCTCAGTTATTTTACCGGTGCGTACGTTTAGAGCAACGGCTAGCGAGAATGCTAAAGCAGGAACATCGTTTTAAATACAGCTGGCATAATATACTGTTTCTTTCTATGAGTTCCTGGATTTGGAGTCATTGATGACAACACTTGATGAAGAATCGAAACACAATTTATTCCTCAGTATTACACAAGAGAGTTCTAAAGTCTAAAGACACGTTTGCAGTCGTTAAGAAACTACGATAAACACGCTGAAACAATCAGAAACACAGCCTTCTGGCTACAACGATGAAGATAGCTTCAAGGCGAAGAACTAAAGTACAGCTCCCGAATCGGTCCGGTCGCTCTCAGGCTAATCTCTGAACTCAAAATACTACTACTGAAGTCAGCATACCACCGATACTCTCAAGATACACTTCACGATGAACTGCTACTTCACGTACAGGCAGGGTATTTATATTGACTTGCCTTCAAGAACCTTCTCGGGACCGGTAAGGCTTCGTTTCTAGAATGTCCTCGCTCCGTCTATGGCATATTACTAATTTTGTCGCCAAATGGGCTATTTCGCACCAAATCTGGCAACCCTGCATTTCCTTACCATTTTCTGGCAACACTAAACCCACTTTGCGATGAAGCTATCTTACATTAATGCAGCTGGGCATTTCGCAACATTACTAACAGCAGGCGTGAGTGCTAGAAGCACTCTCCACTAAAGATTCAAAGCCTTCAGCTTAAAATTAAACCCTCAGTCAAAGCTAATTTGTATTCTGGTGGGAATACGAAAAGAAGAGGTTACAACTCAAAGCAAAATTATAATAACTGGTTAATTACAGGAAACTTAAAACTTGATTTCCAGAAATTAGAAGAGTTCACCTCAGAAAAGAAGTGGCTGGGAGTTCAGTCAAAACGTACGAAGGACGAAGTCAGGAATACTAAGAGCGAAGTCAGAAAAGTCGGAAAGACTAAAATACAAAACGGACGAAGTCGTAAATGAAATGTTGCAATCACCAACAACGAATATGAGAAAGATGGAATCGCAATCAAATTGATGCGTTGCGAACTAAAACTTCGTTTCACATAGGTACGAACGGCTTTAAAGATTAGAGTTTAAACTTAAAGTGACATATTACTTGTTATACAGACAGTTTTATTGCGTGGTTGACCGAGATCTTTGACACAGAAATCGAGAATCATATTCAGGACCATACACAAATTAAAACGTGAAACGTATATCCAAAAATAAAATATCGTTTAGAAAAATGGTTCCCGATATTAACGGATTACGTGACAAACATTTCTATGTAGATTACCTCTACTGTTTAGTAATGAAGAATCTCTTTGTATGGATGTTCCTCGCATTGTAAGAAAATGGCGACACCGCTAGCTATCAAATTTTGAACACCCGAATATGGGAACCTCGAAGTCAGAATTTTGAATTTTTTAAAAATATTTATAAACATGTTTCAAGACAACTAACTAAATATCAAATAAAATACAAAACAAAGACGTAAAAACTGACATCTGTATATCTGTACTCTCAACGCGTTCCTTGCCACCCCGGAAAACGAGGAACGGCAGGCATTTTCGGAGATATGGTTAAGTCCCTGTCTTCTTAAGATTGTATAAGGGGCAAAAGTAATCCAAAGGGGCAGGCATCCCTGGGTTCTGATAATTTTCTCCCAAAAACGCGCGGCACTTTCCCGGATAATCACACTAATAGATCTGTTATTTGTACATAACTACATGCAATCAATATTAGTTGTTTTCCCTGCACTGGCAATAAGACGCAGTGCCTGATTCTGGAGAGTTTCTAGATTATTGAGAATTTGCTTAGAGGAAGTGATTAACGGTTTACAAATAGGTAAAATAAAGGTATTATAAGTGGTGTTCTGAATTTTGAATTCCAAATATAAATTTCATACTTTGTACAAATTTAATGAATTTTTGATTAATAAATTTAGCCAAATGAAATGCTCAATTCTCGAGCAAAAGCTAAGGTATCTTCCTACGTTCACTACAAACACTCTTTTTAAACACAGAATGCTGATTAAATATACATCTATTTAATCGAAGTTGGATATAAAATTATTAAAATAAGTAAACGTTTAGGAAATATTTCACATTTTTTTGAAAAATAGGCAAATATAATCAAATTTTTGGAAAATTTATTATCTATATTAAATATTCTGCATTTTTTTCCACTGCAAATACTTCAATTTCCTTCAAAAATTTATTACGATACTTCTAAAATTTACCCAAACATGCTAAATTACTCGTACGTGGAAAAACACAATTTTTTTTATTCCTTATTTTTTTGCATAGAAATGCCTATTAAGTGCCCAAATTAATACAGATAGCTTAGCTTTTAGCCCAAAACGTTGTCAATAATACATAAAACTTGTAGCAAAATTTTATAGAAATACTTTTAAAACATTTTGAGTAGAGCCACCCAGACGGGAAAGTGGTTAGTGACTGACTCTTACATCCGTACCGAAGGAGCCAAGGCTCGAACCCCGAAGAAGGCATGGATGTAATATGTCCATCCTTTCACGAGAGGCAACGGTGGCCCACCTATTAGGCGCCTCCATAATAAAGAGTGTAGTATAGGCCTTATCAGTATTTCAGCGGTCCTAACCACTCAGCCACTGGAGCGGCCGCAAGGTAGACTGAAATTCTTTATGTTTATTCGATTTTCCACGGTAAAAGGATTCCATCACGAAAGACATTTGCAGGTTCGAATGTATACAACGTTACAGTAATAATCTCTTTTCAACATGTTCATCAAAAATCATGCATCTTTGAAAAGGCTTTAAGGAGATGATATTTCTAAAGATATATAGATTAGATGATGATGCTTCTAAAATGATGATTAGATATAAGATGATTAGATGCTTCTAAAATATAGAAATATGTAAGATATGGCAAAATACGATAGCTGCTTTTTATAAAAAAATAATTGGCGACCTCAAAATTAACATTCTAGATTTGGTGCTGTCCCCCTAAATTCATCTGTTCTCCCAAATTTGAGATCCTTCCATGTTACGTAATGCTTAATGAAGACACCTCCTGCCCAATCAAATAATTGTAAACCAAAACAGTTTCTGACTCGAACGGAAACTAATTGATTCCTCCATTCTTCCAAGAAATATCTTGCCTGCAAAAGAAGGAATTGATATGCGTAAAAAATAAAGATTGTGATTCCTCAAGCTCAGTTATGTTAAATGCGTCATATATATATAACTTCGTTATGTTCGCCCTAGTTATGTTGTTAATTAAACTTGGCATCAGTTGCACAATTTATTTGTTATGTATTTTTTTAATGTTTTACGGAATTTTCCCCTGCATTAGCGCACGAAACTGATTGCTTTAAAAATTGTTCCGAAATCAATTTCATCTAACCTTTCACCAAATCAGATAAGTTTGCTTGACCCTTAATAAACACAGCATTGTTATTCCCGAAGCACAGAACAATAAAATGACATCACCCGTTTCTTATCTATTCTACACAACGTACACAGAACCACACCCCAAATAAAACAGATATTGATCTATGTGATTAAATAATGAAGAACCTATTTGTGCGAATGTTGTTTGGTTAGTTCCTCGCATTATGAAAAAAATGATGGTACCTAGAGCCATCAAATTTTGAATACAACTACCCCTCCACCAGAACACGTGCAACTCGAAGTCCAAATTTTTAATATGTTTTTTTTTTTTATTTATTTATCCGCTATGTTTTTCGCACGAACTTAATGAAATTCTGATTAATAAACTCAGCGGTTTAGGAAAAATGCATTGCCACTGCACGAAACATAATATTTTCATGTTCCACGCATCAGTGTGCTGCCCTTCGCCAAAGGGTGAGATACTGAACTTTTGTTTTAAATTTAACTGCTTTTTTGATAAGCAGAGCAAGAAATAACAAAGCAAAAATCGCAGTTATTCATCTTTATAATTAATAATGAATAGATGGACTCATTAAAATCATTATATATTTTTTGTTTCTTTAAATTAATTAATTATTTTAGTTCCTACTAGCTACTTTAAATGCCGGTGCCAGGTACTCACTTTCAGTTATAAAGTGTCTCAAGATTCTATGACAATAATTTCATCAGTTGGGAAAAAAGAATTTTTGTAAATACAAAATTTAATTTTTATTGGTCATCAGAAGAGCAAAATGTAGTCAATTAATAAAAAGTTTATAAAGTTTCAATCGGCTAAATGAAAAGCCCTTCGTATACCCGTTTAATTATGCTCAAAATTTACTTACATAACAGAAAATGAAACATATCATTTGGAGACCATTATTATCCACTAACGGTCGAGTGAATGACGTGGCTGAACCCTGGTAGTGCAAACCCAGGGCTAGTCTCGGCGAATGGATTGGCTGCATAGAAGTTTTCCCTCTTGCTTTCGTGAAATACAGCTCAGATTCCCTTAGCAAGTCTTTCACGAAATTATTCATTCCTTCAATCAAGTCGTTTATTGCAGCGTTTCTCAAACTTTTTGAAAAGTTTAAAAATTAGAATGTTCTGCGGACCGCTTTACTGTCGGCCCCTTTCAAAAGTTTAAAAATTTTTTTTGTTAATTAATACCAATATACAATGAAGAAGACATGGACTGTGACGATATGATATAAGGTTGTCCAAGATAAACCTTGCTTTGGGTCGGTTTATCTTGGGCAAGCCGAGTAGATAGCCCTCGAGTGCTTTTCCCTAATCAAATAAACCAAACCAATAATTCAGGGCTAATAGTGTTTGGATAATCCTTATTTTATTAACCAAAAATTAAATAAATATTGGTACTCATAAAAGATATATATCTTTCAGTTTTAATCAGCAAACTCAACTATTTAAAAGCAATGTGTAGCCACTGCCGGAAATAAATGTGTAGCCTTTTTATCTCTCATGCTTCTCCCATGCTCCAACGTGTTGCCATACAATATATCGTAAGAAATGTACTCGTAACTTTCAGATTTAATCTTTCTGTTATGAAGTAGCAAACAGAGGGACTGAGAAAAAAAATTAACGCAGTTCTTAAAAATATTTTTTCTACTTTTCAATCTGATTGATTTAAATAAAAATTCATTTAAATCACGAGATATCTAATTAGAAATATAATGTTGCATTTTTAATGTAATGCAAAATAAAATAAAATATACATTTAAAATTCATCACATATTCAATTCCGAATAAATCATACGCAAAAACCAAAAATAAATAAATAAATAAATTAGTAGCAGTAGAGCGTGTTCTGTCTTCTGGCCACGTCGTTACTTTAAGCCTAATCTCACACGACTTTTCGGCGGAATTGTTACATGCCTGCTAGTATTCGCCAATGAGCTTTAAGAAGGGCAAACCTCTCTTTAGTTATTTCTGCGCAGCTTCGGCTGTTTTGGTTGAGTTAGCGTTAGATTAGTTTCTTATTTTCTACCTTAAGTTAAAGCCCAAGTGGAGGCTTACTGTAAGCCCGAGAGGGGCCATCTGCGAATCATTACTGAGTCGAATAAAATGTAATTTAACCCTTCTTTGGACTTGTCTTTTCCACGTGAACTTAGCGATAATTGATAATTCGCTACAGAGTTCATAAGTATTCTAGCGGCCAAAGACTACCAATTTAGCTAGAACATTATAAGTTAACGAAATCTGTATCTGTATGTAATCTGTACTCTTGGAATAGAATTTTTACTGCAGTGTAAAATTAATTAACTCTATTTGTAGATTTTCTGGGCGTCACTTACGTTTATTTTTAATGGTAATGAAAATAATGTAAAACTGGATTCAAAATCATTAAAACCTTAAACCTTTCTTTGAATTCACAGCATAATAAATAATCTCGTAATAATACATTTTTAAGGCGTTTGAAAGAGCGGTTTCGTTATTTTGCCCATTTGCAACGTAAATTCGAGCCAGTTTGTGCCGGAAAGTCCTCCGAGAAGCAAAATAGACAGGCCGTATGCTTTAAAAAAATTAGTATATATCGTATTGTAAAAATTAATATATATCGTATCGTAAAAAATTAGTATATATTGGTATATAGTATAAAAAAATAGTATAAAATTAGTATATAAAAAATTTGTATGTATGTAATTTAGTATTAGTACTCAATATTAAACAAGATGTTTTGAATTCCCCTAACTAGTTCGGTATAATTATATTAGGCCTTGAACACCAAATTACTATGAAATCATTATTATTATTATTAATTATCATGCTACTTCTAGCAATGGAATATCCTATTTTTTTTAAATTTTTGACTAACCGGATTTGGGACGTTAATATGCGTGTTTTCAACCAGCATGTACAATGAAGACGAGTACCTTAGAGTTCAGGATGAATAATGAAAGGTATTTGCTTATCTACGAACCTATTACATAAAAAATAATGGAAAGAATATTAATTCTAAAACACCGGCGAAGGACAATCTATTGTGCAAGGTAAAATTTGAGTGCCGTTTTGTGGTTTCCGCTATGACGAAGCCACTCACGTTTTCGAAATGTTTTTGAAATTTCGCAAGATCACGCGAGATATTACCATAACCGTTTCTTTTGAAGTCAAACATTTAGCACAACCACATCACTGAAAAATACATCAACATTAAACGCATGACAAGGGAACTGTAAAAATGAATATCGTAGCAGACACTTAAAAAAAAAGTTGAATACCTATTCATTAATTTCCATAAAAATCCCTCGGAAATTGCACATCACAGCCGTGGTAAAATTTTTGGTCAGAAGCGACTTTATATATATATATATATCTTATTCTTGAGAATTACAACATGAACTTTTCTTCCTTTCATGCTCTTGCTCTTTGAAATTAATCATGGACATGGTCCCTCATATTAAGTGATAAAATTTATTTTACTAAAAGAAACACTTCACAATTCTGGAACTTTCCACTAAAATGCTCGTACAGCTTTTCACAGTATCACACAGTACAATCAGCACTTACACTTCAAGCTACTAAGAACGTTAAACACAATACAATGTAAAGCTCATCTTAAAGGCGACGTTATCACTGAGGACTACAAGACAGCCATTAACTCAATATTAAATTGACTGCCCTTTCGGTTTCCCCTTCCTAAAAAAACAAAGGAAAAAAACTACAGTTTCATATGCAATTTTACTAAAATTATTTACACATGTACAAAAGGTTGGGCGAATTAATCATGGCAAAGCACTCAACAGCTATCTGCCAATGGCAAGAGATGCCCAAGTGCAGTACTTTTAAAAAAAAGAAAAAAAAATGCTGTTTTTTAGTATTTGTTAACACGTATTATAATTAACACAGAAATGGTCGCATTAAACTGTTTAAAAATTTATCTGCATTTTCGAACTTTTAATAGGAACCTTATGTCACCAGCTTATCACCAAAGTAACTACTTACTAACAATTATTCGAATCATACACTATTTCGTAATAATCAACCAGTTCTGATGGGAGATTGGATCTGCAGTCGGAGTCCTCCGGTGCTATAGCAAAATTCTACTCGCAAAGCAGTTTAATCTACCAAAGTAGGTCGACAGTTATGCCATTTTTTATATTATTTGTAGAGTTCTACAATATCTAGAAGCTTGTATGTCAACATCCTAAACAAATCAGTCTAAGAAGGTTAAGGACAACCTTTAAGTCTTCAATGAAGTCTTCTTTTTCGCTGAACTTCATTGCTGTTCGACGCGCTGCGTCGAAGCGCGTACGAAGTGAAATTTTAAAATTGCCATCCGTCCTTTTAAAGAGACGTAGATTGAATTTTTTTATGGAATCAGGCGGCCCTCCTTCGTCACTTTTTCTCTGTTTTTTGACAGTGATATTTTTTGTGAAGAAAGTTGAAGTTAGTCATGCCAACATAAAGCTGAAACACTGAGATTTTTGCAAGAAAGTGAAGAGAATCAAGCCAACACACACTGAAACATTTGAATAGCAGCCCCCCCCCCTTTTTTTTAATATTTCGGTTAAATTCTTCCGCATTAAAGGCTATTTATCAAGGATTTCCTTAGCTTCATTTTTAAGTGATGGAAATGCTTTGAAACTGTTGACATCTTCTGACCAGAACTGATGCCAGCTAGCATTCACTGTGGATGAACGTTTTCGCTCCCATGCGAGTTTAATCTTAATGCTGTGTGTTATGATGAGTTTTTTCTAAAATGCGATTAATGTACAGTGCTTTCGTTCGTCTAGTGCTTTATTTGCGAAAATCTAAACTTGCCTGACATAATAGGCTTTTGAATGTCTTTACGATTTCTTGATCCACTGGTTGGATTTAGGAAATGGTGTTCAGTGGAAGGAATAAAACCTCTTCGAAGCATATTTGTGAGGGCCTTGAGCACCATGTCCTGGAACATTATCGAAAATTAGAGCTTTAAAGTTTTAAGCAATCTTTGACAATTTTAATGAATGAATTTACAACCTAATCATTAAAGGGAGCCTATCGCAAAGCGGATGACGCTCTGCAGCGTAACGCCTATGATTAAACTTTTCGAGGTAGACAAATTACATGGAGACGATTAAGATAATGCACACATGCAAAATCGCATTTCGAGAGTCTGCGTTTGGCAAGGTTTACGGTACTTGTAATTTTCACAAGGACCTATCATTTACAGAATGAAGAGGACAACAAAAGTGCTCTTCCCAAGTCGTGATCGACAGTCAATTAGGTCATGCACGATTTCGACCAGCGTGAATCCTAGATGACTCTGATAAATCCTCTCTCGCTCTGCTCCAATCATCATTTACTTCCTGTTTGGAAAAATTCCATTTCAGGAAAGAAGTTTCGAAGACTTGCAGAATCTTTATCAACTGTTCATCCTTGTCCTGGGGTGCTCTCTCATAGACACCACATATTACACCTATTAACTAGGCTTCGACTGTCTAAAGCTATAAGCTTTACTCCTGAACTGCTGGAAATAGAATTCTGTCTTGATAATAAGTTACCAGTTAAGGAATTACTACTATCCTCTAGTTAAATATTTTCACGAAAGCCATCGGCGAATCAACAATCTATCTATTTAAATAAATAAAGAAGAGTGTATGAGTGTTTGTCTTTCTTATAAATCTACAGTTTTATTCCGACTTTGATGAAATTTGGCACACTTAAACTTCAAAACAAGAGATCACTGTCTACATCAGATTTCTTAATAACCTACTCACGGGGCAGTCTTTGTATAAATATATTTTATGTCAGTGTAAAGAACTTTTGATTAAAAGCTAGCGGTTTAAAAGCTTTCAGTTGCTACTTGCAAAGCGGAAGATAATTATATTTCAAATTTAATCGGAAATTTAATCGGCGGTATAAAAGACATAATTTGCCACTCGGAAGAACGCAACATATTTATTTTTCTTGCGGATTTAATAAACAAACGCAGAGGTTTAAGAGAAATGTATTGTCATTTGACGAATTAAGATTTTTTTTTTAAATTTCAAGCAGCATATGTGGTTATTTAGGAAAAGAATAAGATACTAAACACTTTTTTTAATGTATTCTGATATTCATTAACAAACTAAAAGAATTAAATATATTTTCGTTTAGAAGGTCGTCCCAAGATTTCAGTAAATTTGAGTTTTTTTCAATTTTTTGTTTCTAATTGGTTTCCAGTTTTTAGCTGATGAAGGTTCAGATTTGATTTTATTATTTAAAAAATCCTTAAAAAAAGTTTTTCGTTTTCTTGGTATTAAAAGTTTAGTTTAGCATAATCGAGGACCACCCAATTTTTGAGTGTTGTTAAAATGACAATTAGGTTTAAAGTATATTTGTTTTACTCTTTATACTCGTTATTTGCTTTTGAATTTCGGATCTGCATATTGATTTTAGACCAATTTGATTTTTTTAATCGTCTTTTTACATTTTTTTTTATTATTATTATTAGTCAGTTTAGCACAAATATGTTGTATTCGTTTTTCTAAGTGTTCCGAAGTCGCGAAGGGAAAACCCTGGTACATTTGAGATTCGATTTTTCGGTTTTATATGAATTTTAATGTCTTACATGAAACGATTTTTGAGCTCAAATGAACTAGGAGAACGAAACATATTAATCGACTTTTATGAAACTTTAATTCATTTCCCCCTCATGAGTTATGGAGTTTTAGTAAAAGGAGATTAATTTTATTTTTATATTTTTATTTCTTGTATATTTTATACCTTTTGCATTTTCATTTCTATTTTTTAGAGTTTGTATTACTGTGAATTCTTATTTTAATTTTGATTAGTTTTAGATATTGTGTTAAACCTCTTTTACACGGTTGCAATTATTAATATTGTTGAGGAATTGTCTTGCTTTGACTCCAATTTACTTTTAACTTTAGATGCTTTAAGTCTATATATGTGTAGATTGTATTAGAACAGCGGTGACAAACTTTCAGGAGAGATAGAATACACCTAGACAAAATCACATAGAAATGCATGGTCGGAACCACTTTCCTGGCACGGTAGTGACGATACAAAAAGCAAAAAAGGAAGGACACAAACAATGAGACAAAACATGTTTTATTATGTTTAGTACAGCAGAAACCTACAAATAAGAACAAAAACAAACAACAATCGTCATTAAAGAAGGTGTTCGAAATTATGGCTCCGGACAGTGATGCAGGCCTCGCATCACATGGAAGATCTGCATCACGAATGGAAGATACATGACGCGCGGTTCCTGCATCACGGTCCGGGTCGTAATTTCGAACACATTCTTTGATAATAATCATTGTCTTTTTTTTTTTTTTTTTTCCTCTACCGCGCCAGGAAAGCGTTTCCGACCATGCATTCCTATATGATTTTCGATCGTCTTAGGTGTACTCTTGAAATTTTGTCAACGCTGTACTGATACTACACAAGTATCAGTTTTTACTAAGGCCACTTCATAGCACCGCGTTAGTTGTACAGTTTTATTTGAGCTTGGTAAAATTTTTCACAATTCGCTTTGAACTAGCATACAAAGAAAATCACTATCCATCAAAGATCGGGAAAAATTTACCCCATCCCCTAAATGAAACCTCTCTGCTCTGCGTAAAGCCTGAGCAACGTCAGGTATTTCAGGTAGCTCTGAAATAAAAATCTCTAACTAAGTTTACAATAATTTAAATAACGGTAATAATAATAATTTAAATAATAACAAAAGGCAATGGCCATCTTAAATACCCAAATAATTGTGTAAAATGTTTTTACGAATTTTTTCTATATGTAAATAAGTTTAGTGAAATTACATGTGAAATTGTAGTATCTTTTGTGTAATGTAGCATGAAATGCTTGAAAAAAGCCAAGCTTGAACATTGAGGTAAGCGGCCATCTCATTAAACTGGCAAGATATCGCCAAGTTGGCAACTAATTGTCACCAAATTTGGCGAGAAACCGTTGAAATCAGCGAGAATTTGGCAAGAAAAACAAATCTGACGAGAAACCGTTCTCAGTTTTTAATTTAGAGTTAGAACTCAGTGCGAGCTTCGCTCTTAGCACTGCGTTCTATTTAACGTTCTCAGTAGTGTAAAATGGTAACTACTGACTGTGGTCTGTGATACTGAGAAGAGCTGTAACGAGTACTTTTGCGGAAAGATCTAGAACTGTAAACCTTTTTGTTTGGTAAAATCAGTTTTATCAAGCTATCAACGGTTCTGCGGGCATTCAATCCATTACGAACCCGTACGAGTGAAACAATATGTGTGTTGTATTAGGTAAATCTTGCGTAGTGTTCATAATTATCTGCATATTATGTATTTACAGCAACATTTGACTTGTACTCACCTTATAATTCTTTAATCACCATTTCATTAGCTTTCTGTTCAAGTAATTAAAGTACGTGCTTAGAAATTAACTACGCCTCTTAAGTAAATTGATACAAAAATTTCGAAACTTTTAATTTGGTTTGATTTAGGCTAGGGATTATTAGCTCGGGCATCCAGGAGCCTAACGACGTTTCGATCAGTGATGTAGCCATAGTCCAATCTTCCCCCAGAGGCTTTACAAGGTAACTGAAACAGTAATCAATACTGTAATGCTAGTATCACTGTGCAATTATTAATGGAATATACATTACTTTTGAAGAAATACTATAGTGACAGTTACCTGTAGTATATCGATAAATCCTTTTCATTTGTTATATTGTTACTGTAACCGCGTTTTTCGGGAATTAAATCATTCGCACTATTTACCCCTCTCGATTTCCGGACAATAAAATAAGTTGAAAAAAATCCGTTGTGGACGCATGACTTCCTTGTACGTCATGAGAAGTCCACATCACATTGTAAAGAGTGTCCCAAAATTAACGCAAGATTTGAATTCAATATAAAAGAAAGTCTTTAGATATTTATTTTTTAAGTGAATTATAAAGTACATAGGATAGGGTTATTTATAGAATAACACATCGGGCAAATGGCCTCCACGGCTTTGCTGGCACCCTTTCGTCGAAATTTTTCATGACCTTTCTGCATAACTATGGCTGAATTTCGTTGATGAAGCGTTTAATTTCCTCTTGTAATGCACATATGGTTTTGGGATTGTTGACATAGACCTTTGACTTCAAATAACCCCATAAGAAGAAATCTAATGGTGTTAAATTACATGATCTAGGAGGCCAATTCTGATCATTGAAACGAGAGATTACACGATCAGGAAATGTCTCATGCAGTAATTGAATTGTTTCATTGGCTGTATTGCATGTAGCACAGTCTTGTTGAAACCACATATTGGCCACTTAATATCATCCAATTTCGGCAGAAAGAACTGTGTTATCATGTCGCGATATCGAGCACCATTAACAGTTGCTGCTTGATCAGCCTCATTCTCAAAAAAGCATGGTCCGATGATGCCTCCTGCTACAAATCCGCACCAAACAGTGACACGTTGTGGGTGCATCTGTTTTTCGCTAATCACACGTGGGTTCTCCGAACCCCAAACACGCCAATTTTGGCGATTAACAAAGCCATCGAGGTGAAAATGTGCTTCATCGCTTAGGATTATTTTGCACGAAAAACCAGCATCCACTTTTTGATGATTAATAATCCATTTCACGAACTCTCTTCGCTGTTCATGGTCATTAGGCTTCAGTTGTTGTGTTAATTGAATTTGTAAGCATGAAGACACAAATCTTTTGTGAGTATACGCTGTAGAGTGCTTCTTGAAATTTGCAATTCTTGTCCACGACGCCGAATTGATGTTCCTGGGTTTTCACCAACACTCTCACGCACTGCTTCAATATTGACATTTGAACGGCTTATTTTTGGACAACCGGTGTGTTTAGCGTCTCCAACTGATCCAGTCTCCACGAATTTTTCAATTAATCTTTTCACAGTTGACGAGATTAAAACACTATTTTTATCATATTTTGTATACAATTTTCGAACTGCGGCCGCCAGACTTTCATTATTTTAAAAATATTGTTCAATAATGAAGACACGTTGTTGCATCGTATAACGCTCCATTTTCACTAACCCTAAACTTTTGTCTTTCAAACTGTTCTTTTTTCAGGGTTGCCAACAACTTAATGCAAAAATGGCGCCAAATTAAAATCTTGCGTTAATTTTGGGACACCCTTCATATTAATATACAAATAAATAGTAAAATGCGTATATTAAATTATACATTTTTTGTATATTAAATACACATTTTTTGCTGCACTTCATTTAAACTTATTTCCTCGAATTATTCTAACTTAATTAACTAATCCCTCTAGGCAAGTTGAAAATCACATCCAAAATTGAAAATTTTGAAATTAAATATCCCAGTCAATTTTTTTTCGCACGGGAGTCAAAACGCCTTGTAATTTTATTTTTTCACTACAAGTGAAACTTTCCCAAATATAAGTATAGGAACTGGGAGATCGCTTTCAAAGTTAAATTTCGTTATTTGTCGAAAACGATTTTTTTTTTTAATTTGACATAACCGAAACATGAATATTTTAGTCTTCTAAATCACTTCTGTAATTTTCCAATTACAGAAGCCGGATAAGGGTGTGTGTAATAAAATAAGGGTATATATATATATATGATAAAGGGTATATATATATATATATATATTTACAGTCTGACGATTGCAATAAAAGGGAAGCACACAACTAGATGTTACAGCAGTACCATATACAAAATTTCAACGTTCTACGCCTAATCGTTTCTCAGTTATGTGAAATATATGCGTACGTACGTACAGAAGTCACGAAAAAAATCCATTTTGAATATATTTTAAATTTCTTTTACAATCCGTTATGGAAAACAGAGCGCTTTGCTCTGTCCGTACGTGGAGATGTCATGCACAAAAATAGTCAAAATGGATTTGGGAACGGTGAAAATCGGTATTTCCGTTGAAATGCGATACTCGAAATGTTTCGCGATTACAATACTTCAATTGCATCATACAAAAAGTAAAAGAGGGGAGTAAAAAGGGGTATACTATTGCCAGCTAAACGAGTTCGTGGATAGCTTTTTCCGAACTCTGTTCCCTGGCGTTCCGAAAGCAAATTTTATGAGAAACATTACTACACTGAGGTTAGAGAACAATCAATCTTGTCTGTTTTTATGCATTTAATACAATTTTTAAAAAAATTTTAAAGAAATCATACGACAAAGTGGTTTAAGTCGCGAAAATAATAAATTTAGTCATGAAGCACGACATGAGATGTTTCACGTTGCCATTGAAATACATACAAACGCATTTCTGTTAGTGTTTCAGTTCTGCGCTCAGAAGTAATGATGTATTTCCGTGTTTGATTCGAAATCCGATAGATACGAGTGCAGCAGACTTAGAAAAATTAATTGATTTGACACATTGTGACATAAATAAAAATGCAAAGAATTATGTCCGAATGTTCAGGTAAACTCAGCCATCGACGCAATATGATTTTTTGAGCTTTCATTTATTAATCGCCTAATAAATATATAAAATAAAATACTTTTAACAAATTCCTGAAAGGATTCAGATTTGACGTCGCACTGGAAAGTTTGTTAAGGTTTTTCATGCTCTCCGAATGACTCTGTCTGTTCTTGGACTCATGGTCGCTAAAATCATTGCTTTTATCCTCTTTACTGTTAAACACGACTTTCTTCGCTCTTACGCCACATAAAATTCAACAGCAAAGTCATAAAATATTTAAAAACAGCCTATTTTTAGAATTCCTGATATAATGTCGAGTGTTGCCATCACATTTTTTATATTCGCTGTGTTATATCTGGTGGAGGATGCCGTCATGGAGGGCTTTCTAAGGGAATCTGTCTCGTATCCCCATTAGGCATGGTGAAAACCACGGAAAAGTTCAAACAGCCGGAATTTATAAATTTCTGTTAAATTCACCCGTCGAAGCAGTTTGGGGTTTTGCACTTTCATTACCTTATTAATCAGCTTGGCAAGAAGAGAATTTTTTTTATAGGAGTGGCCCATGATAGATGAATGAGAGAGAATGCAGAAGAACAACTTCGATCAGTACATTATGATCGAAAGCCTTCCACTGAAGGTCGATTTAATTGGCTTAAAAGTAGTTCGACTGGATGGGCAGAGTTAAAGATTTCTAGCTCAACACGCACGTAAAATTACTTCTAATTGAAAACAGACTTTTATTGTTATTATTATCCCCCCCCCCTCAGCAAAACATCCATATGTAATCAACATTCCCTATCGTCAGTTATGCAGAGCAGAAATAAGATACGAATAACTACAACTCAGCGCAATTATCGCAAGTGATGACTTCATTTTCATGAAAAAGGTAATGTAAACATTCAAGCAGAACGTGGCGAAAGAAGACAAAAATATAAATGAAATATTTATACATAATTTTCTCAGCTGAAGAAATATTTAAATTTCAAATTGGAGTAGGACATCGGATCACGAACTCCTAGCTTCACGAATAAATTATTTGAACAAAAAACGCTTAGGGTGACGAAAGTCGTCTCGAGTTATGAACACTCAATTTCTCAACATTTGGTTTTCAAATGTGTTTTCAGGTAACCTGCGCCACATAATAAACACTCGCGACTTCTAGGAATATCATTTTAATATTTTCCATCGTGTAATTGTCATTAGCAAAGCCTGGACGCAAGTGACTTACAGGAGCAGGAATATGAATGGCCAGATTCAGTAGCAGGCAGAAAAACTGACTTATGGCGTTTAACCGAACTGGACTTTTGAACTATTATTTACTTTCTAACCGTTTATTTAATTGAATTATTTCATGTACCTAAAACTGCAGTACATTTTAGCAGGCTTTAAAGTGTCATAATAACGCAGAAAGAAACATTACCGATTGTCCTTCTTGGCCCCCGCCAGCTATCGAAGTAAAAGCTTTCATTGCAAAGTTTTTTTAAAGGGTGTCGTTAGGTTTTGTTCTTTTTTAATGAAATAAGAAAATTACGAGAAACATTTCATACGATTAGAAAAGTTGGACAGTCGCAAATATATTTGCGAATTTTCTAGAGAACAATTTTTGGCGCTTGTTGTCCTACCACGTAAAAGATTCAATTTAAGCATTTGTACACTTCCATTACAATAGTAATAATTTTAGAACGTTATAGAATATTTTATTCCATATTTTTTTAAGCGCTAAAGAGAACAGATGTCATAAGCTTACTGTTCAACCATGGGAGAGGGGAATCTTTCGGTTAGTTCAAGTTAGTTTTCGGTTAGAACAGTTAGTTCAAGTTCTTAGATCACAGGCATCGGCAACTTCTTTTGGTTGCCGGTTAAAAATTAACCAAACTGTGTGTATTAAAAAGACGTTTTGGGTCAGTGGTATTTTCATTCTAGAACCGTCTTTCTTAGTAAATAATAAGACACATTTTATTGAGAAACCGCGTATCTGAAAGATCCAAGAATGCGTTTTTAGCAACAATCTAAGCAATTTTTACCTCTTTGTTGTTTAATATTTATTTTATAAGATGGACATAAAAACAAAGGAAAGTCGTCCACAGCAATTATTTTAAATCTGCCCTAATTGGTAAATACGTAGCTCCGAATCGCGCATGCGTGTTTGTGCTCATGGTCGCGTCTGCTGAGTGATGATAGTATGTATGCTTGATAATTTTAACGCAATTCCGGATCATAAATATTTTTTCAGGCTACTAAAATACCTCACAGAGATTTAATGGCACCTAAATTTTTTAATAAACTGCAGATAAAAGATAAAGTGAGATCTTAAAAGATGTAATTATGAAACTAATCGTTATAATTAGAAGAAAGTAAAGTGGTTGTATGATAGACAATCGGACCAAAATCTTCAATCAAAATACATCAAAACTACGCGTCAGGAATTGAGTTAAAATAAAAAGAAAGCGAAAGCGAGACCACACACTTTCAAATAATTAGCCTGATTTGCTTTTAATAAAGGCCTCCCAGTATTTTTCATCCTGGTTGGTCTAACCTAACACTTCTCAAACTGTGGTTCGTGGACCAGAAGTGGCCATCGAATCCTGAACTTGTGGCTCTCTTAGATTTTCAAAGATGTCCTCTTATTAGTAAGCAAAATCAACAAGATTTTAGATCATTTCTTGCTGATGACATGCTGCTGGCATATCTTTTAGATGTCTATTCAAAGCTAAATGATCTAATTCTTTGTCTTCAAGGCAATTCTTTGAGTGCTCTCAAAGTCTATAACAGGGGTGGCCAAAGTGCGGCTCGCGAGCCTGATACGGCTCTCGTAGGCAATTTGTGCGGCTCATTATGCATATAAAATATATGTATCAAATATGGTAAACTAAAACTATTCAGTGTCCAAACGGAAGTAATTAATTAGTTTAGACTCTTTTTACAAAGTTATCAGGGATTTCTTTCTATTTGAAACCTCCTCCACTACTTCTATAATGATGTAAATATTAACTTGTGGCTTTTAGAAAATCTAGATGAGGCTCTCGAACATTTCTGAATTCAAACGTGCGACTCTTACTGATATGAAGTTTATCCAAACCTGGTCTATAAGATATTAAAAGAGCTAGACATGAAACTTAGTTTGTGGGTTAGTTACGTAAAACAGAGAATTTTATTATAATGTTACTGCAAAAGATATTATACTGTTACTGCAAAATTATTAATGAATGAAATTCCGAGCGGAACATATGATTAATTTCTCGACTTCCTTTAGCAGTGGAAACGAAATATAGTGAACTTTGCAATGGCACTTTAAAAATTATAATTCGGTTGCTTTGACGTATATGTGCAAGAAAGAGTTCTTATCCCTAATTCAGAAGAAAAAAAAAACTGGACTTCTTGTATGGCCTGTTAAATTATATATATTTTTTTTTTCTGCACTTCATTTAAACGTATTTTCTCGAATTATTCTAACTTAATGAATCGAGATCCTTGGAGACAAGTTGATCCAAAACAAATTTTGAAATCGAATATCCCGGTCAGTTTTGGTGGTACAGGAGTTAAACCTCTTGTACATTTTCTTTTCTTTTAAATTTGACATTGCCAAAACATTAATATTTCCTTCCTTTAAAACACTTCTACTTCTGTTATAGTAAGTGTATGACATAGAGCAACGATTGCGAAAATAAAGACAGAGTAAGGAGGTCGGTATATAGGCTGAAGACTGCCACTGAATTAAGGATAGCAAGGGCTATGCAAATTGACTAGCGCTGCGCATCATTTATGCGCAAGTGAGGGCGCTGTGGTAACTGCATATATAGCGCGTACTCTGGTTGTTCTGAATTAGTTTCCAGCATCCCACAAGGAAGTGTTCTCGGTCCAGTCCTGTATCTTTTCTACATATCGGACTTTCCACGCCCTGGACAATTATTCTTTGTTAGCATGTTATGCTGATGATACGGCGATTGCAATTAAATCTATCAAAGCAAATCACGCAATAGACAAAATGCAAAATTATCTCTATGCTGTAGAAGATTGGTGCACAAATCGGCGTGTAAAAATCACAGCTAGCAAGTCACAACTTTTAATCCTCAGTAAAACTAAGAAGCACATTGTTTTTGCTGTTCCTTTGGTCACAAAGGCTAATTATTTAGGAATTATTTTGAATCAAAGACTCACATGGTCCAACCACATTAAAAGTGTCAAGAGCAAAGCCATGGGCATCATGTGCAGATTTCTCCCTGTCATTGGAAAATTTTCAAATCTTAGCTTGCGTACTAAAAGACATATCTATACCACTTGCATTCGACCAATACTTTGTTATGCTGCTCCTGCTTGGAACACGGTCACTGAAACTCAACTTCATCAATTGCAAGTAGTGCAAAACAAATTTCTGCGCATTATTACTGACTCACACTTTCTTATCCGTAACAGAGATTTAAAACTTGAGACTATTCCAGATTATATCAGAAAATCTAGCGAAAAATTCTTCAACAATGCGACTTCGTTAATTACTCTCAAGTCTTTAATTATGAAATTCTCTTCGAAGATAGAAGCCTCAGACGACTAGCAGCTCACACCTTCATGGGAGGAGATGACAACTTTATCACTTAGCTCCTCAATTGGTAGCTGTTCCAATAGTTCCAATGCATCTGATCTTGATTGAAGTTCTTCTGTAGCATGAATATTGTTCTTGGAAAATTGTTGTAACTGTTGGTGTGAGTTTTTTGCTTTGCTGTGATGAAATTGTTGTGTTGTAACTTTGTAGCCTAGGTTGTTGTAGTATTGCTGTAGCGATTAGTGTTGTATCGTTGTATTGCATTGTGTTGTAGTTTTGATTGAGGTTTTTTTAGGAACTTGAAATTGTCATTGAAACCATTGCTATAGAGTATCTTTCTCATATTGTTGTCATTTAAATTGCATTGTCTTGGATCATTCTTGAAAGCTCTGATCGCTCGTTACGTTTTGCGAACTTGTCTGATTGGATTGTCTTGCTACTTTTGGTACTTCACTTTTCCCCCTTTTCTCAGTTTTCTCCTCTGAGATTTTTTCCACGTACGGATATCTTTATGTCATGTGCCCTCGGGCTTTAATTCTGGAACCGGAAATGTTGGTCTTCGCAATAGTTCGGTCAATTAATAGAGTCTAAGTCTGAATTAGTTGTTGGAATCGCCAATATGGGTAAACTGCCTGATTTTGACGCCTTCGATCCCGGACAAATCGTAGGTGCGCGACGCATGACCAGTTTCCGAAATCGTCAGACAGCTAGGATTTTCAAGTTCAACAGTGTCAAGAGTATACCAAGAATACATTGATGATGGAGGAAAGCTAGCGATCGGGCAAACTGGAAAGGTTAGGTTAGGTTATTTAATTACGGCAAAGCACACTAGGGATATCTGCCTACGGGGAGGGATGCCTTCGTGGAGGACTTTCTAAGGAAAACTGGCTCGTATACACGTTACACATGGGGAAAACTACGAAACCAACCACGCAGCCAGCCCGTCCGCGGGATTCGAACCTCGGACCGAACTACCAGTGTTCAGCGACTTTACCGCTCGGCCGCTGGTCAAACTGGAAAGGTGCGTGGTGATAGACGGCTCAGGTGTATTGTACGTAGCCAGCGAAGCCAAACATTAGCTCAAATTACCACCCAGTTGAATGACTGTGCCACTCGTACAACCAGTTAACGGACTGTGCAACGCTCGCTTCATCGTATGGGTTTTGGGAGCCGTCGACCTACGAGAGTACCATTGCTCAATGCTCACCATCGGGCTGCACGTCTTGTCTGGGCAACAGAGCACAGAGATTGGAGTGTAGAGGACAGGAAACGAGTAGTATGGAGTGATGAGTCTCGATGGGAAGAATAAGGTGATACGCCGAACATTCTAATTTACAGAAGTTCGAAAACGTTTCAGAATCCCTGGTTTACCCAAAGGTTTTCAATCAAGAAGGGAAAATATTACTTCTATTCAACACTTTTCCATTCAAAAAATACACATCCCTACATTCTCACACTGACTGAAATGAAAAAGCCTTAACTAGGGCGCAGTCTAACAAAAACTCTCGTTTTCACTTAACGTGATTTTTTTATAGTTAAATAGTAACTATAGCAGAATCTAAGACATTTTCCAAGGGATGGGACCAAATTAAAAATAAAAAAATCTTAGTCCATTTTTCAGATTGAAAGTTATTCACAAAATGCTTAACAACACAAAATGTTTCATGTGCAAACATTTAAAATGTTTTAAAATGGTAGCAAATTTTACATAAACGTATATTATTAGCCCAAAGGGGCAATTTGCCTAGAAGGGATATTAATTTCATTTCGGCATTTCGCGTTGGTTCACTGTAAACTGCGTTTCTTTTTTCAAATTGTTGCCACCAAATGTTACAGCCCTGTATTATATTTAAAGAATTTAAATAATGAAGAATCTGCATTAATGTACATATATTTCTCACACTGTGAAGAAACAACGGTACCTAGAGACATCAAATTTTGAGTAACGTAGTCCTCCTCTCGAATATAGGCATCTGGAAGCCCAAATTTGGATTTTTTCTTATTATCTATTTCACATTTTGTAAAACTTTAGCGAATTGTTGATTAGCAACTCAACGATGTTAAAGCGAGCAATGGCAACACTGCAGAGGAGAAAAAAGAAATTACCTCCTGCGCGCGAGACTGTGTATCATAAATTCTAAAGATATGCTCTTTTTAAATTATATTGTGATATTGTTGCTGAATTGAGTTTTATGGCTTAAGTGCGAAGAAGATGATATTAAATAAATAAAGGTAACACACAAAACGAAAAAAAAAAAAAAAAAGAGTCCCTTTGGGCGTAATATAAAATCTAAAAACTCCCCCCCCTTTTTTACCACATACATTATTAATTTTAAAAAAACTACAAACTCGGAACAGAGAAAAGGGCACAATTATACTCAAGACCTCCTGAATTTATAATGTGAGACCACACCCTAAATTTTAAATGATTCCAAGTTCATAACTGCATTCTAAAATCATGCGATCAGCATTTTATTTAACAGTTAAGTATATTTTTTTTTAGTTTATGAATATAAAAAAACTACATTAATTAAAGTATTGATATTTATCTGCATTTTCTATATATTTTATTATTTAATTTGTAAAACATTAAAAAAAAAAAAAAATTATGTCAATTTAAATAAACGCATACGTATTTCTCGAGTTTTGGAAAGGAGGAAGGAACGTGTTCTAGCCATGGTGAAAAAAGAAGCGTGGAGTAAAATAAATTGAGAACCAGCAATTTAAAGGATGTTTTGAGTTCTGCTTAAAAAGGTCCTAAATTCGAGCCTTTTGGGCCTAGCGATGATCAGCCTTTGAGGACCTATAACCTTATGGGTCTCCAAAGATAGCCCTACAATTTATCCTTCCCGTAAAAAACAAGGAAAACGGTCGTTAGGAGCTTTTCAAAAAACGCTCGACTAGGTCCCCGAACTGACTGAATGGGGCCCCCATTTATACGTCATAAAAATAAAGAAAATGGATATGGTAAGAACCC
The DNA here is from genome assembly GCF_044657685.1 of Stegodyphus dumicola. NCBI lineage: Eukaryota > Metazoa > Arthropoda > Arachnida > Araneae > Eresidae > Stegodyphus > Stegodyphus dumicola. The sequence goes on from NC_140774.1 coordinate 21,383,962, forward strand.
TTGAAAAGGTTGCATTTAAGGCTTAAGATAGTCCTGGTTATAGTTAAATAATAGATAAAAAACGAATATATTACATATAATAATAATATATTATATAATTTTTTAATGAAGAGTCTGGTCTTCATAAAGTAAGTAGCGCCCTCTAGTAGAAGAACGAGAAATTAGGGACAGGCTTTCGGCGGAGAAGCCGTATGTTCAGTGAAGTGAGTGATAAAATCAGTAATTCTGTCCTAATTAATATAGATTTTGTATAGTGTATATATAACCTAATAACTGTTTTAGATAACGCAAAAAGATTATTTGACATTATCTGGGTCTAAGACACTACATCGGCCACAATTGGATATTACAATTAATGACATACCGCGTGACCTAAAAGTCCGTTAACATTTGAAAATTCAATGATTTTCCGAATAATGTAGGTAAAGAGGTAAAAACTGACACACATGCTTGAAATGTTTGAGGTTTTATTAAAAGCCAAAAAAAAAAAAAAAAAAAAAAAAAAAAAAGTTCTTAAAACGGCCAACAGACGGTGCTTCAGAAGATAACAAAAGTAATAATTAGCATAACACTCGATTTTTGCCAAGGAATATGTTCTTTATAAGAAATTTTCAACGTGCCGGCCGTCATTCATCAACAATCCCTGTAGTCGAGGGACAATGTTCTGAACATCAACAGGCAGAAAAAATTACATACTGTATAGTATATCTGTAGGTATGGTGAGAAACTGCCGTCGGATGTTGTCTTTTAGCATTTTTAATGAGGTCGGAAGATCGCGGGGTAACCCCACAGCCAATAAATAATCACAATCCTGAGAGGACAAGTATGACAGAAGTGGTGCTCAGAACGCGATCCTTACTAAACGATGTGTGCAAGAGATCTTTCACACGTGTAGCAATATGAGATGGAGTGCCATCCTGTATTAAAGTCATACTTTCCAACAGGTGTTTATCAGCCAGATTAGGGATGATGCGATTCTGTAACATATCAGCATAACTCGCACCCGTCACATTGACAGTTTGAATAGCAGAACCACGCATTTCCTCGAAGAAAAATGGTCCGATCAGGATTCATGTAAGAAATCCACATCACACAGTGCGCTACACCTGGAGGCGAGGATAAAAAGGAGACAAAGTCATGAAGGGACTGATTCCCTTTCTCACAATAGCTCATTTCATAAACGATTCTCAAGCGGCGTCACTAACATTTTGCTTCCCAGCGCCATATGTTGCCCCCCCCCCTTCTTTTTTTTTTTTTTTTTTTTTTCTTTCAATAAAACCCCATGTCATTTCAAACATGTGTGTGAATTTTTACCTCTCTACCTACATTATTCCTACTACTGAATTTTGAAATGTTAACGGACTTTCGGGTCACCCGGTATTACATAAATCATTTATTATGTGTAATAATTAATATATTTCATTACATAAATCATCATTCATTGACAATATATTACATAAATTATTGTTTTGAAAACTAAAATGCATTTTTGTGAAACAACTTATAAAAATAAAATATAACTGTTTAACTGATGATTCAATATTTCTATTAAAGGATCATTGAATGAGCCGAAGGATCAAATTTTTAACTTTTTAACTGAGCTAGTGTAACTTCTAAAAATTCGCAATACATTTTACCCTCATTAGTTTAATAGCTGTAAGTTAATTAAATATTTTTAATACTTCTAAATATAATAAACAGTATTAAAAATAAATGTTAAAACATTTTTCTTATCTTCTTAAGGTATTTAATTGCGCACGTACCCCCACCAAAAACATTTTGTTGCAAAATGTTTGCTTTTTGCTTTGTTGACGAAATATATACTAAATGTAATTTTTTTATTGTATTTTAATATATAAACACTTCTCAAAACAATTAGAGGATATTGTGAGTTTGGTATGAAATAACCATATAACCGACAATTTTTTAAGCAAAAATGAAATAGAAGAGGTTAGAAAATTATGACGTTTACGGAATATGGAAATTTTGTCTGTGACATCAAAAACTACTCGTTTCAGATAAGGGCTGAAAAACGACCTGCAGCATTCGTCTTGTAGGAGGAGATTAAAAACAACTGATACGCGTTGAATATTTTGTGACAATGAACACGATATCTCAGCAATATGATTTAGCTGAATCTGTAACCTGGAGGGCAATCGGTCATTTAAAGGCGGCTCAAACACAACCCGTTGTAGCGGAAGAGTTAGGAATTTCTCAAAGTGGAAGTCCAGACTATGGAATAATTTTTGGAAAACTGGAAATGTTCGCCGAAGTTTGGGACAAGGTCGTATGCTTGCAACAACACAAAATGAGATCAGCATTTAACAATAACTGCCAGAAAAAACCGCACTATTAACGCCTCTTTCTTGCAATAGCACCTTCAGACTGCTACTGCTACCACAGTTTCGACTTTACCTGCTCGAAGCCGACTCCACCTTGTGGACTTATATGCTCGCAGACTTACGGTTTGTGTTTCGTTGACACAGAACCACCGTGCTGCCCGCAAAAAGGTGGGGGGCACAGGAGCATATCAGATGGGGACGAGATAAGTGGAGAAACATGCTCTTCACGGACAAGTCCCGCTTTAACGTACAACCTGGTATAGCGTACAACCTAACGTATAAATTTAACGTACAAGGTGGATTCCTATCGGATGAGAACCTGGTATAGGGAATATTCCTAAATTTGTGCATGAAAGTGTCCCCTTTGGCAGAGGCGGAGTTATGGTCTGTGCCGGTATTCCTGTCAATGGCTGCACCGACTTAAACTTATCAGGAATGGAGCACTTACCGTTACCCGATATAGAGATGAGAACCTCGGGCCGATTTTGGTCCTTTACGTTGCAGAAATCGAGATGAAGTCATTCTCAAGGATGATAACGCCACACCACATCGTGCTCAGCTGATGAACAATTTCCTTTTCGACGAAGGAGTCGTTCAAATGGGCTGGCCAGCATGTTCCCCACGTAGAAATGAATCCTTAGAGTGTGTTTGGGACATTCTAGAGTGAAGGGCTGCTAGTCGTTTCTTACTCCCAGAAACAAATCAGGAGTTTGAAAGCTTTCTTCTACAGGAGTAAAAGAGAATACCTCAGTCCCTCATTGAAAACCTCATCGAGTTCATGCCTGGTCAGTGCGCGACATTGCTTTCGATCAGGGAAAACCATACCTCTTACTGATATTTATGTTGTTTCCGAGAAATCACATTTTTTGTTTGTTTGTATAATATTGTGCAGTTTTTGTTTACCCACAAGTACCGTCAGCAAACTTTAATTACTCCTTGTTGGTTGTTTCTTTTCCTTTTGTCATATCTTAAAACACTTGTACATCATACATCAAAACATTTCCTCATCCGCCGTTTATATCCAAAATCATAATATCCCTTAATTGTGTTGAGTAGTGTACATCTAAGACAAAAAAATATAAAAATAGCATAATCGTAGTTGCTCTTATTTAGAGTAACATGATGATAATATTATAATAATGTCATAATCTTAAAAAGTTCTCGAAACAATATGAACGAAAAGACGTTTTTCTTATTACTATAAAAAATCTCATCATAATTACGATTCGATGTTATAAATTTATATTAAGGTTGCGCACATTTGTTTTCGTACACTTGTAGCGTTGAATTTTATTTGCATAGATCTCGTATTAAATATTGAAACAGAGACTTCAAATTTTTTTAATGGATTATTTTTTTTAGTTTAGGCCTTCCTTGATGCAAAATAAACATCATCAAAATATTAATTGCAATAAAATATTTTTTTCGAAAAGTGTTAAACAGTAACTAACATAATAATTCAGACACTCCCAAAATTTTGTTCAAATGTTTTGAGAAACGATGTTTCTGGTCATAATCTTTTATTTAAATGAAAATATATCAGAAAAATTACCGTCTGCATTTGGAAATCATAACTTGTTTAGCAAAATACTTCAACACTTCCATATCTGTAGAGAACATAACACAACGTTACAAATTAAGGAAACACCATTATTCATCATTTTAAACAATATAAGAAAGAGTAGACTAGAAGAGAAACACGCTAATGTGACAATCAAAATCGTAAAAAACAACCTTATATTTAGCGTAGGTATAATGAAACACTCAATCGATTTCGAGGGCAGCTAAAGGTCCCTCCTCATCAGGAGAAAGAAATACATAGAAAGAAGAAAATAGGAATCACAGAAACACGTGGTGCTTATCAGCACTGCACGTGGTTATAACTAGATTTTTAATCATTTTATTTGAAGTTCAGATTTTGAGCGTAATGTGCATTTGCCCCTCGCTCCCTATTTTAACTTCGCTAATATTTCTTTATGCTTGATCAGACAGCCTGGCTCAGTAAAAGTAGGCGGCCAGTGCAACTCTGATTAAAAATCTAGTTATAACCACGTGCAGTGCTGATAAGCACCACGTGTTTCTGTGATTCCTATTTTCTTCTTTCTATGTATTTCTTTCTCCTGATGAGGAGGGACCTTTAGCTGCCCTCAAAATCGATTGAGTGTTTCATTATACCTACGCTAAATATAAGGTTGTTTTTTACGATTTTGATAAGAAAGAGTATTCGAAATTTCCAAAAAATACTTGATAAAAAGCGTTCAAAGAACTTGGGTGTTATAAAATTATGGAAATTCCGTAGAACTATTGAAAGTGCAAACTGAAGTCTAAACTACATTTAACACCAAGAAATCGGAGATTTATTCTGCGAAAAGTGAAACAAGATCGAAAACTTAATTTTATAAAATTTGCAGTGCATTTAGAAGTGGTTTGCAATAAAAGTTCATCCAGAAACTGTTGGAAGAGTCATTAAGAGACGTGGATACAAAGGCAGATCAGCAAGAAGGAATGTCTTCGTCAACAACAACAACAACAACAACAACAAAAAACAAAAAAAAAAAAAAAAGTGGGAAATACGCATACATTCCGGAAAATCCACAGTAAGCAAAGATTTATCATGTTGAAACTATGTTATATTAGCAGACTAATCAAGATTTTATACATTCGGGTATGATGGACAGATAACTAATTGTGAGGAAGCCAAATGAAGAATTCAATCCAAAAAACTTATTGCTTGCTATTAAAAATGGTGTTAGAGGCATAATGGTTTGGGAACGTTTCGCCAACTCTGAGATGGAAAGCTTAGTTTTTATAGAAAGTATAAATATATAAATATTCTGAATGAAAAACTGAAAGCATCTGCAAGAAAACTTGCAATGAAAAGTGCATTTAAGGTCTATTAGGACAGCGATTCTAAACCTACAGTTCTAAATGTTCGTTTGTAGCCCAGCTATTCTAACTTTATCAAAATTCCTCCATATTGTCTGGACTAAAATCCTATCGAACATGTATGAAATGAGTTGGAGAAAAGAACAAGGAAACATGATATTTCTTCGAAATCTCTATTAAAATTCTTACGGTGGAATGGAACAAAATGGTACACAGAAAAATTAGTTAAATCCATAATAAAGCGCCTAAAAGGTATAATTTCAGCCAGAGGATACCCAACAAAATACTGAATGTCCCTTTATTTTCATGTTTTTGTTAAATACAGTCTGTTTATTCAAAGTGTCCGAACACTTAATTTGCCAAAAACATTTTGAATGTATATATATATATATATATATATATATATATATATATATTTAGTAGTAATTGTTTCATAAGAATAAATTGAATTTAATTAAAAAAATTAAATTTAAATACAAATTTAATTAAATATTCTTTGCGCCATTGCAAACAAGCAGGTTTTAAAAAACAGAAGTTTTTTATGAGAAAGAAAAATAAAGTCATTTCCCTAATGTTTAAGAACTGATATTTCCAAATAAAACTGAAAAACACAAGTGTCTGAAAACAAAAGCACACTATATTTGGCACTTATTTCAGCCTTTATATTTCACTCTATTTATTAACAGAATGAACTTTCTTAAGCACAATATAAAAGAGTAACATATGTCTTTATAACTATGGGTTTTCGAAATTTTAAAATTTTGTGTCACACAAATAAGAATAAAAAATACGGGTAGCATAATGCATCTATATTTTTTATATGTAGGGAGTCGTTTTACATTCATTTAAACCTTTTATTTAAAAACTGTACCGCGAAAAATAATATAATGTACCGTTAGTAGTACCATATACCATCGTTGCTTTATACGCTTGTGTATTTACAGAAGTTTTAATCATAGGAATTCTTTTAATTATATCTTTTACTCTCGATCGACTTTTTTTTTGGGGGGGGTCGTTTTTTTTTATTATTATTATTATTTTATTTTTTATTTTTAGTCTAAAGGGACTTGAGTCCCGAAGGACTATTACTTTCGTTTTGGCATTTTGCGTCGGACGGATAAATGTCGGTTCACTTTTCAAACTGTTGCCATAAAATGTTAGAGTCCTGCATTATATTTGAAGAAATTAAATAATGAAAATCTGCGTAAATGTATGTATATTTCTCACATTGTCATAAAATAACGGTACATAGAGTCATCGAATTTTGAATAACGTAATCCTCCAACGAATATGAGCATGTGGAAGACCAAATTTGAAATTTGAAATTTGTTTTATGATCGATTTCCTATTTTTTAAAACTTTGACGAATTTTTGATTAACAAACTCAAGGATTTCAAAGCGAGCAATGGCAACGTTGTGCAGAAAAAACATTTTTATCTCCAACGCGTGAGTCTCTGTATCGGAAATTCTAAAGATATGCTCGTTTTAAAACTATTTTGCGATATTGCTGTTGCACTGGATCTTATGGTTTAAGTGCGAGGAACATGATATTTAATAAAGAAAGGTAACACACAAAATGTTAAAAACGCCCCTTTGGACGTAATTTAAAATCTGAAACATTTCAGTTTTTTTTTTTTTTTTTTTTTTTTTTTTTAAGTAAAAGAGTAGAAATATTCAGATTGTAACATATCATACATATTACAATTTTTAAAAAAATCGACTTTTTTTTTAACTTTCGAGGGGGTCAGAACTCAATCCTGGGAACACTGAGTAAGGTCAATTCAAATTAGGATTCGATGCGAAACGTAAATTAAGAACCACTGATATAATAACTGCAATTACTTAATCTTAGCTATAATATATATATATATATTAAGACACAATAACACGCCGAATAAATACTAATTCAGAAGTCAAACAACAAAAATCAGCGTTATATTTACAAAATTTTCACAAGACTAGTTTCGATGGTTTTACCGAACCCCCATTCTCAGCTGCAAAACCGCAAATCCGCTGAATTAGTATATATATATATATATATATTAGGCAGTATACTATATTAGGCATTATTTCTTTTACGTCAGCTTAGTAGTTTGCTATCGTACTTTAGAATTTTGTGTTATGTACTGATAATTAAAACTGAAATTGTTTATTTGTAACTCTAAATATATTTTATAATGGTGTTTTAAATTTTAGTGGTGTTTTTAACATTTACGCGAAATAACAAAAAAAAAAATTTGAAGGAAGATTACAGATTCATTATTCTTTTCTAAATTTTGAGATGTACGATTTATTAAATTCTAATAAAGTTGTAGTCAATTTCACTACTGAAGTCAGAATTTTCCGTAAAATTCTATATTAACAATTCAGAAAATTTATTATTTTCTTCATTTTTGATGAACATTGAATTAATGTACAATTTACAAAAGTTAGGATGAATAATCTAAAAAATAACAAGCATTGTAAAATAAACAGTTTAAAAATCATTAGTTTTCCCCCTTTTCCTCTCATAATTATTAATATTAATTAATTCCATCTGTCTTTTTTTAACTGAATTAATAAGTCAACTCGAAAATTAATAAAAATGAAAGATGCAATTTGATATAAGAAGTTGCCATCTCCGTGAAACGCGATTAAAATGAAAGTGATTACGAAATTCAGTATTCATTAAAAAGCTAAAGACTTATACTTCTAATATTCGCATACGCGATTTAACTTTTCTATTAAAATATATATAGAGATATATGTATGTATTTCTTACCGAACTTTGTTATCCCACATTCGAACAGCACACACAGCCACGAGCGCCACCGCCCAGTTTTCTTAGAATACAATTTAAAATTACATTTCAGGTAATACCATGAACTGACAGCACTTGCTTTCGTTATCCGAATAAAATTTGATCAATAATTGAAAAACTGTGATGAACATTAATGGAAGGACGCGCGTGAAAAGCAATTAGTATTTAAATAAACTTCGAGAAAAGAACGATCCGAAGCACTCACCTGAAACAAGTCCAACGTACCGAACAGGTAGGATGTGTTTATGCAGCGTAAAGTAAAGAATTCGACGCTATTCGCTGGTTTCGCCCCAACAGCATACATAGCCTACGGCTAGACGCTGACATGTCCGGCGCTAGATCCCGAACTTCTGTAAGTCATGTTAAAGAGCGGATTGTTTAATTTGGGGATGTTTTACGTGGTTTTTAGGAATGATGCAAAGCTAACGTTGTCTACCATTCGGAATGAGAATGTCAATGATCTCACAACACAGGCAGGTTGCCGCGCTTTTCTTTTTAGTCACGCGAGAAAAGTATTTTCGGCGACCGCAGCGACCTCTAGGAGCGCGAAAAATAAACTTCTCCCTAGCAGACGAATTTTACTTCCGTACGTTTAGCAAGATTTAAACTATTTCATACATTTAACAATATAAAAATTTGAGTAACAAAACAAAAAATAGTTTAAATAAATTAAATTTTCTCTCACTAAATATTTATCAAAGCATACATAAACAATAATAATAAAATCGTATAGCGAAAAAGTCAAATTCATATTTATTTTCCATATGAAAGCTGGCGCTTATAATCTCCACAGGTTGCGCGCCATAAAATCTACTGCCACCACCTATCTAAAATTTTAAATTTAGTACCGGTAACATAATTATATTGGTTATGCTTTGCGATTCAAATATATTGACAGCTAAATGTTATATTCTTATAATATTTATCTGACATTTCTTTCAGATAATTCTAATGTGTTTATTGAACCATTACATCGCTTACTTTAATTTAAATCAAAAGTAAACAAATTACAAAACTAATTAAATTCCTAAGTTTCTCGAAGTTTTCAGGAAATTTTCGATATGCTGCAAAATTTGAAAATAAAAGTAGGTACCTAAAAATACATATACTTGTATGTAAATAATTACAAATTTCTTTGTTTTCTACTACAGCTTGACGCCTGATGGCATTGCGATTCTGATAAAGTTTGTAGCCTTGGGTATTTTTCAAAGCAGGAGATATGAAAAATGAGCAATGCCCTCGCCGGGAATCGAACCACGGACCTCTCGAATACGCGCCGAGCGTGCAGACTACTACACCACGAAGGCATGCTAAGAAGGCTGGAGAAATACCTTATATACTCCCCCTTTTAAAGGGCGACTGGGGTTTTTAGGGCACCCAATCGCCAAATCCTGGTGGTGAAGAATCATCATGCACCACCTTTTAGTTCGCCACTATAGAGACATTAGGTATTTTTGAAAGCAGGAGATATATGAGTAATGCCCTCGCCGGGAATCGAACTATGGAGCTCTCGAATACGCACCGAGCGTGCAGACCCCTACACCACCAAAGCATGCTAAGAAGGCGGGAGAAATACCTTATAAAGTCTTCGAATAAAAATTATAGCATAGTGTAAATTAATTAGTTCCATTTATAGATGTTCTGGTACGTTTATTAATGGAAAAGAAAATCATAGTAACTAAATCTTGAAATCTCTGCAACGGTATACTGGAAACAGATGCATAATCGAATTGTCTTCGGGGGTCGTTTAAAATTACTTAGTGGGCCGCGAATTTGGCATCACTGATATATACTATCACAAAAAATCTGCCTTTTTAACTTTAGAGGTGCTATTAGTCTCATATTTTTTTATCTGTATCACTTTTCTGTTTATATCACTTTTTAGATGTTGTTACTCAACCATTATCACCATGTATCCTTTTTAAAGAAGTAATATGGCAACATAAATAAAAGCACCAAGCATGTTGCCGCCAATTGTTATCTCCGAGACTGTTTTGGATCCTGTTTGATTTTTGGCATACTGTAAATCTCCCATTCCTTGGTGTTAGCTTGAATTGTGGTCTAGACTTTAATGCCTTTTCAACGGTTTCGAGGGATTTCCATAATTTCATAACGCCAGAGTTAAATGAACGCTTAGAATCAAAAATTCTTTTGGATATTTCGAATATTTTACTTTCTTTAAAATGGCGAATAATTAAGTTTCGAATAGAGCTTGTCATTAATTTGTAACGTCGTGTGATGCTCACTTTAGGTATGGAAATGTTGATGTGTTTTGCTAAACATATAATGATTTCCAAATGCAGACGGTAATTTCTGTGATGTATTTTCATTTAAATAAAATATCTGATCACATGACTTCCTTCTACGGCCGATTATATAATACACATGTTTGGCTGCTCTTCATTCGAACTAATTTCCACGAATTCCATTAGAGATATATTTCTCATTCAATTAATTAATTTTTCAATTTGCAGTAAGTTAGAAATACAAAACATCTACACTACAAATTGTAAAATACAGAAAAACATAAAACACCGAACAAGGCAATTCGGCCAGCGGGCAGGAATACAAAATTTTCGGTGTACAAAACTGAAAGTTAAATTTTGGTCAGACTGGGCAAAAAGACACTTAAGTTGGTGCACCAGCTGACTTAATTTACTGTTCTATTAAGACTTAACTTTTAAATATAAGGACACTTTTGAATTGTTGATAATTTTACAATTATTGCATGCAGATTAATTAAAGGAATAACAAGCTTAACCGGAACATAACAATATAATCACTTTTAAAGTGATACAAGTGTAAAGGCTATGCAAAATATGGCAATCCCTAACATATGCTGTTTTTAAATAATTTGTGATTTTGCTGTTGAATTTTACGTGACGTAAGTGTGAAGAAAGCAATGCTTAATAATAAAGCTTAAAAAAAGTGTGTCATCAGGAGCGAGTAGAAGAGAAGATTTGTAACCAGCGATGCTCAGGGGGAGTATAATAAACTTAACACATCTTCCAGGTGCTACATTGAATTCTTTCAGAATTTCTTGAATTCTTTCAGAATTTTTTTCATTTAATTTTCGTTTCAAAGATAATTTTCAACCATTTTTATTCTGAGAGGTACTGTAGTTATACTTCAAAAAAAACGAGGCGTCGGAGAGACACAGTCACAGGGAATCCCATGAATAATCCCCGATTGCCATAGAAACGGTTCAAATAAATATGCACCTTAGTATGAATCACTGGGATATAACAGCTATGATAGAAGAGATATGTAATTATTTTTTCGGAGCAGAGATGTACGAAAAATCAGCTATGCCTTCGGCCGAGATTTTAATTTCGAATTTTCCGATACCTCAGAAAAACGACAAGATTTACAGTCGTCACACATAGCCGAGCAAGTGACTTTTAAGTCCGAAATTTGAATTTTGAATATGGTTTTAATTTATTTTATAGTTAATTTTAAAAAAAAATAATTAAATTTTAACGGCCTTTAATTAATAATTCAGTAATTAAATTTTTAATGGTCTTAAATTAATAACTTTAATTTAATATTTAATTAATTAAATTTTATTTGGCTTTTAATTTTGAATTATTCAAAGAATTTATAACCAGTCAGATATAATCCAGAAATCCAGCTCCTTTGAAAATTCTTAATCTGCTTCTTAAAATAAAACAAAAAATTTTGAAAATTTATTGTATATTACTTTACTAAGCTGTTTTGTTTTTCAGTTTTAGTGTATGTACTTCCTGTTAGATTGTTCCCTCTACTTTTGATTTAATTATTATCTCTTGGTTATATATATATATATATATATATATTATAACTAAGGTTGTAAGAACAAACGAAAAAAGACCAATTTAGGTCAAAATTTTGCGCATTGTGCTGCAAAATTAAGGAAATTAGAAGAGAAATTTTAGAAAGCTCGCCAAAATGTTACCAAAAACTGTGGCTCCGAGAAAACTCCATCATAAGCATATTGAGTTACTATGAAAAGTGTGAAAGAGGAGAAAAAATATTTGAATATTTACAACTTGAGTTAACATATTTAGTATCTATGAAAAGTGTGAAAAGGAGAAAGAAATTTTTTTAAATTAATAAAAACTGTTTGCTAAACTAATTAGGAATTTTAACATAGTAAAAATCAATTGAACATGGTAAAATAATTGGCTATATGCTCAATAAAAAGTTAATTATAAACACAGAAAAATACTAATCAATTGAACAAGTTAAAAACAAAAATATTAAAATTAAAATTAAAATTAAAAAGCGGAAAATGGTTAATTAGCCCAACTCGAAGCTCATTTTGGCTTTTCAAGGAAAATTTCTTTAAAATGAACCTCGAACTAAGCTAACCCCATTACGCGTTTCGCCGATATATATATATATATATATATGTAAGATTCTAGATTTTATGTTCTCCCCCTAAATTCCTCTGTTCTCCCAAATTCGAGATCTTTCCATGCTACATAACGCTCAATGAAGATACCTCTTGTACAATCAAATTGTAAACCAAAACTTTTTTTAACTCGAACTGAAACGTTTGACTACTCATCCAAGCTGCTGCTTACTTGCCTAAGATGACGTCGTACTTTAAAACCCGTGTACATGGAAATTATTGTATTCAACTATGATTGAAAAATATTTTATTTACAGAAACATGATCTGATTTGAATTATCCTACAGTAATATTATATATCGAAACAGCCTTATCTGGAAGTTTTTGGTTTATACATTCATCCTTCTAACTACGCAGTAAAGTGTCTTCGGATGACAGAAATTAAGGTACTGGAGACCTTCATCTACGTATTTCTCTGAATTTATATTTTTCAAATTTTGCTGTATTTTAAGAAAGAAATTACTATTGTTTGAAAATTTTGTGTATGAATTTCTTTAATGTTTTCAAGATAAACGTTGAAGGCTCTCATCTTATGAAAAAGTCTGTTGTGTACACCACAAGACTTCCTTGTACGTAATATTAAATTATACGCATTTTTACTGCATTTCATTTAAACTTATTTCCTTGAATTTCATTAGAGATATATTTCTCATTCAGTTAATTCAGTTTTCACTTTGCGACAAGGCAAAAATACATAAAACCTCATAATATTTTTATTAGAAATTGAAAAATATAGAAAAATAAAAACATAAATGCAGTTGAAACAATTTAAAGAACAACTTTTACAAATAAAATTTGAGTTTCTGCGCAAAAACAAGTAATTCGGCCAGCGGGCAAGAAGGCAAATTCTTCAGCGTACAAAACTAAAAGTTTACATTTGGTCTAACTCGGCAAAAAGACACTGAAGGCGTAGAAACTGACCTAATTTGTTGTAGACTCTATGCTGAGTCAAAATATGGGATAATGTAATAACTTAATTGAATGTTAATTCCAGAATGGATTAAGCATGATTTAATTCGCAATAATAAAAGAAGACGTCATCTTTGTTGCTGCGAAGTTTAGTTTCTCTAGATTGGCAACAAACCCACTGTTCTGCTAAGTTTCAAATGTAAACAAATATGGCCGCTATCATAAACAAAAAAATTAGGCTTAACCGCACTTAAACAACTTTTTAATTGTTACTATAGTTATTGCAAGCAGTTTAACTAAAAAAGCATAAAAACCTCAACCGGAAGGTAAGAACAACATAATTCAATATTTTAAAAGCAAACAAAGAAAAAGAAAAAAAAAAAAAAAATGCACAATTTGCCAACATATAAGAATAACAACAAAAAAAAAAAAAAGAAAAAAAAAAAAAAAAAAAAGAAAAAGAAAAAAAGAAAAAGAAAAAAAAACTGAGCTCACGGAGCCGAGTAACAGAGTGGATATATACTTTTGTGCGGCCGACTGTAACCTAAAACGGGAGGTGCACATCTACATACTATAGCAGTCGCACATACAAAATTTCAACATTCTGAAGGTATTCCTTTTTGAGTTATGCGAGATACATACATATGTACGCACAGACGCCACAAAAAGTCTCTTCTGAATCCCTTTTAAATAAGTTCTATGATTGAGGGGAAAAGAGTCCTTAATTCTGTCCTTACGTACACTGAATTACCTAGGGCAGGCGGCGAGGACACCCCTTTGCTTACTGCCACACGGGGTTTCGCCCTTCTACTTGCTTAATTGCTTAAAGTAGAGTGCAATGAAGGAAACCACTGTCGGTACATTTCTTAAGAGCACACCGCTAGCTCAATCAATAAAGGTAATTTAAATAATGAAATGTTAATTCACATGTCAAAGATCTCTTTGCACACAACATTTCTTGTGTAGATCTTTCCATCATTTGTAAGCTCGCCTTGCAGAGGACCAACCATTATTTTTAATTTTATGTCCGTTCTTTCACGAACTCTTGAACAGGCAACATAAAGTTGACCGTGTTCAAATGCAGGCTCAAAATGCCAACACGTTTAAGCGTTTGGCCCTGAGACTTATGGATGGTCATAGCAAAGGCAAGTTTTACAGGAAATTGTCCACGTCTCAATTGAAACGGCAACCCTGTGCCGTGGCAACTTCACCCCATTGGCTAGTACAGTTACGCATAAACTATCGGCGACAAACAGACACTTAAGCCGCATATATATATATGGTGTGAAGTAACATCATCTCCTCCTAAATGGCTGGCTTCCGGGCTTGGCGAAGCACACCGTTGGATTCCGCAGGTCCCTCGCACGCTATTTTGACCATTTTTTGGGACTAATTAGCCGAGATATTAATTTAAAACTAATTTTCCCCCTACATTTTCCCTACATTTTCCACTTTCTGTCTTGGGTTTTCCCTATTGGACGAATTTGGCTACATGCCAAATTCTTTTTTCTCGAATATCTACGAAACGGCGCCGAGTTGAAATTCGAGACGCGTATCCCTCGGATTCCAAAAAAATCTCCGAATCCATCCATACCGTTGCCATCTTTCTACGACTTTAATCGGCCGAGATATTAATTAAAAACTGCGGAAACGTTAATTTTCGCGCTCATTTTTTCGAATGGCAACAATAAACTATCGGCGACACACACTTTAGCCGCTTATATATATAAAGAAAAGATATTGAAGTTTCTTTTGCATCAGGTATATAATGACAGTGAGAAGAATTTATTCAATTAATCATAAATTGAGTATTATATTTCTACATGATAAGTTGGCAAATCTATGGAAATATTTTCATCAACAAAAATTTGAAAGACTTTTATTGAATATTTACTTTGTGAAAAAATTTGAATATTTACCTTATGAAACTATTTTCGTCAAAAGAATTTACAAAATTTACATTGGACATTCTAAGAAATTGAGGACGTTAAAAAATTATATTTGTGTTCAGTTATTATTTAGTTTTATTTAAAGATTATATTGTTATTGTAATAGTTGAAAATTATATATTTAAGTATTCCGTAATCTGTAAATGAGAAAGGCCATGAACAATGATGGGGCATAGGAAAACCTGCATCAATTATAAATCCTTTTAAACAGCTGTCTTTAGATTCTTTGAACCATGTTTAAAGATGTTTTCTCCTCTTTTCAATGATGATAAACAAATTTTTGTACTTCCTTGTACGAAGAAAAGGAAGTATTGTAATCACGAAAAATTCCGAGTATCATATTTCAACGAAACTATTAATTATGGCCGCTATCGAATGCAATTTAACGATGTTTTTGCGTGATATCTGTATGCAAGGACACAATAAGACCACTTTTCCCCAAACGAATTATGAAACTGATTTAAAATGGATTCAGAAGAGATTTTTTCGTGGCGTTTGCATGTACGTATGTACGTATGAATCTCGCATAACTCAAAAACGATTAGCCTCAGAACGCTGAAATTTTGTATATAGGACTGCTATAACTTGTAGTTATGCATCTTCCTTTTTGGTTGCAATAGGCCGCCCCAAAAGTACATATAATTACAAAACAATTTTTTAAAAGCAAAATAAAATCATGCCTAGAATTTTCGCGCATTAAGCTGCTGAAAAATTATCATTAAAGACATAAAGTAAGAAGTTTAGATCTAATTTTTCACAAAGACCAAAAATTGAAATTCATAAGTAATAAATTTCAGATAATCCTATAAATGCAAAAACGAATTTAAAAAATGTTGTAAGGATCTTAAGTTTTACTAACGTTTATTTTATTTTAAATCTTTACTATCACTTCTTATTTTCTACTTCCGGCCAGAATTAAAAGCTTTAACTTATTTATGCAAATTTGTCTGGCGAACGCAAAGTACTTAAGTTGTGGCTTTTTGCCAAGCGAGAGAGAGGAAGGAGTTAATAGAAGCAGGCCGCGTGCCTTAGCAGTTTACTCGGTTGCTGTTTGCCTTCCAGGCCAGAGGTTTAATCCTCTTGATAATTTTAAACGTATTGTAGTGTTAACAGTTCTCTGTACTACATACGGCTTCCTGTTAATATACGGCCAATCTTCTCGGAGACCCTTGTTTGTTATTCCAAAGTTAAGTTAGAGTTTAGTTAATATTTTTATGTTCTTACGTTCAGACCCCAAGTGGTTTGTCTCTGTATTCCGAAGTCCGGAAATTATTGTAAAGAGTGAAAAATAAAGGGTTTCGTATACCCTTCCTGTGTATCTTGTCTACTTCCCACATTTATTGAACATCCCAGGCAGCACGTTTCCAAAAATGACACCAAGGTATTTGACTTGCTTGGCCCAGGGGATGTTGACTTCATACATCTGGAGGGTGATACTCAGGTCGATGATTCTTTTTTTGGTGAAGTAAACAGCTTCGCTCCTAGAGGAAGGAACTGAAGGGCGAGCCTGCACAAGAAGGAGGATAAATCAAACACGAATCTTAGCTACCTTCCAGGACTGGGCAGAGAAAAGAATGTCCGAATATCACAAAGATAAGTAAAATTTTTTGTTACTTTGCAAACTTAAGTTAATCTTTCATTCTTACTGCAAGTGGCAGATTTCAAGACGTTTTACCTCATGTGACGTCTACCTTTATCGCCAAAAAGGCGAGAAATGAGCTGTTACCTATTTTGGTATTATGTTTTTCAAAAACTAAAGTTGATGTATAATAGGAATGTGTAAATACTTGAATATTGTAAAAGTTATTGTATAAATTTTATTTAAAACATTCTGGCAAGAAAGAAGTCTTAGTCTGAAAGACTTTTGAAATGTAGTATTTCAATGTAGAAGAATTGGCACTTGCTTGGAAAAGAATAGAAGTTAACAATGTACTACTAACGTATGTTTTAAAATGCGTAAAATTAACGGCATGTTAATATGTTCTTATATACAATGTGAACTGTTATTTTAAGCGTTAAGAAATACTGTGATATGTTAAAAGTGAAAGTAAAGCCAAAAAAATTTTAAACTTATTCGTGTGACTGAAAAAAAAAAAGAGAAAAGTATTGTTGATATGTGTTAAAGGTTGAATGAATGTAGTTAGGCTCTCTGACGCTACACTTCAGAGTTAGCCACTTTCAGAATAGTACCTCAGGGTTTAGAGATGAAGATAGGGTGTGTTACGAGGTCTTGTTATGTTGAATTTTAACACATTAGTGTTTTGATTGTAGGCGGCAGTGTTGAACACGTATACATAAACACATTCGTGTTTGGTGTTTTCTTTTACAACACATGTCAGAGAGCACGGGGAGAGATAATTAAAATAAAGTCATGAATGAAATAAGAATGTTAAGAGAAATATAAATATTCATGTTACTTGCCATTTCATTGTGTAATGTTTCATTAAACTAGTTTTCCTTCCAGATCTCTGGAAGGAACCAGATTTGAATAAAAGCTCCTGTTTAGATGCAGTACAGATGAAAAATTGGGTGTCCATGGAGCTGCTATTGTAAAAACAATTTTTTTTTTTAAATTTCTAGTTTCTAGTGAGAAATGTTTGTAAAAGATTGGCCTCGCGTTAGATTCTAGAGCTAAAAGTTTTCAACAAGGTCGTTTTAGACCTCAGTTTCAAACTAATTAACTCTGGCGGGAAGTATGTAAGGATCTTAAGTTTTACTAACGTTTATTTTATTTTAAATCGTTACTATCACTTCTTATTTTCTACTTCCGGCCAGAATTAAAAGCTTTAACTTATTTAGGCAAATTTGTCTGGCGAACGCCAAGTACTTAAGTTGTGGCTTTTTGCCAAGCGAGAGAGAGGAAGGAGTTAATAGAAGCAGGCCGCGTGCCTTAGCAGTTTACTCGGTAGCTGGTTGCCTTCCAGGCCAGAGGTTTAATCCTCTTGATAATTTTAAACGTATTGTAGTGTTAACAGTTCTCTGTACTACATACGGCTTCCTGTTAATATACGGCCAATCTTCTCGGAGACCCTTGTTTGTTATTCCAAAGTTAAGTTAGAGTTTAGTTAATATTTTTATGTTCTTACGTTCAGACCACAAGTGGTTGGTCTCTGTATTCCGAAGTCCGGAAATTATTGTAAAGAGTGAAAAATAAAGGGTTTCGTATACCCTTCCTGTGTATCTTGTCTACTTCCCACATTTATTGAACATAGCTTTGGTAAGCTCCCTGTTCCGAGTCAGGTCTTTGCATGTTCCCCAAGCAAGTAAGGCGGAACATGGAACCTGATAATGTTAAAACCAAAAACTCTTCAAAGGTCAATAAAATTTATAGAAAAACGAACATAAAAGAAAAGGAATTCAATCAATTTCAATGCCACTTCGTCAGGAGGAGGAACACTGAAATCTTCATTAACTAGATTTATTTAAAGTCCGTTGTTAGGGCCAACTTTACAGCAATTCTAAAGCTAGAAAATTTTACAAAATTTTACAATTTTCATCTATTTCTCGACAAATATCAACATCTTTTAATCCATAAGTTAATCCATAAGTGTCTTTTAATCCATAAACTGCTTTTAGTCTTGTTCCTTCCAAATCTGGAAGGAAACAATATTAGTAATGTATTTTACAAAGATTTCAGTCTTCCTTACAATTACTCCTTTATTGCTTCATTTGGCCCTCATACACTTTCATTCATACTTAAACTTCTTTTTCCCCCGTGCTCTCCAGAAATTTTCTCTGAAATGTACTTAGGGTACTTATGTTGTGTTAGTGCGAACAAAACTACCGCTACACAGCATCTAACTTGTTAAATTTGACATACTAGACCTCCCAAGACTCCTTACACGACAGCACTTTCCTAATGTGCTAAGCGAAAGCTTAAACTGAACTTTAAAGTGTTAGCTGGAGAGCCTAATATTAAACACACACACATATATATTCTAAAACATTAAATTCTTTGACAAATTCATTCACACGGAGGCCAAAATTTATCTTTTGTACAAGTTTAACTTTACGACACTTCAAGACAGAGATTAAACATTTAGATATTTACACAGCACTTTTAAATTCACTTTACATCAAAAGTCATAGTTGCTTAGTTACAATTTACCATCTTTACACGAAATCTTAACTTTAAGTTAACAGATTTCAGTGTTCAAAGAGTCTTTCCGACTAAACAAAAAGATAAGGTATGAATTAATTAAGGGTACGTTCTAAGTTTTATACAGTTAATAACTTGTTGCTTAGTGAACTTTGAAACCAAAATAAAGTTTAAAATAAGTGTGGTGAAACCGTGAGGAGAGATTCTGAAAACGCGCATCTGGGCGAGGTCATAACGAGCTGGTGACCACCATCCCGAAAGACAATTCAATAACATGGGAACTACAAAACAAAAGTAAGGGTAAGTGTGAATCCTTCGGCGAAAAGTGGTTTAAAGAGTTAATAAGCAAACAAAAATCTAAAATGCAAAAAGCTTGGGGAATTCGTTAAGGAAGAAAATAAACTATAAGTTTCTTCGAAGAGTTCAAAGAAGATTTCTCCCCAGCGTTATTCGTAGTTACAGAACTGTTAATTATGAGGCAGCATTGGTTATTTCTGGTCTTTCGCCTACTGAATTGTAGGATTCTTCACTGTGTATTTCGAAGTTACAGAGCAAAGTGAAGAAAGAACCTTAAGAACTAGTAAGCGAATAATCGCTTGAGTTCGTGAGATAGAAAACAACAAGTAAGAAGGGGGAAATAACCCTTTATTATTCCAACTAAAGTTTAACAAAAGTCCGTCTTAGAGTTGTACAATAAAGCCGACACTTGGGCTTGAACTTAAGAGACTAAGAATTAAACTAAATTAATCTTAACTAAAGAGATATAGCCGAAGCTATCAAAATTCTAACAGAGTTGGCCCCTTAACGCTAACTGACTGCGAAGCTATCAAGGGCCTAAAGTACGGCCAAGCGTAATAAAAGCTTACGAGAGAGTAGCCTAAAAAGGGTGGACGCGTGCAGTCAGAATATCTGGTATATCTCTCACTAAGACTGTAGAACTACGCGGTTAAATACCGCTCTTCCGCCTTAGTATTCAGACGTGATTCTAAAACTACATTCTGGCCGGAAGTGGTAAGTTGAAATTAAGAATCGTTAGGAAAGGAAGTTTAACTAAAAATTTAACTGTTAATAAAATTAACATAATCCTTACAAGTTTAATAATCTTAAATGACCTAGATGTTAGAGAGATACTTTCTAATGACATCCCTTGCAATCCCTTGAAATGGATGCTTTCCTTTTCAAATTCAGCCTACCCTTTAGACTTAAACCCTGTGACAGTTGTTACTTATGATGATAATGTTTTCCAAGAATATAGAATTATTTGTTTTACAGATGGTAGTAAGTTAAATGGAAAGGTTGTACTTACATTTGTTATTTACGAAAATGGCAGGGAGAATGTAGCTGTTTAATACAGGATACTAGATGCATATTCTATTGCTACGTTTTTCTTTCCTTCGGCTCAGGCAAACTCGACGAGTTTTCGCTAATTGGGTCCCCGCGTTATGACGCTATCCCGGCGTAAATGTTTTTCGATTTTCCAATTTGTGAGGTTTCGAATACTTGGTGAAAAATTCGAAAAAAACAAGTTGGAGTTCATAACAATAACGTCTGGGGAAGAACGATGTATGAGTCCGAGGAAAATACCCCAGTAACTGCAGGCCTTGACGGAGATAAGCACGCATGGCAATGGCATATATGGATAAAAGAAATTGCCTATTCTCACTGAATTTTAGAGTCCAAGTGCGACCAGAAGTTTACATAATTGAATATTTGAATATAGAGAAATAATAAAATATACAAAAGAAAAATATATACAATATATACAGCAGTCAGCATCCAAAAACAAGCACAGAAAAGTAAGGAGAGTGTACATAAATAAGTTATACATTACATTATGGTAAATATCTTAAGACCGCAAGCGGTCGTTTACTGTTTGTTTCATTTGTAAAGTCATACTGTAGGACAGGTATTGTGCTATTATTGGTACTGGGAATATTTTTGAAGAATTTTTCAGCCAGTAGGGCAAAGTAGGTATAAATTGTAGGAATTTCTAATTCCTCGTGAATAGCCGTGTTCCTAATGAACCAGCGGCAGTTAGTGGCTTGTCTGAGTGTTACATTTTGTAGCACTTTGATTTTCTTAATATTTGTGAAGCTGGTATATCCCCAAACAGGGCAGGCGTAAGAAAGTATGGGACGCAAAAGGGTTTTGTAAATGAGCAATTTGTTATGTATAGAGAGAACGGAGTTCCCGCCAATTAAGGGGGTAAGTGTTCATTTACGGGCACGGAACTTGGCAATAAGCTGTGTAATGTGTGGGGTCCATGTGAGTCGCCTATCTAAAGTAATGCTTAGGTATTGGGCTTGCTTAGTCCACTGGATAGGGATATCATACATGGTGATACAGTCTTCTGAGTCGATGTTAATCCTTTTCGAGAACCAGATGGCCTCAGACTTGTCCACGTTGATTTTGAACTTCCAGGCATTAAGCTAGGACTCGAGTGTGTGGATGTGTGATTGGAGTGCTTGTATAACTGGACCAGAAGACGCATTTTTTGAGAGAATTGCCGTGTCATCGGCGTACATTTCCAGGGTTGTGTGCGGTGATTGTGGGATATCGTTCGTGTAGATATTATAGTAGATGGGCCCAAGGAGGCTCCCTTGCGGGACGCCGGCCCTGATAGCCCGTGGGGTTAAGTATGTGTTGTTTACACGAACGATAAAGTGTCTATCCTTAAGATAGGAGTAGGTGATGGCTGTGATGTATTCTGAGAAACCCAGAGAGATGATTTTGTACATCAGGCCCTCCAGCCAAACACGATCAAAGGCTTTAGCTACATCGAGGAAGATGGCACCTGTAGTCTGGCGTTCCTGGAGTCCTTTGAAGATTAACTCTGTAACTCTATACAGTTGGTGGACCGATGAATGTTTCTTTCGGAACCCATGCTGCTGCGGTATTATGATGTTGTTTAGATCAGTGTGGCCAAGGATTCTTTGCAGGATGATGTGCTCAGCTACCTTGCTGAGCGAGGACAGGAGGCTGATAGGCCGGTAGGAAGCTGGCTCTGCTGGTGGCTTGCCAGGCTTTGGTACAGGAGTAATGATGGCAGTTTTCCAGGGCGTGGGATAGTGTCCCAGTCGAAGCATATCATTTATGATAGAAACCAGTTTTAGTAACATGAGGACCCCCATGCACTTGATCATTTTATTAGAAATCTTGTCAATTCCTGTGCTTTTTTTGATGAGAAGTTTCTCAATGTAGCCGTAAACCTCTGAAGGTTTGACAGGAGTAATGTTGTTCGTGTGTGGTTTTGAGAGGAATTCTGTTAGTGTGGTGTTAACCAGGTGTTCTGTTTGAGGGTGAGAGATGTTGTTTGTGCAGAACTGAGAAGCATAGTGATCAGCTAGTGACTCAGCTTTCTCAATTTCGGTGAGGGCAATTTTCTGTTGGCCGTTTAAGGGCGGAATGTTGGTGTGGCATCTCTTAAGTTTAGCAGTTGCCTTCCAGACAGGGCATTTGTCTGCTGAAAGGGAAGTGAGATAGTTGATCCAGTCGCGTTGTGTGTGTTCGTGAGTACGAGTCCTGACCTGGAAGCCTATTCTATGATCACTGGATCTGTCTACAACTTAAGCGAACAATATTGACTCAAAGAAACCGGTATGGACAGCTATCAACAACTTATCGGAGAAAGCCATTCTGTGGTCCTCAGTTGGTGGGCGGGTGGGTCCATTTAACTTTACTGAAAGGGGACAAGGCTTCAAGGAGCTTTAGACCAATCGCAGTACAGACAAGTGACGAAATTTATAGCGGGCGCTGGCTGAAGTTCTAGGAATATTCTCCCATTATTTCACTAACTCACACGCTGCATTCGTAGTTCGAAAAAAATTGCACAAAACAGTATTATGACCAACACGCAGCGGAATATGCTGCTGTGTTATGTGAAGGAAAATTCCGTTTTTTAAGGGGAAACTTAACTCAGGAATTTAGAGCTAAGAAATAAAGAGTGATATGGGATATCACGAAAGCAATGGTAAATAGATAAAAGTAAATGAATTAAGCTTACTTCAAATCCTTTTAGAAATAAACAATTTTAATCATTTAAATTTATAATATGATTAATTTGCATTACGATCTAATAGCAAACTAAGTTTTTTTTTTTTTTTTTTTTTTTTTTTTTTCTAATGCTTACATTAAAACTGTTTTCCCGCAATTTATTTTACAGTTACTATTGGAAAAATATTTCTTTCTTAATATTTCTTCCCTTTTTTTTTATTTTCTTTTACTATGAAAATTATTTCTTTTAGGAAAAGAAATAAAATTCATTCGCTATTACAGTATGGCCGATTGCTGCTGCATTCAACTATCCCACACGCATCAAAATGCTTTATTTTAAATAATTTATTCTATAATTAACATGAAAGAAAATATTTTTTCAATATAAAATATATAACCAAAATTAAACTAATCTATCCTGTATGTGTGATTAATTCGTTTTGCAATTTTTGTCACACAGTTACTAACACCTTTTTTTTAATATTACATTGCTGTTACTTGAATTTTATATATATATAAGAACTGCTCAGTTTAAATATTCTTCCTTCTCAAAAGATTTTATTCTGTGAAAATAATTAAAAGATAGTAATATTTTCACAGTGTAAGTACTAAAGTAAAAATAATCAGTGTAGGTCTCTTGCAGTTGAAGTCCTTGTCAAACCAGCGTTTCGACACATTTTAAATAGAAAACTAATAATAATCAATATCTCTTTTACAATATAAAAATGAGAATGCTATGAACATTTTTTTTTTTTTTTTTTTTGTTAAATTTGCAAAGAAACAATGATTTTTTAATACTATAATAGGTTACAAAAGTACTATTCCATGAACAAACCCTCAGTCTTATAGCATTGTTACTTTATAGCATAATACAATAATAATGCAGTATAATTCTACTAACAAGCCCACCAGCTGCCGAGCGGTAGAGTCGCTGAACGTAGGTAGTTTGGTCCGAGGTTTGAATCCCGGCAACGAGCTAGCCGGCGTTTTTGTGGCTTTCCACATGTATAACTTGTATACGAGCCAGTTTCCCTTAGAAAGTCCTCACTTAAAAACCAGTTTTAAAACGTAATAAAATTACACACAAAATAATAATAATAAATAAATAAATAAATAAATCTGAAAGCCTTCAGATTTTATATTACTTCCAAAGGGCCATTATTTAACGTTTTGCGTGTTATCTTTATTTATTAAATATCATGTTTTTCGGACTTAAACCATAAAATTCAATTCAGCAGCAATATCATATAATTTAAAAAAAGCATATCTTTAGAATTTCCGATACATAATCTCCCGCGCTAGAGATGAAAATGTTTTTTTCTGTACAATGTTGCCATTGCTCGCTTTGAAATCGTTGGGTTTCTGAATCAAAAACTCATAAATGCTTTACAAAATATGAAATAGATAATAAAACAAATTCTCAGTTCCAAATTTGAGCCTCCAGATGCCTATATTAGGATGGAGGATTACGTTATTCAGAATTTCATGGCTCTAGGTAACGTTGTTTTATCACTGTGCGAGAAACATTCATACATTCTGCAGATTCCTCATTATTTAATTTCTTTAAATATAATAGAGTGCGATAATACTTGGTGGCAACGATTTGAAAAGTGAAACGCCACAAAATGGCAAAACGAAATTAATAGCCCCTCTGAGCTAAAACTTATTTTTGAAAGTATCACATTAGTAGTAGTACAGCTACTGAAAAAGATATTATAAAGCTGTTTTATAATTTTTTTTTTTTTAATTTTTATTTTACAGTAGTGTGAATTTCGCGTAATAATGAACGACATTCCTTTTTGTGTTCACAGTATTATTGGTAAGGTATTCAACTGTTAGATTTTAAAGTAAACGTAATTCTTGCTGTACATAAATCGAGTAGAAGCTTATCGGATGTCTATATATGTGTTAAATAAAGAAAGTTTATGTGCTTGATAAACTTATTATCTTCTACATTTTTAAAGCATATAATTACAATTTGTATCTATAATGTCTGGAATAGTATAACTTTTCTTTCAGTAGAAATTGCGTTCTTGTTTTCTGAATGTGGCTCCAAATACTCTCTCAGTTCATCGCAAATTAAAATAACTATAAATTTTGGCAATCTGAAATACGCAATGAAAACATCTTTTGGCAGAGCAAAAGCATCAATATATTTTCTATAAATTCGCCACCGATTTAGAGATCTACGACCGTATTCTTCGTTTAAATATGAAAAAATCAGCAGCGAAAACACATACAAAGCCATTGTCTACTTAGTACGTCAACTGCACAACCCTGATTGACGACGCGGCAACACTTTTTCACGCGCTTTCGACAACTTCCGTACTCAGAGAATATAGGATGTCGGGCAGACCTGTTTTTTACTAGCAGCGACATCTGGCGGCCCACAACTTGCTGTCGACTCTCGTAGCGTAGAATAACCGTCCTGGTGGTTGAGTCGGTTGAGAGTGGTCTTGTCCGCAAGGAACCGGTACCTTTGCCATACCTTGCGGGCAGCATTTCTCTCCTGAATAAGTTTCTTTAGTTCAGGATCAGTAGCCTTTTGCCTGTGGGAGACAGGAGTGCTGTTGGCATCCAGGGCAGTTGTTAGATCAGAGGTGAAGTTGTTGACCAAAGCGTCTAACTCATCACCCGTGAGGGAATGTGTAGTGCAGTGTTGTTTAAGGCTTTGTCATATTCTGCCCAGTTAGTGATGAAGGCCTTTTTGTGTGGTGTGCTACAGACTTTCTTTTCTTCTAACGCCAATTGTTACATTATTTTCTTCCTTCACCTTCGTACGGGGTTCGTGTGGATTTGGAGTGAATAACGACGACACTTGATGAAGTATCGAAGCACACTTTATTGGTGAAATATTAATCAGGACAGCTCCAAAGTCACTTTTACAGTCATGGAAGATCTATTATAAACACTCGCTTGAACAATCAGCGACACAGCCTTCAGGTTATCAGGTTATCACGGTGGAGACAGCTTCACTGCAAAGCACTAGAGTACAGTTCCCGACTCTGCTTGGTCGTTCTCGGATATTCACATACTCTCGAGACTCTCCACACTACAACGCGCGATGCACTCGACGACACACAAGCACAGCTCCCGACTCTTCGGTTCAGTCGTTCCCGGAGCTCAGCACACTCTCTCGACGATGCACTAACCGCGATACACTAAGAGTCTCCTTCGGTGAACTCGACGACCCACTCGGCACTCGCTGCCTGGCTGTCAACTCGATCGACTCCGCAGGGATTGACTCGCTAGATGAGACACACTAACTGATTGCGGACCAGCAGGGTTTATATAGCTTTCGGCTTGTGTTCGAGAACATTCTGGGCTAAACCGGTAAGAATACGTTCCAGAAGGTTCTCCATCCGTCCATGGGATATCGCCAATTTTGTCGCCAAATGTGGCAACCCTGCCTTCCCTTGCCATTTTATGGCAACCCTAAAACTGCTTTGCGGGGAAGCCATCTTACCGCGCCTGTACATTTCGTAACACTATTCCAAGCCGAGCTTCTGAGCCTAAATCTTGTCGTTAAATGGATACAAAACACTTGTCGGAAGAAAGAGACGTTTAAAATATCGTATTTGGACAATTTCGCTTTCTTCTCTTTCTTTAACATGATATACTACTGAATGAAAAACGGGGGGGGGGGTGGAAATTCACTCTATATTACATCCGACTGGGCATACTGCAGATGTTGATTTTACCTACGTTGCTTATCGTAATATTGATTTATTGTTGTCTGCTCTTAAGTCTTATCGGAAGCATGTGGCTTGGGAGAAAATTGTGGCTGACTAGGAATGGTAAATATCTTGCTTCTTCGAAAGCCCAGAGGACAAAGAGATTTTCCCAAGTGTTTTTCATCGATTTAAGTGTAGGCATTTTCAACGGGATTATAAACTTAGATTTTAAACGGTCATGAGAAAGTTTCGAATTTACTTACTTCGTTTCACTGTTTTTACTAGTGGATTCCGTGCTTGCGGTGATGCTATGGAAGATGTGAAACATATTTTATTGCTCTGAAGGTTGCATGCGAGTGCCAGAAGTGTATTTAAAGTGAAGTTTTGGGCAGCTCTCTATTTGCTGGCCTCCTGTTTTCTATGATCTTGTTAGATGCCCCGAAGCTTTTGTAGTCTTGCAGGACTTAATTTGTTCTTTGAACTTAAGTACTATTATTTATATGACTGGATTTTAATCTTTTATGTTTCATTGTATTATTTTGCGTATTGTATATGTATGATTACGTTATGTATTGTATTGTTGATGTATCGTTTTTCCTTTTTGTTAGTATTATTTAAAAGTATATTTCATTTTTATTATTGTTGTATTATAATTAAGTTGGTTTATTTTATTTCATAGAAGTATTAATAGTTCATGGTGTATTTTAGTATTTTTATTATAATAGTATTTATATTTTATATTTTTCTTTGCTCTCTTCAAACCTAGGTAATATATTTTTATTGTTGAATTGTATCTACTTGTATTATGAATTATTTATTTGCATCTGTATGCTTCGTGGAATTTACATCTGTATTTCGTGGAACACGAGTATTTTTTTTTTTTTTCTTAATTAAAAAATGTTGTAATTCTATTACGAGTTTTTCTCAAAATTGCTTAAGTATTATTTGTTCTAAGAAGAATTTTCCTGCATACAAATTGATAGAGTTCGGAAACTAACTTCTAAAATGTCATCGACGATTTGGCTAATCGAAACACAACAAAATAGCATTTTAAAATGCCGGAATGGAAGTTTAACTTCAAAAATTAACAAAGGGCTTTATTTATTTCCCTCTGTGTCGTTTTCACATTTTATAAATTGGAATTTTTGGTGAAGGATGGTGGGAATCGAGAGGGATGGCAAAACATCTAGCGATGCCTAATAAATAAAGTTAATTAGGGGAAAAAACGAATAATAAAAAATCTGATGTGTACACCACATGACTTCCTTGTACGGAATATTAAATTATACGCATATTTTCTTGAATTTCATTTAAATTGATTGGATTGAATTAAATCTACTTCGTCGACAGCGCATAAACCACAATAGAATATATGCACTCTTTAAAATTAACTATATTTGTTTACTATAACGACACTCTGAATGCACAAAATTTATATCATTTGAAGAATTATCGTTGCCAAATGTTCTATTCAAATACTATAATAAAGCTAGAATGATGTATAAAAGAAATTAAGCAAACAAAACAGAAAAGAAACAGTTTTTCACAGACGATTTAGTATTTCTCATTCGATTAATTCATCTCTCACTTCGCGACAAATACATAAAAACTCAAAATATCTGCATTAAAAATTACGAAGTAAATCTTAAACACTTATTTCCTCGAAAAAATTCCAGAAAGGATTAAGAATGATTTAATTCGCAATAATAAATGAAGGCGTTATTTTTGTGTTGCGAAGCTTAGTTTCTCTAGATTGGCAACAAATCTACAATTCTGCTGTTTCAAATGTAAACAAATATGTCCGCCATGTTATTTAAAACTTAACCGCACTTAAACAGCTTTTAAATTGTTGATAATTGTACAAATATTGCTTCCAGAATTACAAAAGGCATAAAAACCTTAACCGGAAGATAAAAACAACATAATTCAATTATTTTTAAAGCAAAAAATGTACAATTTACAAACATATAAGAGTAAAGATACTGAGATCACTGAGCCGGTTAACAGAGTGGATATATATATATATAGTTATATACGTTTGGTGCGGCCGATTGCAACCAAAATACGAGGTGCACATCTACATGTTATAGCAGTCCTATATACAAAATTTCAACGTTCTGAGGCTACTCGTTTTTGAGTTATGCGAGATACGTACGTACGTGCGTACATACGTTCGTACAGACGCCACGAAAAATTCTCTTCAGAATTAATTTTAAAGCAGTTTTATAATTTTTTTGGTGGAAAGGTGTCTTTTATTTTGTCCTTACGCACAGATATCACGAAAAACATCGTTAAATTGCATTCGATAGCGGTCAAAATGGATATTTTTGTTGAAATATGTTGCCTGAAACTTTTCGCGATTACAATACTTCCTTTTTACTTCGTACAAGGAAGTAAAAAGGAGGGGGGGGGAAAAGGCGTCTTATTAAAAACTGAACATTGGTAAGAAGACCTGAGAAAAGACTGAAAAAAAGAAAGGCAACAAACACTTTATTAAGAAATCTAAACACAAGCAGCTGTTAAAAATTTTGTGATTTTGCTGTCGAATTTTATGCGGCGCAAGTGCGAAGAAAGTGGTTTTTAATTATAACGTTAGAAAGATAAGAAAAGTTTTGTAGGTCATCTTGTTAAGAAAACTGAACATTGGTATGATGAACTGAGGAAAAAACTTCTTAAAATAGAAACATATATGACAACACTTAACACACTATGGGAATTATAAAATAGGCTGTTTTAATTTTTTTTTTTAATTTTACCATTGAACTGTTGGTGGCATAATTGCGAAGAAAGCAATGGTTAATAATAAAGCTAAAAAGAGAAAAAAATTGTATTATCCAGAGTGAGTCCAAACGCAAACACATTTAGAAACTGTAAAATTAAAGTTAATAATGATACAAAAATAAACAAACATAAATCTAATACACCCATTTTTTCAAAACTTTTATACATATTCTTAGCCTAATCGTTATCTTTAAGTTAAGTTAGTAATAATTATGTTATTTCGGTATATAGGGGCTCGACGAAGAAAACCATTCTTTTAAAAGGGAACGGTGCAAGAAAAAGGTTGGAAATTTCTGATTAGATCCCGCAGTCGACATCGAAAATCAAGACTGCCAAATATTTGCATCCTATACCGGCAGCTGTTTCCTTTTACAAAGCTTAATACTCCAACATCCAGGACAATTTGATTACAAACAAAACGTTAAAATACGTCACCGGGTCCGGAAGTTTAGGGAAGATATCGAATTACTTTCAGTGTTATTGCCAGTGATGCCAATCTCGGAAGTGTTCTAGGGATTAAGAAAATCATATTACTCGTGCTTTCTACCATGCCTTGTTAAGCACGAGGCGCATTTAATAGCATCCTATAGGATTCTTTTTTTAATAATGAAATTGAAGAAATGGGAAATGGTATTTTCTAGATATGTTTCTGTAGATAAAGAAAGCTCTGCGATTTAAAAGGAGGGGGGAAGGAAAAAGAAAAATAGACTGTGTTTATTGATAAAATCAACTGCAACAAATTTCAACTGCAACAAAACATAACGTAACATGCCATAACATAGCCTAACAGAATCGAAAAGAGTTCTAACTTTCAAGAAACTATGTATTTCACTTAGTTGGTATTTGGTTGCTTGAGTACGTCAAAGCACACGAGAGTTAGCTAATGCCTTCATGGAGGACTTCCTAATGGAAACCTGCTCGTACTCACACTACACATTGGAAAACCACTCATGCAATCATCGCTATCGTTTGGGTTTAGACGTAGGTTGAAATACATGTATTCAGCTGTCTTGAACACTCAGCCACTGGGCTGTGGTTATCTGAAAGCTAGGTACTTGTTCTAAATATAATGTAAACAGCACGTACTTTTATGGCATATGCACATTTCCGAAAGTACCAGTGTTGTACGTTGAAATGCACATGCTAAGAATTAGCATATCATATAAAACATACTTTATAATCCGAGCTGGGAACTTTGATAAAAGTACCAGAGATTATGTTGAAATGTACGTCCTAAGAACATTGTTGTAACATGCATTTTAGCAAGTTGTGTAGCATGTACTTTAGAAAACGTGTTGAAAAGTACCAAAATCTATGTCAGTTTAAGGCTGTGTTTTTGCCTACTTTGAAATGACTGACTAAAATCGAAACCGAGTTATTGGGAGATAATGCCTTACTTGGCTATATTTCTCTGACATTTACCAATTTTTATAATTTAACTTGACCTTATTTGGAGAATTTACTTCATTAATTTTTTTTAATTATAATACTCAATCCAAAAATTCCTATTTGATCCTATTAACCGAATTTTTTATCCTAATAAGCGATGCATTTTCCATGTTTTCGTATACAAAAGTGCAAGATTTTGAATACAAAAGCATGGTGCCATTGGATAACATTATCCGAATGGTAACGTTGAAAATTTTTATCATTTCTCTAACATAGCCTAACATAACATAACATACTAACAAGCCTAACATAACTCTAACATACATAAGACATAGCCTAACATAACTCTAACATAACATAGCAGTTTTCGTCGCCAAATGCTTCCGAATATGGCCACCATTTGGAAATATTTTATGCGACCACTGTGTAATTATAACTGGTCCTATTACTATGCAACTGTAAGCATACCCGGTTTTATCTAATTGTAACTGTGTATGCATTCCCGCAATTTCGAGAAATCGAAAGCGTTAGGAGTTTCTTAGTGGCCTGGAGGAAATTATAAAAGACAGGAGAGAGAATCGACTTGCAGTCTTTAGAGTTCGGAGTATTGAGAAATCTCCGTCTGAGCTTCGCTCTGTAAAAGTGCTTTGCGGTGTCTTGTGTTTAACGTTCTTAGTAGTGCTTTGAGGTAGTAACTGCTGACTGTGCTCTCTCATACTGAGAAGAGCTGCCCGATTACTTTCGGGAAAACTTGCAGAACTGTAAAGTGTTTCTTTCGAGGAAATAAATTTCATCAAGCTATCATCGGCTCTGTGTGCATTCATTCCATTACGTAACAATTTCTGGTGTCAGAACTGCGATGGAATCCCGGTAATAACAGAGATAAATGAGATGCCAGGAATAAGAGAGATGAAACTAAGGACCTTATCACTTCTAATCGATGCGTGCGGCTAGGAGGGACATTTCCTAGAAACGAGATTCTAGTAGCACTGCTTTAAAAGGGAGGCTTCCGAGAAATGTTTCGTCTAACTAGGTGGAACATGTTCCGGCTAGGCGAAACATTTTGAAACTTTTCCGAAAATGTTCCGTCTGGAGACGTGTTCAGCGCACGTCCAACCAATCAGACGAAAGTTCTGCTTCTGAAGGATCACGGGCAATTTTCAATATGGCGATGGCTCTCGTTGTGAAATCATGGACGATGGAAATAGATGCCAATTTAATTGAAGAAATACGGAAAAAGCCGTATATATATTGCTGTTTTGTCGTAGTATAACTGTCTAAGTCATTTTTAAATGTTTATATATTCATTAAATTTATAATCGTGGAAATTTCAGGGTAGACAATATTTTATGACGTGCTCGGTGATGACATGCTATTTATGATTATTTGTTTACAAATTATTCGTCGTCAAAAGTTCTCCAAATTTGTCGCATTTCGGGCTGATCGTGTGTGTGTGTGTGTGTGATTATGGCAAAGCCTCGAGGGCTATCTGCCTAAGAGGAGGGATGCCTTCGTGGAGGACTTTCTAAGGGAAACTGGCTCGTATACACGTTACACATGGGGAAAACCACGAAAACGCCCATGCAGCCAGCCCGTTCGCGGGATTCGAACCTCGGACCGAACTACCAGTGTTCAGCGACTTTTACCGCTCGGCCGCTGGTGAGCCGCGGCTGATCGTGTGAAAAGAATGTTATTGTTATATAACAGAATTTTCTTTTTAAGGGGAATAATGATGAAAAACATTTGTATATACATTCATTAATAAAAAGCTTATTCATTACAATAGTACTAATAAACATACATCAACCATCGCATGTCTCTTGCTCTGTGTAGGTAAATGCAGCAATTGCGCAAGTAATAATAACTTGTATTCGCACTAAATGGATTTAAGTTCATACAACATTTGATATGCTAAATAGCAGCTATTAGCGCTATTTATCTCTTACCTAATGTACCCACTTTATATATTATCTCCATCCTTTTTAAGTTTTAAAGTTCTTATACAAAAACTTTACCAGTATGGATGCACACTTTTAAAATAATTCTACTTTAATTAAACTTAGGAGATAATATAATCAATTAATCAATACTGTTTAGGAAATAAATTATTATTAACTAACTTTGCAGCAATTGCGCAAGTAATAATAACTTGTATTCGCACCAAATGGATTTAAGTTCATACAACATTTGATATGCTAAATAGCAGCTATTAGCGCTATTTATCTCTTACCTAATGTACCCACTTTATATATTATCTCCATCCTTTTTAAGTTTTAAAGTTCTTATACAAAAACTTTACCAGTATGGATGCACACTTTTAAAATAATTCTACTTTAATTAAACTTAGGAGATAATATAATCAATTAATCAATACTGTTTAGGAAATAAATTATTATTAACTAACTTTGCAGCAATTGCGCAAGTAATAACTTGTATTCGCACTAAATGGATTTAAGTTCATACAACAGATGTATATATATATAACTGAAATAGGCCTATGCGGTCAAAAGTTTTGCGCATTGTGCTGCAAAATTAAGGAAATTAAAAGATAAATTTTAGTTCCCATGCTAAAAAGTTGCCAAAAACTGCGGCCCCGCGAATAATTCAACATAAAAAATTTAGTTGCTATGAAATGTGTGAAAAAAGAGAAATTTACAATATTTGAATATTTACAAGTAAAATTAACAAAAATAGTAAGCTATATGCTAAACGAATTAAGTAGATTTAAAAACAGTAAAACACTAATCATCAGGCTAGTGATTAAAATTCACCCACTTACACACAACCTTTGCATTTGTAACTATACTTGGGAATTTAAACAAAAAAATAATTGAGCAAGCAGCCTTTATAAAATATTTAACATTAAATCATGTACATAAAAGTTATCAAATAAATATATGGATACAAAAATAACTATTTACAATAATAAAATCAAATATATACAACAGATCATTACAAAGAAAAGGACATCTCTTTGCACGTTTTTTCTCCTTAGCTTTTAGAATCACCAGAGTCGAAATAAAAGTGATTTACTTAATAGCCATCACCTTTCTATTACTTCGTGACTATTCTGCTTTCTATAGCTTAAACGTAAAAGTTTAAACGAAAAGAGTGTGAGCGATAAAAAATACAACACGGAAAAGCAATCGTCACTTGAAAGGAAACGTCACTTTCGCCAATTTGAGCGATAGCTGATTCTTGCTTGGCTTTCAGCCTGTTTACCGAGTAAAGATGGTAACCCGATTTCGCGGAAGCTCATTTCTCAGCACTGTTCCTTCTAACGTTATGTTCCGGCAACAAATATCGTATATGATAGCAGTTTAAGACAACCGGTGAGAGCCTTTCCTGCATGTAAAGAATCTGCTAAAGAACAGATGAATGCGGGCCAAGAATCTCTTAGAGAAAAGATGAAAGGTGTTCAAAAAAGATGGAACGGCCATCAAGTCATTTAAAGAAAAGATAAAAACAGGCCAAGAAAAGATTAAAGCAAGTCAAGAGTAAATGAAAAGAGAAGTTACTGTCGTAACAGAAAACAAATTCGAAGCTATAGAAAGCAGAATAGACACAGCTGAAAATAAAGTTGGAGAATTTAAAGAAAGAGTTCCTGCTGCCAAGGAAGCTGAGAGGTTAAAGAAATTTATACCGACAGAAAGAAACAATTATGACGATTCAAAATTACTACCTACATTTTCTCGCTCCACATATCCCGCAAAGATCGCTTCTGGAAAGTGTACAAGATTCAGTTTTCTATAGTGACAACCCAGTGCTTAAACTAGAGCAGCTGGGCTCCGGTACTTCTCAATTTTTAAGATAAATTACAATTCTAGCCGGAGAGCACAGGAGGCCTAAATAAAATGAGCTCCGGTACTTCTTTATAAAACTGAACCACAATTTAAAGGGAAAAAATTTAGAATTTCTAACGTTTTAGTTTAACAATAAGCAGACTTTGCAATACTCAATTTCCCTTGAAATACGAACTCATGAGAACATGAGACGTTCAAGTAAATTCCGCTCACTCGCATGCGGAAACCTTTCCCTTTAAGAAGGGCAATAAATTTGGGGGGGAGTTTGTTTAGGAACGCGTAAATTTCTCTCCATGCCATCGTATCTAGTGTATTGTTATCGATGGTTTGTCATCTTCCCAGGAAGGAAAATTTGTGTTCTTAAATGTACATTAAGTGACAGCGAGTACAATAAGAGTGAAATACTAAGATAGACTTCTCAAGCACGTCCTATACATCGTCTTTCCACAGCATTCACTAATGTAATCAAACACGGGGGGGGGATCGAAAAGTGTAACCAGCAACTTTACATTCATCCTTAGGAGTCAGATTCAGGACTCATTTTACCTCTGACATACATCCGCTTGATGGCTATAATTATATCAGCAGAGAGCCGCGGTCAAAGAGAACGTTCTCTCTTACCAAAATTCCCCTTATTTTTTGTTTCCACCCACTCATACCCTCACGCCTTCATTCTGTTTCGCCCTGTTTTTAATTTTCATCAGCTATACTTTAAGTATATTTAATTTTTGTGATAATTTTTCTCTACAATCAGAGCTTAAATTGGGCCGCAGCTCACCGGATCCCGGCTCTTAGTTTTTGTAACAAATCATAATTCTAGTCGGAGCGCACCTTAGCCCTAAATAAGAAGGCTGCGGCACTTAATTGATGTAATTGAATAACAATTTCAGTAGAAATTTTATCTCGAAAATTTTATTTTTACTTATAAAACTATATTAAAATCGCTTATTAAATTTTAATTTATCTCTTTACACTTAATTTAAATTATTTACTTTAATTATTTGATTAATTTAATTTTAATTATTTACTTACACTTAATTACTTTAATCTTTAATTATTTCAATAAATAATAATTAATTAATTATCTAATAATTACAAATTAAATTATAATTAATTAATTACACTCATGTCCATAAATTAAGGATAATGCAAAATCAAGCAAAGGAAGACTTAGAAGCAAAACAAATTTGACTTATTTGTAAAGCTTATTTATTAAACAAACGGGAAAAAAAAAAAAAAAAAAAAATAGCGATTTTTTTTACCCTGGAGCAAATTACAAAAAATACCTACTTACAAAAAACCAATATTACATGGTTGGTATGATTGTTAATACATTGTATATCTCCTAGACGATGCAATAGAGTCCGTACAACGCCTAGGCATGCTGAGTATCAAATTATCGATCTGATCTTGGGGGATATTACACCACTCAAAAAGCAATGCTCTCCAAAGTTCCGGTAGACATGTAGGAGGAGGTTAATGGACTGCAACTCGTCGGCCAAGCTTGTCCCACACGTACTCTACTGGATTCAAGTCCGGTGAGAATGCTAGCCAGTCCATACGGGTGATATCCTCCGATTGAAGGCATTCGCATATGATGTTTGTACGGTGAGGACGGGCGTTGTCATCCATAAACACAAATTGTGTGCCCATGGCGCGCCGAAACAAACGTACATGTTGTTCCAGAATGACGTCCCGATAGATTTGGCTTGTCATGGTTCCAGTTTGAACATGCAGGTCAGTTCTGGAACCCAGAATAATTCCACCTCAAACGAGCACTCCTGCACCACCGTAACGGTGTCGTTCAATGATGTTTTCTTGGTGGTACCGGGTACCTGCAGCTCTCCATATGAAAATCCGGCGAGAATCAGACTGCAGCTAAACCTGGACTCTTCGGAAAACATCACACAAGCCCACTGTTGCGGTGTCCACAATGCATGCTCTCTACTCCAGGCTAACCGCAGGCGACAGTGAGTTGCAGTAAGTGGAACGCATCTGACAGGTCTACGAGCATATAGACCAATCTGCCCTAAGCGTCTGTACACGGTCTGCCTTGAAATTGTCGTACCAGTGGCTGAAGAGAGCTGACGAGACAGGTCTGAGGCTGTGCTCCGCCTGTTTCTTTTGGCAGTAACTGCCGAATACCGGTCCTCATTCGGCGTTGTAACTGTGGGGCGACCTGTGCTGTAACGTCTACTCACATTACCATCATCTTGGAATCGTTGCCAAAGCCTGGAGATGACACTCTGGGCAATTCCAAGTTCGTCTGATACTTCCAGTTGGGTACGCCCACATTCCAGACGGCCGATAATTCTACCACGTAAAAAAATCATCCAAATGCGTCCTTTGTGTCATAACTATTCGGTTATTGCACTGAAATGCTTATAAAGCGCCTGCGAACAATTTTACTTTTTTGCCTGTATTCCTTATATATCACTCTCTTACACTCTCGTCATTGTGACGTACCATCAGTGTCATCTCGTTACTTCCTGAAATTTGCATGATTCTTGAAGATGTGTGTAGTGATTTTACAGGTGATATATTTATTTTAGAGTTCGATTTCCGCGTGACTCCGAATTATCCTTAATTTATGGATATGAGTGTATATAATAATTATTGATTAAATAACAATTTATAAACATTAATTAAATAGCTATTAATTAATTGGACAATAAATAACTATTTTAATTTATTATAATTTTAAAATTATTGATGCGTTTAATAATAATTTTATTTATTTATTTACTCTTGTTCCTCTTTGCTGACGGTCTTCCATAGAGCTCCGGCACTTCTAATTTTAGAAGTTAAGCCCTGCAAACGGAAATAAATGAGATTCTCAAGCTAAGGGTTGCCAACTCACCACTTCTCTGAGAGTAGACGAGACGATATTCTTCAAACTCTGCCCCAAAACCAGAGGCTAGACTTCGAAACTCTTATCCGGCGTGTTCAGTCAGGAAGTGGCTTACCTAGAACATGATATCTTTGCGGAAAATATATGCACGGAACCCAGAAAACTTGTCCAGAGTTAAAGGTTCAAGATGCTAACGAAATGTCTATCAGCTGAGAAGTTTCCTGGGGCTTTGCACCCACTATGGGAGATTTGTACGAGACTTTTCTTCCATCTCAAAACCCTTTCACAGACTGGTGGAATTAGCAAACTGAAGGAGGCTTTAACATCTCCAACCCTAATGTATCCCCAGCTCGACAAACCATTTATTCTCAACACAGATACGAGCAATGAGAGTGTCGGTGATGTTTCATCCCAAGAAATAAAGGCCAAGAATATGTTGTGCCTACTGGAACAAATGCCCACCTAAACAGGAGAGAAATTACTGTGGTACCGGGCAACAGGTAAAATATTTAATTACAATGAAATTCCCCTAAAAAATGATCGAACAGATTTCTGTATGTCGGAAAATACTTTAACTCTCTGGCTGATCATCCCGCGATTTTTACGGGCAACTCAAATGTAGCAAAAGTTGCTCATGCCGCGATTTCCGCAGGCACATGTTTTTCTTCCTTTATTAAGGAGCGCATCCCGTTTTTTCCCCGTTTAACCATTGAAATAAATTATATACAGTATTAGGTGTTTAGTTTACGTTTTGGCCAACAGATATCGTTAGTTGTCCACTAAATTGCAGCATTTGAAGGCACGTGGTTTTAGCGCTCAAACTTCACTTTTTGCCGCTTTTTTGGCTGCTAGAAAACGTTCAGCGATTACCTTGATTATTTAATTAAATTATTGATTAGATTTAATAATTAGATTGATTATTAAGTAGATTTATTGAATCCGGTACAAAGACTGTAAAGTTTGAACTCTATCTATTTGAACTAAACTGCATTTTTAAGGTATTTTTCCCTCGGCGCTTCATATTTTCTTAAATTTTATACATTTTACTTTTTTATATTATGCAATAAATATAAATTAACTGTAATTCGACTGAAATTTATTTAAAAAAAGATTTTTTTTTTTTTGTGTGTGTGTGTGTGTGTGTGCGTGTGATAACATCTGAAATTGGTTTTTCTGGCAACTTCGTTTCTCATGATAAAAATCTATATTAAAAAAGATTTTTTAGGAAGAAAAAGTAAATTTTTCAATTTTCCTATATATAGATAGATTTCAAATGTGGGAGGGAGGGAAAAACGCAATTTTGGAAGCGATTTCGGTCCACAAATTGAGCAGTCAGAGGGTTAAATGTGTTAAAATGAAAGATCCCGACTTTTAAATCTGGATCACGAAATGAGAGTAGCATTATCATCTTTACGCCTAAATATAAAGAAGTTATCAAGAAACGACTATCTCAAATTTGTATTAAATGTAATATGCGATTTATTATTAAATAAACACTTTTTCCCAACTCCGTAATACAATTTTATTTCATATTTTATAGAAAATCGCTATAATCATCAGGCATCCCAAGTAGTACTGGAGGGTAGTATTTTGACAACCAGTCAGATCTCCAGGCGTGCATGTTCCTCGCCAATATGATCCCCGGAAACCGGGACTGTTGATCCTGTGCGTCCGGGAGGTAGCAATGGTAATAGAGAACGTTTTAAGTCTGCCGCTTCGCCCTGGGCAGTAGCACGATTAGCGTACATTAACCTCTTGGGAAACTTTGACTGGTGACCTACCCCCTGGCCGATATGGGGGATTCTCAGTTGGACCGGTCCGTGTAGTGCCGAATAGGCGGAAGAGTTATTATTACCGTATGCTATAGTTTTAAAAATATATTATAGGTTCATCAAACAATTAACCAAGAAAAATTCTTTTAAATTTATCTTGTTGTTAGTCTGTCAACAAATTTTTAAATTATTAAAAGTGCACTGCGGCGTAAACACTGCTCTAAATTAAATGAGCGAAATCTCTTGTCTGCAAAAAAAATTCTTTGACTTTCTCAATGCCCATGAAAAATTAAAGGGCTTTGATAGGAATCTTGGTTTCTGGGTTAGTTGTGTAAAACAGAAAGTTTTTACGATTTCTAACCGTAGAATCTGTTTTAGTACAAAATTATATAGTTGTTGGAACGCAATGAACTCATTAAGCGACAAAGAAAGTTAACTGAACTCTCTAATCACACGAAACTTAAGCAGTAGGTATGATTAGTTACTGGGCCTTATCACTAGCGAAGGCGGAATGTTGTGAACTGCATGATGATCAGTGGCATAGGTAAAGGGCAGCGTTCCGCCCTGGGTGGAACACTATTTTGTAGGGGTTGGTCAGGCGGTGGAGGCAGGTGAAAAATGATTGGATTTCTAAATCGAGAAAAAAAAAATTTTTTTTTACTCGAGATAAAGTATTCAAAGAAATCACTACGTCGTTTCGCGAGCTAAATTTTTTTGTTATACGTTTTTTGTTCCGGCGAAAGTTTTTGGATGCAGATTACGAATATCAACTCAATTGTGGTCACGGTGACATTAATAAGGAAGACTTCCTCGTGTACTTTACTTCGGAGTTTTAGTTCCGTTATTTCGAAGGAAATGGGAACAGAAACGTGGAAGGGCGGTCCTTTTGAATTTTGGCAGTTTTCTAAAATTCTCTTGCATTCACTCCTGTTATTCTCCCCTTTTCTGCCTTTTTTTACTTGATTGTTATTTAACATCGTTTTTTCACTCACGCCACAGACAGTTCAACATCACAAAATTTTTAAAAGTTACATAGCAATATACGTTTAGAATTTCCGATGCAGTGTTAAATGTTGGCATAATGTTTATATGTTTTCCAGGCTTTTCTCAGTTCATTATATCAATATTTAGTTTTCCTAGTAAAATGGTTAACAAAAATATATACATATCTTTATATGTCTCTCTTTTTTTAACTTTCTATGTATCAACTATATATTAAATTTAATGTTCTTAGAACTTATGCCACATAGAATTCAATTCAACAGCAAAGGCACAAAATATTTAAAAACAGCCTATCTTTAGAATTCCTGATACAGTGTTAGAGGTTGTCATACAAATTTTTGTATTCGCTATATTATTTCTTTAAAAACTAGCCGCTCGTGCATAAAAAAGTATATAATGATTATTTATATAATGATTTTAATTAGACATATCTCATTATTTTAATACCTCTATTTAAATCGATCGCAATAAAAAGCGGACAAAATTATTTTAATTCCAGATTATCATTCCAATTAAGTTTCAAAGTATCTTAGGCCTTACTGAATGGCAACACGTTTGCACGTGGAAGATAAAAGTAGTTTATTTCTGGCCGAGGCAATACATTGCTTTCATACAGCTGAGTTTGTTAAAACAAAAATAAATATCTTACATTTTTCTGAATGACAAGTCTCACACGCTGGAGATAGAAGTGTTTTGTTTTGCGGCCGAGCGGTACAGACGCTGAACACTGGTAGTTCGGTCCGAGGTTCGAATCCCGCGAACGGGCTGGCTGCATGGGCGTTTTCGTGGTTTCCCCCATGTGTAACGTGTATACGAGCCAGTTTTCCTTAGAAAGTCCTCCACGAAGGCATCCCTCCCTTTAGGCAGATAGCCCTCGTGTGCTTTGCCGTAATTGAATAATCCAATGCAATCTTTCACTATAAAAAAAAACACTTGAATAATACAACAGTCCTCGCGTATTCCCCCCCTCTTTTTACTAATTTTATCGTCGAAAATCGAGAATGGAAAATTATGTGAATAATTCAATTTCCAAAAGACACAGTAAGAAAAGAAATAAAAAGTAGTCATGTATAAACTACTAGCAAACATTGCAGTATTATTCCTTTCAAGGGGGGGACCTACATTTCAGACACAATACATAGTAATATTAAAATTACATATAAGATATCTTCACATCTATTTCCCTGTAAGTTAAATTTCATCTGTTTTTATTGTTCTCTCTGCTACTCCTTAGCCCCCAAACTCTCCATAAATACACTGGTAAAAGAAATTAAGAGAATTTTCATATTTGATTTACGATCTCCAGAACTACTGGACAGATTTTAATGAAATTTGGTGTGAACATAGGTTAATACAATACAAATATAATAAACATTTAATAGTTATAATAGACACAAATGTTCGTGTGTAACACTCATGGGAGTCTGAAGGTCTGAAACAGCAGTTGCAGAAGACACAAAAGAAATGGGTTAATAGGGGGTATGGTCCCCTATTACAGCCATACAGGCCTCGCAGTGTGATGTCATACTGGAAATAAGGCAGTTTATCAGTGCCTGTGGCAACTGGTCCCACTCACTCAGCAACGAAGTTTTCAGTTCCTGGATAGTTCTCGGAGAGGGGTTGCGAGTTGTGATTGCCCTCCTCAGAGCGTTCCAAACATGTTTTACAGGGTTGAGGTCTGGAGACCTGGCTGACGAATTCAATGGTGAAAATCCTCACTCTTGAGAAATTTGTCGACCAAAAGAGCTTTATGTGGCCTTGCGTTATTTCCTGTAAGATGAACTCGGGGCCCACTACACCCTGGAAAAGGCGAACATAAGGCTCCAAGACTTCATCCCTATACCTCACACCAGTCACAGAGCCTCTGTCAAAGACGTGGAGAGGTTTGCGGAAATCCAACATGATGCCTGCCTAGACCATTACACCGCCACCGCCATAAATGCTGATTTCGTGGACATTGGAGGGTAAGTAGCGGGTCCCTGGCACTCGCCATATGAAAGCACTGCGAGAATCGGTGTTTAGGCTAAAACATGACTCGTCGATAAACAGAACGGTCGCCCACTGCTCCGTACTCCAATCACTATGCTGCCAGCACCATGTTAATCGGACTCTCCTGTCCATAGACAAGAGTGGGACGCAAACAGCCAGTCTTTTGGCAAACAACCCTCTTTCATTCAGTCTTTTGGAAACAGTCACCCTTGTTACACGGGTTCGTGTGGCTGCATACAGGTTCCGAGAGAGCTGAGAAGCTGTAGCCCCTCTGTTACACCTCACTAAAATGGACAAATAACAATCTTCTCTGTCCATCATGGCTCTTGAACGACGTTGCCAGGCTTTCTCTCGATGGATCCAGTATCCTGGAACTGTTTCCATAGGTTTCCATGTGGACAAATCCATTTTAATATTTAGGGCCGCTCGTTCTCTGAATGCATTGAAAAAAAAAAGGGGAAAATAACGTGAATATTTTAAAAATTTTCAGAAAATGGTGCTGAAAAACCAGTGGTGGGGGAACATGGGATGAAATACAGTATTCAAGTACAAGGACTATGTGTGTTCAAACTTCTGTTAATCAGAAGGCTACGTGTTCAAATCACATTTGTGTCACCGATGAAAAGAATGGTAAAAAAATATATATATTTTTTCAACCTTCAACTACCTTTTAACTGTTTATATAAATAAAGATTGCAGAACTTGACGACAGTAAGAAAAAGATCAGATCTTAAAAATAATGAAGTTGCCACTTCCCAAAATATATTAGTTTCTAGAAACAATGCAGGAAGTGCTGCATTAATGCACTGTCACTTTCTTTGCACTTCCACTTTGCATAAGAAAAATTATCGTAAATCAACCTTGTCTTCTTTTCGAGATGGAAAACTTTTGTTTCAAGATTATTATTAAAACACAAAACTTTTTATTATTTCATAGTACTAACCTCTATCTCTTACTTGGGGGAAAAAAAAATTACTTGACTTTTCGAGTGTGTGGGGAACCTTGTAAATATTTATTATTATTAAATACATTTGAAACTGATAATAGAATAAAAACATAAAACTCAGAATAATAAAAAAATGCTTATATTTTTATATAAAAATAAATTTCATTTACATAATCCAGCAAATACTAAAAGTCAGTTAAGATACAAAAGTATAAATTCTCATAACATCACAACAAGATAAAAATATATTCATAACTAGTAAAGTGCATCTATCTTTCATATGTCATGCTTTACAAACATTGTATGAAAGGGAGTTGGAGAACATAATTGAACTCTTATCCCTGAAGAATATTCTGAAGGTTGGAAGTAGAGAACATTATGTTAATTTTTAATCCCCAATAATTTTAATCTCCATCCATTAAGTGCACAGTCGACTGCTGATTAACCAAGCTGGATTTTTGATTATTGAAGA
The DNA here is from genome assembly GCF_044657685.1 of Stegodyphus dumicola. Lineage (NCBI taxonomy): Eukaryota > Metazoa > Arthropoda > Arachnida > Araneae > Eresidae > Stegodyphus > Stegodyphus dumicola. The sequence goes on from NC_140774.1 coordinate 21,428,012, forward strand.
AATATAGGAAAATCTCATTATCACAAATCACCTACACAAATCTGGCAATATTTGTATCTTCCCAAAAATTCAATATTTGTATCTTCCCATTCTTTTATGATCTGTATCTTTCTTTTGGCAACAGAGACTAATTCGGGCTATATTTTTCAAGACATGATATTCTTCAATGCAAGTATTTCATGATACTCTCTGTACCACAAAATGATTGCCATGTAATAACTGAAAAATGTTTCATTTATAAATATTCATTCATTTCTGCTGACCCCTATGCCCTGTTGTTTTTAAAAACTGTCAATGAAAAATATAAAAAGGGCAAAGAAAAATTCATGACACAACAGCACTGACAGCAAACGATGTCACAGTCTTTGAGAATGGTTTTACCTATAACTAGCAACAGGGAGAGAGAACAGAGCTGACAAAAATTACCCAAGGCCTTCTCAAAGGGTCCACTTCACTCCACTCATTTTTAAAAATAAAATCTGAAGATAGGAGCTCCAGTTATTTTTTTCATATATAATTGTTCAGAAGTCAAAATAATTAACAGCCTGAAAAATTATTTTCAAAAAGAAATTCAGTATTATGAAATCTGCTCTTATATGGATTTATTATACCTAATAATAGAGCCTTTTTGCTTCCAATTTATAGAACTTCGCTTTTTTTGGGAGTGCAAACTAGCAGTGAACTCCTAACAAAAGCAAATTATCACTGTGTCTGAATAGAATTACGGAGTCTTGAAAAACTTGAACATAAAACGTACTTCTCACGCTTGACAACATCAACTAACACTTGTGGCGATGTAACTTAAAGTCAAATTAAAATTAAAATTTAACCTAGTAGCCAAAGACTGCGTAATTTAATTTAAAACTCAGTTAGCTCAAAACTTCTCATCGACGTAACAATTTAAATGACAGCAGCTATAACGAAAAGCCGAATAATTACAATTTTATCAGTGGTGGAAAAACTCAGTTAATGTGGGCTTGAGAGGCAGAAACATACTCTGTCTTAGCATCCAAAACCCTCAACTTAAATACTCTCTAAATAATTTGCATTCTAGTGAGGAAATCTAAAACAGAAGTGATAGTAAAGGCTGAACTTTAAACGGTTAATGCAAAATAATAGTAACCGAACAAATTCAATTTTTTTTGCTATTATTTATTGAAATATAATTTTAAAAACAAATTATGCAAGTATGCATTATTTTCTAATAAAGTAATTATTCATTAAGTTATTCTCTTATGTCATCATACTTAGGGACCCGCACCACAATCAATACCAGAGGTGACAGATTTTCTCTACCGCATTGTCCTTAACATATAAATTTATTTAATTTACAAAATTAAACATAGTAATAAAGGGTTCTGCCTTTCTTATGTGAGTTTGAACTTGTTGACATAGATGTAGCTAGCTCTTGTAAGTATGATTATTTAGGGTGATTTGAAACAATTTCTTTATTTCTAACAACATTTATTCTTTCACTATTTCTCAGTTCTTTTAATCTTGAGAACTAATTTAATTACACCCTGATTATGAACATTAAATTAGCAACAATGAACATAGTCTCCAGATTATACAGCTTGAAAATACAGTCAGCCTGATAAGAAAAATTTTTTACTTAAAATATTAATTACAATAATTATTAAAAATGTTAAGGACAATTATTATACGTATTTCTGAATTAACCAAGGATAATGTTCCTGGTATCACCTTGGTAAATCAGAAGTTGATCATGTCAATATTTGCGAAAAATTTGCACAGCTGAATCTTTAACAATTTCATATAAACACAAATCAGAATCATTTTTCTCCTTCATTAAATGCTTGATTTGCAGGTGTCTAAACAATAATGATTACATTTATCATAAAATAATAATGAATAGTGGCATGCCATTGTTTTAACTGGAGGGAGAAACTGAGAAAATTAAACTTCTTATTGAGTTACCACTAGTTAACAGCATATTTTGGGCAGCTGGGGAGCAGATGAAAGTCAATTAATCCTTCTTCGCATGGAACTGACATAAAACCCTCCCGCTCAAATGAAAACCCACTTAGTCTCCATTGGAGTGAGGTATCATGAGAGGTAAAATGATGCTCCTTTTAATGATTTTAAATGTTAGGTAGAAATATACTAGAATATGCTAATGCATGAAATGTCAGCAGACTAGCATAGTCCCTCTAGTACATAAACAGCTTGCCACTGACTATGAACAATTTTATACAACCCTGGTACAAAAACAAACATACAAGTATTGGAATAAGTACACTTCAAGTGCTACAAAATAAGGAAGACACAGAGAAAATATAATATTAAAAAATATCTGTGACAAATTTCAAAGAAATTAAATGCTCCTATAAATGCTGAAACTATGCAATAAAATTAATATGTATCTGATATATTATGACAAATGGTAATTGAAGTCATATAGGATGTAAAATAATAAGTAAAAAATTATGATTACACAATCAAAAATATTTTGGCACTGCTAATTAACTCCCACCATCCAATAACAGTATATACAAACAAAATAAACATGTGTTATGTAAGTACACAAATTTTTTTATCAAATTTTAAAGCCTTAGAAACCATAAGCACATTTGACAAATTTCCATACAATTCAATACTTAACTGTAGTTATAGCTCATCAGAACTCATGACAGGTACTTCTTTCCTGATAAAAACTCTAATTTCTGCCAAGTACATCAAAGCTCTTGTTAGATAGATCTATGCCTTTCTTTTTCCTTCATATTTTAATCATTTAATACCTTACGTAGCAACAAAAGTAATTGCTTTCCGAATTGTATAGAGAATAGATAAAACTTCAAAAGAAAATTCAATTTTGGAAAAATTATCCCGTCAAAATTATCATTTGAAATACATGTATAAAGAAATTTATTCTGAATTAACATACATACTCATTACTTCTATCAATCTTATTCCCTAGTTTTATTTTCTGACTTATTAAAACTGATGCTAAAATAATTTTTTTTAAATATGTAGGTAAGCAATTCTTCCATCCAAAATTATTCAGGTAGAAAAGTAGATTATGCTTACATGATAAATAATAAAAAGGATATTAAAAATTTATTGTTCTTTTCTTCATCCTTCATTTAATTTCAATCAAAAAGGAAAAGAAGATTCTTTCCTTTTTAAAAAAAAAATTTTAAAACTCATATAATTATTTTACACAATTATTACATCATTATTAATTCTTAAGAAACATATCACACTGCTATCAGTTAATGTTATGGAACATTTTTGTTTAGAAATTAAACTTCGCATAGATTGTTCATGTGCTTGCAATATGTAAGTTCAGTACTCATTGTAGAGCAATCAAAGCATTTGAACAAAGTTAACAAAATACACAGCAAGTAAATAAATTAACAAAATATATGACGGCACTTTTTTCAATAAAAACAAATATACATTAAGTTATTTACACTGAAATAATTTTAGAAATTATAAAGAACAATACAAAAAAAGAAAAAGAAAGGGAGGGAAATGTATGAAATTTGATAAAATGAAAATTATAGTAAATAAAAATAACAGCACATTTGAAAAGAAAATAGCGATTTTTAGATTAAAAGGTCACATTAATCAAAACAATAGCTAAAATGATAATTTAAAATCTAACTTAAGTATTCATATAATAAGCTTTAACTTCTTTTAATAAACAAATCCTGAAAATATAATAGTAAGTTAATTTCCCATCCTTGTTTTGGAAGGAACTTTTTCCAGTTTCAATGGTTGTATGAGAATTTTCCTATGTGTGATCAATTGCAAATGTCACAATCTGAAAATTCCTTGTAAATATATAAATGTCCTCTGTAGCATATAAACTTAACAATGCTATCAAAGTTTAACAAAAATTTTTAAGTAACATAATGGCATTAAAATACGCTTAATGCTAAGCTTTTTTTTTATAAATGTTTACAATTTTAGTTCAAAATTATTCCTACAGTGAATTAGCATTAAAACATATATAAGATAAATAGCATAACTAGATTCAAATAAATCATGTTATCTGGTTTATTATTAAACCAGATGAGCAGCTTTTTTGCAGTATATTTTATAACATGAAGTATTAATTATGAAAACTAATACTGTATTAGAGAATACAAGGGTGCTGAAATTTTTGATCTTCCTTTCAATTCATTGAGCTCAATGACTGCCAGACAGCACTGGACATTTCCACCTATGCTTCTAATTAATTTTACAGCAGCTTCCATAGAACCTAAAGGATATGAGAACAAAATAAAGAAATAGTTTTGCATCACATTATAAAAATATGACGTTATATGTACAGCAAAACTCATTTAACTGAAGTAGCATACATTCTAAACAAAGTTTGGTCTCTTTCAGAGGAAACGTTTCTACCAAGATATTGGAAGAAACTGGGGAAGAGGGGGAAAAAAGAAGAAGAAGCAGAAAGGAAGAAATAAACAATGATTCACCAATGGAGAGATTTACCAGACATCCTGCTTTGATCGGGACTGTCACGGTTTGATGGTATGGTCCCTGCATCCCAGCCGCTTGGTTATTTTGTCCCAATTATTTTGCAAAATTTTAAAACCACAGAATATACATAATTAATATCAATACAATTCTACAAGATTTCACAACATTTTTATGACAGATGTCTTTCTTACAATGAGCTATGGGAGCACAGCTTATATACTTAGATACTTATACGTGTTATACTGGGTTTCTACTGCACTGTGGCAGTACTTCCCAGTAGCATGAGAGATGTCTCGAAGGAACATGGCATTAAAGGTAAATTATGTGGGTTCTTTAGCAGGAAATCATTAGAAGAGGCTAAAAGGGGGGGGGAAGAGAGGAGCGATGCAAAGTCCTTGCACGTGTCGCCATCTGGTGGCGATGGATGTGGTAGGAGAAGAGCTGGAAATCAATATGCAGAAAGCCGGGCGCAGGAGCTGGCGAATCAGGAGGCAGCTTGGCGCTTGAGTGTAGTATCACGGACCTGGGAGAGGTGTCGTCAAATATGGCGGTAGAGAGTGACAGAGCCAGAACCATTGGCGAGTGATGAAAAATATTTGCTGAAATAATGCAGATAAAAATTTAGAACTGACATCAAAATAATTTTCATAATCTTGTAGTAGGCCCTTTTAAATCATGTGCAGTGAAGTTGTAATATTTTCACAAAATATTTACGACTGGGCCTCGAATCGTGGATCTCTTGGATTGTAGATACGAGCTTTACCGTAGGGCTAGGCTTCTGCTCATTAAGCTTGCAGGAAATTGAAGTCCTTTCGTATGTGAAAAGATGTTTTCCTGTGGATAAGTGTCCAGGTGAAGTTAAATGTTTGCGTTGATCATATTGATGATATGTGCAGCGTACGGTCTATTAAAGTAATCTTCTTCAATTACTTCATAAGCGAGGATGTTCGAAAAATTTGCGTGGGTGTTTGTTGTAGCTTTTTTGAAGAAATTTGCATTTTATCTGTTTATAAAGTCTTGAATATATTCAATGCGGAGATCATGGTGAAGGTTTTTGTTTCGAATGAAGAAGGGTGCTACAGTAATTAACCTGAGAAATTTGTTTTTTACTATTTCCAGCTTTTCAATCTTTGATTTCTTCGCGTTTGCCCATGCAGGGGAGGCGGGAGCACAGCTTTGGTGAAGCAGAATTTTTTATTTGGATAAACAACGTGGACTTAACATGGTCAGCTCAGGCGTTCCTTTGGAGTCGCAACTCGGGCACCCATGCGTAGCGCTGTCCCAGGATAACTAAGTTGAAGATTTTCTATCATGTGCAGTTGCGAAGCTCGTAGTTTCCATAACAGCATAGAGCAAAGAGAGAAAGTCAGTAACGGGGAATGAGTGTGAAAATCTAACTAACAGTACAGGTAGCCAATCAAAACAAGGATCAAGGATCAAGGAAGTGCAATTTACAGAGTTCATAGGCAATTACGCCTTTACCTCCACATCTTCAAAGGAAATTAAATCATCCGACAGAGGGGATTGTCAAGTATGGTAAAATTTTGATAAGCCGAATGACTTGGAGTAAGTGCCTTCACACTGAGTCAAAAAAAGGCAAAAAACTCAGAAGGTCTTAATTTTGCGCCGAAAAAGGGCCAGAATAATTTAGATAGGGGCAGCCATAAAAATTTTGACTAGAGAAATAAAAGGTGATGTTTCCTTGAACCTTGATAATAATTTTCTTTGCATACGTCAGATGAAGAATACGAAGGAGAATTCCAATGCACGTTCTTCGAGGTGGGAGGGAGGGGGGAACCTGTTTACAGGTCGAAAAAGTAGTTCTGCCAGTGATCAGCTAGGAGGGAGAAGTTTCATTTTTGACCGCTATTCAATGCAGTTTTTAAAGGCCAAAAAGGACACTGTTAAGCGCCTAAGAAAGTTCCTTTTTAAAGGAAGAGAGAAGCTATAATTTAAAAATCTTTTTCAGTTTTATTTCATTTGATAGGTTAAAGTATTTTAAATCAGTCCTATTTGACTGTGATGTTTCTTATTAAAGAAACGTTAAAGGAGGTTCCTCGAGTTAATGCCGTGTGCATTAAAGAACTTTAGAGGTGGGGGGGGGTTAAGGAACGAAAGGTAGTTATTTACGTGGCTATCAGTGTGCTCATATCTAGCCCGTTTAAATGGCAGAGCTGAATATTCCCTGTTAAGAACCACTCTGGGTCTTTTCCGGGAAGAAGCAACAGCAGGATCGTATACGGGTAGCATATGAAGCACAGGATTTGCAACACGTTGAATATTTTTGAAAAATCTTTCTGAAAGTCGCTGTATATAGCGATTAATGGGCATAATTTTGAGGTCATTATGAATCTCTTCGTTCCGTACAAACCACGGAGCTTTTAGAATTTGCCGAAGCATTTTAGATTGAAAAATTTGGACATGTTTTCTGTTAGTCAGTGCACATGGGCCCCATACGGGACACGCATACGTAAGAAACGGCCTAATCATTGATTTGTAGAGCAAGATTTTATTATCAGTTGACAGGTTGCTATGACTAGCTAAAAGGGGGCATAGGGCGGTTTTGACAGCTGTCGCACCCGCTATGATTTTGCGGATGTGAGGCTGCCAAGTTAATTTTGAGTCTAGTAAAACACCTAGATATTTGTAAGAAGAGACGCAGGGAATGGGTTCACCGAAGAGCATTAAATTAAGTAAACTTGGGATGTTTCTTCGGATGAACATAGTGGCAGCACATTTTGCGACATTAATTTTGATTTTATACAGACCGAGCCAGAGTTCTAAAGTCGAAAGGTAACTCTGCAATTGTGAGATTACCTGGAGGGTGTTGGAGTGTTGTGAAATGATGGCTGTATCGTCTGCGTATAATGCAAGATCGATATTTGGGGCCTTAGGAATATCATTTACATAAAGGTTAAAGATTGCAGGGGCGAGGAGGCTACCTTGAGCCACCCCAGCATAGATTGGGCGGGGAGAGGAGAATTCGTGGGTTAACTCGCACGCGGAAACTGCGTCCGGTCAAGTACGAGTTAATAATTTTAATAAGATGGGCCGAAAAACCAAGCCGCATGAACTTGTAAATAATCCCGTCATGCCAAGTCCTGTCAAAGGCTTTGGCAACGTCCAGATAGACAATTCCAGTTTTCTCTCGCTTACGAAAGCCTTCATGAATGAATTCCACTACACGGAGTAACTGGTGTACCATGGAGTGTTTAGGTCGGAAGCCGAATTGTTCCAGGATTAGTAAATTTTGATCCCGACAGAATTCATTCAGGCGATTAAGTAAGACAAATTCATAGATCTTAGAGAGAGAAGATAACAGACTTATGGGTCTGTAATTGACGGGCAGGTTTAAATTTTGTCCCGGTTTTGGAATGGGGACGACTGCTGCAATTTTCCAGCAGTCGGGGAAATAGCTTCTCCTGAGCATTAAATTTATGAGAACCCTGATCCATACGATAAACATAGGGAAGTTTTTGATCATGCGATTCGAAATAGAATCTATGCCAGGTGCTTTGTCAGGTTTCAATTTACCAATCAAAACATCCACTGCCTGTGGCTCCAGCCAATCAGGCGGTTACTAAATGCAAGTAGAAGTAGTCCAAGGAGGTAAAGTACGATAAGCAGTAGTATTAAAAAGAAATGCCAGTCACTGAAGCTTCAGGTGAATAAATTAAAAATCTGTTGCCAATAATACAATAAACATACTTCAACTTTTTGATGAAACAGCGATTGTGAAAGTTTTTTTTTTTTTTTTTTTTTTTTTTTTTTTTAATCAGCTAAGCAATCTGGAATAATAAAAGTTGTGAAGAAAAAGATACAATTTTTCAGTCATTTCAAAGAAAAAAAGATACTTTTCCATTTTGCCGGCACAAACGATAAAGTCGCCAAAAATAGTACAAACTCATGCCAAATGGAATATCCTTGCTGGTAACCTTTTATGCCTCATTTTCAACACAAGTCGCAGCCATCTCTTATCAGATTCATTGTTTCTTTCAATCCTCGCAAACAATGACATAGAATTTTTACCAGGTAGTTCAACTTTATGCCCTAAGGCCATTCGCAGTAATTAAGTCAATTAGGATGCAATCACACCACTCACCAGAAAAGGAAAATATAGAAAAGGCAAAGGGTTAAATTTATCAATTCAAATAAGACTACAATAGCAAAGTAAAGTACTGCGGTTTTACATAATTTCTGAGTAAGCTATTTGTACGAATTGAAATAATTCTTGCATTTAAACTTGTATTCCATATTAAGATTTAACTTGAAATTAATGTAGATAATTACTGAAAGAATTAGATTTTTGTAGCGTAGTTTATGTGAGATGAGGTCACTTGTCACGTGATATGAAACGCCAAATCAGGATGTTGCACCATGAAAGCATAGTAAATTCTTAAATTAATGCGTTTTTGCAAAGTTATTGTCTTTATTTATTGTCTTTTTACAAAATTTTAAATGATATTAAAATGTTTATGACTTAAAAATAAAAAATTCCTTAGAACTAACAAACATTAAAATTTTTTATGTGCAAACTGTGTGTTGTTGCCAATAAAGTCTGCTTGGCGAGATTTGCTGTGGCGAAATGGAAAAGTACCGAAAAATAATTCATCACTCAATCTTGTTCAAATAATATAATACTGTTATGAATTTTGTATACAGACAAATAATTTTAATGAAATTGTTATACTTTTCTGCATAATGTAACATTACAATCTACAGAGACAATGCTCCGCTAGAAAAATACGAATACAAGGGCAAGTCTATTTAACATTGAGTAAATGACTATATCACTAATTTGGCAAGATATCGACAAGCTGTTAGCGATTTTAGTAATTTCAAGAAGCAGAAAGTACTAGAAATATCTCGACGGTTAGGTGAAAACTATATGAGACCAAAGAGAGCATCACTTTCTCAGTAGTTGTGAGTTGTTACTTCAACATGAGTACTGACACTATTGGGTGTTTGGAGTATTGAGATATCTCTAAGTTAGCTTCACTCTTCAGATGCGTTTTGCACTGCATTGTGCTTAACATTCTTAGAAGTTTGAAGTGTAACTACTGTATCTGAGATACTGTGAAAAGTTGTACATCTATTTTTGTGGAAAGTTCCAGAATTTGTAGGTTGTTGATAAAATTTATTTTATGAAAGAAGTGTTTCCTTTCATAAAATAAATTTTATTAACAACCTATCATCAGACCAGTGTGCATTCAATCTATTACCAACCTGTATGCACAGAACAATTTTTGGTGTCAGGAGTGGGGTTGAATGCCAATGATAAAAGAGATGGATGAGCAATTAAGACAGCTGGTGGCAGCCTTTGTTGCATTCAAAGAAGATATGTAGCTGGCCAAGTAGAGATGAAAGGGAGATAAGAAGTGACGAATGTGGTGCAAGAAGGGATGAAAGTGGGCTAATAAAAGATTGAAGCTAGTCAAGAAAAAATGAAAACAGAAATTACTGCCATAATAGAAGACAAATTCAAGGCTATAGAAGGCAGGACAGACACGGCTGAAGACAAATCTGGAGAAATTCAAGAAAGAGTTTCTGCTGTGGAACAACAAATCAAAAGTTTCTGCCGTCCAACAACAAATCGAATAACAAACTGATGGCAGGAGGTAAACTCATCTACATGCTGCCCTGTGTTGTCTTCCAGACTGTGTCAGGGATAAAATGGACATTGTTGGAAAACTGAACTTTTAACATCCGGTTTGGACGTGTCCCCTACCATCACACGGCATATGTGGCAGATATTACAGACTTTTGCATACTCATATTAAAAGAAGTGGTTGTACTCCAGTGACCAGCAGTAAATGAAACCATAACTTTCCAGAATTCTCATCTTCAGAGAGCCTAACATCAGAGTTATTTCAGAATGCACAACTATGCCACGAAGAGAGAAATGCTGCAGATAAGGTTTGCACACATTTCTGCCATGGAAATTAAATACTTTTAAGGATTTTTAAGGACTATCAATGAAAAAAATTTTAAGTCTATTAAGCAAATAAGAACTGAATAAACTAAACAAATTATCCATACTTGGACTTTACTTTTGTAATCCCACTTTTGCAATTTGTAAAAATAAAATAAATCTGTAAATAGGATATTCCCAAAACAGAATTTTTATAACAGTAAAATGTTACATAAACATAACAACAAAATACTTTGTAGTTATTATTCATAGTATTTGCTGCATACAAATAATAACAAAATAGCTCATCTATTACATGAATCAGTTGACATTAAAACAGAAATATGGATTTACCTCCAGTTGCAATAAGATCATCTATAATAATTATATTTTGTCCTGTCGTAACAGCATCTACTTGAATTTCTAAAGCATCCTGTCAAAAGTAAATAATAAAATATAAATTAATTCACTTAATAACATTTGAAGATGACCCAATTACAGAACATTATGAAATCTGAAGCAAATAAACACCACAAATGCACTGGTAATTCATTTAAAAACATACAATTGCAGCCACACTTTAATAATGTATATCCATTAAAAGGTACATAATTTGGTTTTATAATAAAGGTACAAATGAATGAGTTCTCACAAAAAGTCCCAGAAAGCTTTCCAGCACTTTTCCAAGTCACATTCAACAATCCTCATATACACAAACCTCCAATAATTACTGTGCAAAACAAACAGAATATGCTTAGTCTTATAATGTTTTCCAGTCCACATTTACTTCACATATTCATTGCATATCACTACAGTAAAAGATGTGTACAGTCAAAAGTCGTTAATCCGGACTCGTCGGGACTTCGGCGATTCCGGATTATCGATTTTTCCGGATTATAGATCATCTGTTTAAATCTGGTAAAATGGCATGCAGAAATTATAAAATTAAAAATATGAAACCATAATTTACAAAATAAAGAACAATTATGATCTAAAGGGTATCAAAATTTACAAAAAAAAAAAAAAAGCTTAATATTTATTTGTTTACTTTATTAAACATTTCTTTCAATGCAAGTTGTTTAAGTTGCTTCGTTCTTTATGTGATAATACATTCTCTTTAATTCTCTAAACAGACATAATTTCTTGTTCAGTTACAAAGTTCCACTGTTCAAGTCCTATAATTGCTGTGTCGAGAATACCGACTAATTTGTCAATTGAAATTTTTTCGTTTTCAATAACCTCTGTTACTTTCTTCGCTATCGGAGGCGAATTATAATGACGAGCCATTTGATTTTAATCATATCAAAGACGGAGTACATCGAAATGAAATACTACATTTAGTAAGCAATTATAAGCCAAATAAAATAAAAACATCTGCCCTTAAGATAAGGATAGTGTTGACAGATCAACTTCCAATTCATTGCGCTCGGGGGCGTTAAAGATAAACAAAGTTTAGATAAACAAACGTTAAAGTTTAGATAAACAAAGGATATACCTTTATCCATTTTTTTGCAGCAATTCCACTTTTTGTTTAATGGACTCCGAAAGATACTTTCACTTTTTATATCCTTTACATATTAGTAAATATATATCGGAAATTCTATTTGACATAATCGAAAGTTCAAGCTTACATTTATAAAATTGCTCTAACAGTCTGCAAAATTAATAAGCCGGATCCAATTGGAAGATTAAGAAACAACGCAATCTGCAACATTAACTGAAATAGATAATTAGATAATTTTAGCTTAGCTTATCCCGTCCGTTATACATTAAATGCGCATTCGTAAACGACGATTCGTACGATCATTCCGGATTATGGGTGTCTGAATTAACGACATTTGACTGTATTTGGTACTTCTTTGTTATAGTGGCCCCCAATCATATTTGTTGATTTTAGATTTGCACCAAGACCTCAGCTATATTTTCACCAAGTTTGTAAAGCACAAATGTAAAAATAAACAACACAATATACAGTCAAAAGTCGTTAATTCGGACACCCATAATCCGGACCTCAAAGCTACAAACTTTCCGTGCATGCGTCGCGTTGACGTATGCGTAAGACGTTTACGGCAGCAAATATGCCTGTGCGCATGTTCAAAATCGTTTAGGAATGTGCGTTTAATGTATAACGGATGGTATAAGCTAAGCTAAAATTATCTAATTCAGTTAACGTTGCAGATTGCATTGCTCCTTAATCTTCGAATTGGATTCGGCTTATTATTTTTTGCAGACTGTTAGAGCAGTTTTATAAAAGTAAGCTTGAACTTTCGATTATGTCAAATAGAATTTCTGATATATATTTACTAATATGTAAAGGATCTACAAAGCGGAAGTATGTTTCGAAGTCTATTAAACAAAAAGTGGAATTGCTGCAAAAAATTGATAAAGGCATATCCTTTGTTTATCTAAACTTTAGTGTTTGGTTATCTAAACTTTGTTTATCTTTAACGCCGCAGCAAGGTGCGCAATGAATTGGAAGTTGATCTGCCAGCACTATCCTTATCTTCAGGGCAGATGTTTTTATTTTATTTGGCTTATAATTCCTTACTAAATGTAGTATTTCATCTCGATGTACTCCGTCTTTGATATGATTTAAATTAAATTCCTCGTCATTATAATTCGCTTCCGATAGCAAAGAAAGTGACAGAGGTTATTGAAAACAAAAAAATTTCGATTGACAAATTAGTCGGTATTCTCGACACAGCAATTATAGGACTTGAACAGCGGAACTTTGTACCTGAACAAGAAATTATGTCTGTTTATAGAATTAAAGAGAATGTATTATCACATAAAAATTGAAGCAACTTAAACAACTTACATTGAAAGAAATGTTTAATAAAGTAAACAAATAAATATTAAGCTTTTTTTGTGTGTGTGTATTTTGATACCCTTTAGATCATAATTGTTGTTTATTTTGTAAATTACGGTTTCATATTTTTAATTTTATAATTTCTGCATGCCATTTTACCAGATTTAAACTGATGATCTATAATCTGGAAAAATCAATAATCCGGAATCGCCGAAGTCCCGACGAGTCCGGATTAACGACTTTAAACTGTATAATAATAACAATAATACCACATGTGATTTCCTAAGAATATTTTAAAGAATTCTTATCCTTTTCATTATTATTTTATCACATGTAAATGTTCCAGTCAACAGCAGCACTTTCACCTATATTAAGCTGTTTGTTATACCATTTCATGAATGTCAACTTCTCTGCCGGAGAATTCATAAATCTAATTGCAGTGACAAATGATATTCTGGAACCACTGAACCAATTTCCAACACAGAGGCCCTTCCTTTTACAATTTTTAACACTACACCTCCAAATGTTTCGATTGTTAACATAAAGTTTCATGTTGTGGATATTTTTGCATACTCACTTATCGGGTAAAAGAGCTTGTTTTTGAAAAAATATCACAATATGTAGATTTTTTTATAAGAACAGATTAATAAGTATCTCTTTATTTCTTACTGGAAAAGTTAGTTTGGTATACCTTCCAAGGATCTAGAATGGATCAATGACGTGCACTGAGGTACCACTATAATGTCAATACAAGGGAGAAGTGTAGCAGAGGTTCAACTGGGAAGTAAATATGCATCAAATAATATTATGCTCCACTTAGAAAAAAACTTTACATGTTAACATAACCACTTTAGTAGAAGTCATCAAAATTTCAGATGTGCCAAACTCTGGTGGTTACAGGTGAAAACACTACAGCAAAAACATACTGGAGGGAGAAAAATCAAGTCAAAAACATTGTCCTTGAAAATAAAGATGTTACAAAAATCACAATTTTAAAACAATGCCGTAGAAAATATCATGGTAAAAAATAAAGCATCTACAAATCATCGCATGATAACCTTGCAAACATGTTTTACAGGCTTTAAAAGTTGTAAATATATATTCGCATAATGATTTCTGAGCACAAGACACGACGACTCCTTTTTTTCACATTTTTGAATGAATTAATATTTTTTTTCCTAAAAAAAGGAAGATAGAAATTTAAACATTCAAAAACAGAAAATCAGATGAAAATTTATGCTATGAATAATAGTTAATAGAATTTTAAACTTACGTAGCTAACTTTTAAAGTACATTATTCAATTAATGTCTTTTATGAAGTTTTATTGGTAGTTTTCATGAAAAAATTTAAATGATTAAAAGAGGAAATTAAAACTGATTAGAAGAGGAAAGATGAGAAACTGCATGAGGTGATCTATATTAAAATTGTTTAATTTGTTATCAAATGCATTCTAGCAAAGCATACTAAGGTTACTTGCCTAAAGGGAGAGATGCATTTGTAGAGTCATTCCTCAGGAACTGGCTAATACCCATGCTATAGATTAGAAAAACCACAAAAATATCATGCAGCCAATTGTTCACTGGGTCGAACTACCAGTATTTAGAGACTCTACTGCTTAGGCAATGGAAACCATTTTGGTACTTTTCTGTTTCGCTGCCACAGGCGGTTAAAGTTGCCAATAATGGTACAACTGATGCCAAACGGAATATCCTCGTTGGTAGCATTTTACGCCTCATTTCAAAACAAGTTGCAGCCATTTCTTATCAGATTGATTATTTCTTTCAATACTGGCATACAATTACAGTAGAAGTTTTACAAGATAGTTCAATTTTATGCCCTAAGGCCATTTGCGGTAATTAAGTCAATTAGGATGCAATCACACCACTCACCCGAAGGCAAAAATATAGAAAAGGCACAGTCAAGGGTTAAATTCATCAATTCTAATGTGAATGCACTAACAAAGTAAAGCACTGCAGTTTTACATAATTTCTAAGTAAGCTATTCGTACGAATTGAAATAATTCTTGTATTTGATCTTGTATTACAAATTAAGATTTAACTTGAAATTAATATAGATAATTTCTAAGAGAATTAGATTTTTGTAGTGTAGTTTACATGAGATGAGATTCCTTGGTGATCACATGATATGAACTGGCGAATCAGGATATAGAACCATGAAAGCATAGTAAATTCTTAAATTAATGTCTTTCGACTCGTTCTCTCTTTTTTTTTTTTTTTTTTTTGGTAACTGCTTTCTCATATTACTTTTATCACTTTAGAAACTCTCCCACTTTTAAGAACTGCGGAATCATTTTCTGAGTTTTTTCCCTATGTTATGTGCATATTTGTTACAAAATCGCCCAAAGTTTTGTTACTCTGGGCTAGTGCTCCTGCGCGGGAGCCCGTTTCTGCGATCTGCGTTCGCCTGAGTCGTCTTTTTAAAAATTTATTGTCTTTATTTATTAGCCTTTTTACAAAATTTTAAATGATATTAAAATATTTAGGCCTTCAAAATAAAAGTTCTAAGAACTAACATTTGTTAACATTTTGTATGTGTATACTGTATGTTGTCGCCAATAAAGTCTGCTTGGCGAGATTTGTGCTGGTGAAACGGAAAAGTATCGCTATTTCATTAGGGGAATACGTTTCAGCAGAGGAAATTATTACAAAGATTTAATTTTTATGAAAAGAATATCAGATCAAGAAAGAGAAAAAATAATTTTACAATTTGATAAAAAATTTTAATACATGTAACCGCATGCAGTTCACATCTTCCTTTTTCTAATCATTTTTAGACTATATATTTCATGAAACACTACCGTTACAACTTTATGAAAGAAATTATATAAATAACAACCTTTAATACATTAGTTTAAAAATTATATTAACCATTGCATGTAACATTAATTTCCTGCTCATTTTCAATTTTTGAATGCTTAAGTTTCTTTTTGTATTTAGAGTAAAAAAATATTAATTAATTCAAAAATATGAAATAATGTGGTCACTCCATCTTGCATTCAGAAATCATTATACAGTCAAAAATCGTTAATTCAGACACCCATAATCTGGTATGATCTATAATCCGGACCTCAAAGCTACAAAATTTCTGCGCATGTGTCGCATTGATGCATGTGCATAGGCGTTTACGCATGGACGTAAGACCTTTACGGCTGCTCATATGCATGTGCATAATACATTTATGTATAGCGGACATTATAAGCTAAAATTATTTAATTATCTATTTCAGTTAATGTTGCAGATTGCATTGTTCCTTAATCTTCAAATTGGATCTGGCTTATTATTTTTTGCAGACTGTTAGAGCAATTTTATAAAAGTAAGCTTGGACTTTCGATTATGTCAAATAGAATTTCCGATGCTGGAGCTCCCAAAGGATTTACAGAGCGAAAGTATGTTTCGATGTCCATCAAACAAAAAGTGGAATTGCTTCAAAAAATGGATAAAGGCATGAAGAAAGTGACAGAGAGGTTAGTGAAAATGAAAAAATTTCAATTGACAAGTTAGTCGGTATTCTCGGCACAGCAATTACAGGACTTGAACAGAAGAACTTTGTAACTGAACAAGAAATTATGTCTGTTTATATAGAATTAAAGAGAAAGCATTAGCACATAAAACAAAGCAACTTAAACAATTTACATTAAAAGAAATGTTTAATAACGTAAACAAATAAATATTAAACTTGTTTTTTTTTAAATTTTGATACCCTTTAGATCGTAATTGTCCTTTATTTCATAAATTACGGTTTCATATTTTTAATTTTATAATTTCTGCATGCCATCTTACCAGATTTAAAATGATGATCTATAATCCTGAAAAATCGATAATCCAGAATCGCTGAAGTCCCGACGAGTCCGGATTAACGACTTTTGACTGTAGCAGTTATTCCATTTTGCATCCAGAAATCACTATGAGAATATACATTTGATACTTTTAAAAGCCTAAAAAATACACCTGCAATGTTATCGTCATGCGATGATTTGTAGGTGCTTTATTTTTTACCACAAAACTTACTACAGTCATGTTTTTTAACCCCCTTATTTTTTATGACGATATTTTATAACATATTTTAGAACTGTGATGTTTTCTCCTTGCTTTCTTTTCTCCCATCACGATTTGTACGACAACGCTTTACCTTGTGTTGTGTGGTGATGGCGATAAGGAGCGTGCCTTGCACCCTCCGATAAGTGTGGCAACCCTAGAGAAGAAGTTTCTTACGAGTAGCGAGCAGAGCGAAACAGGCCGGCTGTCGGGGAATGTGCGCGAAGTTCCGAAATAAAGCTTAATTTTTATTGTGCACTATGTCTTGTTAATATTTATATTAATGCAGTAAGAACATAATCGGTGATATGGAATTCGAGGATTGGTGGTAAAACACAACCAGGAAGTCACTATAATGGTAACCCGGACTGTGTTAAATCAAGCCGTATGAACAGTTTTCAAGCACTTTCGGTTTTGACTACAAGCCATCACTCAAATCTCCAAACCAGAAGTAATGGATTACATCGGTTTTCATCCTCTGAATCGCAGATGAGTAGTAATTATAGATCATTTTATAATTCTGTTTTCTACTTATCATTAAATTTCATTTTCTTTAGTTAAATTTTTGCTTTTATTTTGGCTTAAAAACCTTGCACAATGTCTGATGTTCATTCCGTCCAAATTCCGGTTTATAACCGATCAGACTCATTTTTATGGTTTATTATGTGTGAAAGTACCTTTACTCTTGCCACCCCCAAACCTATCACAGAATCCATTACTAAATATAATTATGTAGTTGCTCATCTTCCTCCAGATATTGCATCACTAGTGAGGGATTTACTTATGAAACCAGACCCTATTGATCCATATACAAAGCTTAAAATTGAGTTAATAAATCGTTCAGGAGAATCTTCTCAGCAAGAAATTCGCCAATTATTATCTGGAGAAGAATTAGGTTCTCGAAAACCTTCCGATTTGCTTAGAAATATGAAACGTCGAGCAAAATCTTTAAATGTTCCTGATAACTTAATGTTAGAATTATTCCTTCAACGTTTGCCTTCGACTGTTCAGTCTATTTTGGCAGCGGTTTCCAATTTAACTGTAGATAAAGCTGCAGAAATTGCCGACAGAATTTTAGAAGTAAATCCAACTCCAGGGACTTGTGCCGTTTCTCGCACAGTCGATCAGTCTCTTGAGGATAAATTATTTAAACAAATAGAAAAATTAAACAAACGTATTGATCGCATTTCTCTTTCTCGTGGTCGCTCGCCAAATCGCAGAGATCGCAATAAGGAAAGAAACAATTCCAAAAGGAGAGATTATTCTGTTTGCTGGTGTCATAGACGTTTTGGAAAAAAGTGTAAAGATGACAAATGTACAAAACCTTGTTCATGGCAGGGAAACGAAACCAGCAAAGAATAGAGGCGACTTATTCTTTGCCTCAAGTTTCACGTCGCCTGTTTGTTCGTGACCGCAGAACAAACCTTTCATTCTTGGTCGATACTGGCTCTGACGTGTCCTTACTTCCAGCAAATAATTCTCAAAAACGGAATTCGTCCCAACAAACACTTTTCGCTGCTAATTCTTCTACTGATTCAGAAGTCAAACAACAAAAATCAGCGTTAATTCACAAAATTTTCACAGTGTTTTCACAGTATTTTATTCCTATGTTTTCCATGCTCTTCAAGTTTGCTCCTCCAAACTAGCCCTTGATGAAGAACTAAATTATTTAAAAGCAATAGCTATTGACAGGGGCTTTTCACCCAACATTATTAATCAAGCAGTTAAAAAATTATCATCTCAACACACTAAAAGCCACACTCTTATTTTAGGAGATTATAAAAATTCTGTTGTCATTCCCTTCTTTCCATCAATTAGCTATAAAGTTGCACATATTTTGCAGAAATTTAACTTTCGGGTTGTTTACTCTCCCGTCAATAAAATTCCAACTTCTATACTCAAGGACCCCATTCCGGATATGAATTCCTGGGGTATTTATAGGATTCCTTGCTAGTGCGGTTTAATTTACATTGGCCAAACTAAGAGAGCCTTAAAATTTCGCGTCAAAGAACATGAGGCATATGTTAGAAAAAAGGAAACACAGAAGTCTTCTGTTGCTCAACATTGTTGGTCCGAAAATCACACTTTCAATTTTTCTGCTGCCAAAATTATTCAAAAAACATCTTCCATTGGAGAACTGGATTTTCTGGAGGCATTTCACATTCATAAAAATCTTTCTGTTCTAGTTAACGATCCTAATTCCAATCCAAATTTGCCTTCGGCTTTTAGAGAAATTATGTTTTAGTTCTGGTTTCGCCAACAGATGGCGCCACTTGCTTATTCTTGTCCAGGCTTTCTTATCTTATCTAAACATTTTTTCCTATCTTGTTCATTTGCGGTTTTGCAGCTGAAGATGATGGTTCGGTAAAACCATCGAAACTAGTCCTGTGAAAATTTTGTGAATTAACGCTGATTTTTGTTGTTTGACTTCTGAATCAGTATTTATTCGGCGTGTTATTGTGTCTTAATTAATTCTTCTACTATTCATGTTTATGGTCAAAAAACACTTTCTTTGGATTTCAAATTAAGACGACAGTTTACATGGACTTTTCTTATAGCAAATGTTAGTACACCCATTCTTGGAGCAGATTTTCTCCATTTCTTTGAATTGGTGTCTGATCTCAGAAACAAATGTCTCAAAGATTTAAAAACGCATTTTAAAACCGCATTTTAAAACCGTCGGTTGCGTGAAAAATGCAAGCATTTATTCAGTAAAAACTGTATTTAGTGATACACCATATCACAAAATTTTAAAAGAATTTCCTTCAGTTACTAGATTACCAGATCCTAACCAACCTGTTAAACATAACACCGTTCATTATATCATAACTAAAGGTCCACCTGTGGTTGCAAAACCTCATCGGTTAGCTCCAGATTGCTTAAAAATAGCAAAACAAGAATATCAAACTATGATGCAATTGGGGCATTTGAGACCTTCGAGCAGCAATTATGCATCCCCACTTCACATGGTTCAAAAAAAGGGAAGTCTGGAATGGAGACCTGTAGGAGATTATCGAGCATTGAACGCTCAAACAATAAAAGACAAATACCCTATTCCATGCTTAGCCGATTTTACTGCTGCATTGCACGGTACTAAAATTTTTAGTCATGTCGACCTGATTAAGGCATACCATCAAATACCAATTAACCCAGCCGACATCCACAAAACCGCCATATGCACACCATTCGGTTTATTCGAAAGTACCCGTATGCAATATGGCTTATGCAATGCATCCGCGACTTTTCAACGTTTTATAGATGAAGTCACGCGGGATTTAGAAGGTGTTTACGCTTTCGTCGATGATTTGCTCATAGCCTCTAAAGATTCTGAGGAACATTGCAGGCATTTGAAAGCTTTATTTTCTAAACTTCAGGAATATGGACTTTCCATAAATGTTTCAAAATGCACCTTTGGTCAAACGTGTATTGATTTCTTAGGTTTTCACCTTAGTGAAAACGGAATTGAACCTTTTCACGTTTTTCAGAAATCCATATGGATTTCGTCTGATCGTTACCTCCATCAGAAGGCAACGTGTACCTTTTGACTCTAATAGATAGATTCTCCAGATGGCCTGAAGCCATTCCCATCCTGGATATGAAAACGGAAACCATTTGCAGAGCCATCTTTAACTGTTTGATATCTCGTTTTGGCTGCCCATCGATCATAACAGACCAAGGTTCTCAAATGAGATCCGCACTTTTTGCAGAATTTATGCGCATTTTGGGTACGAACAGAATCACAACAACAGCCTATCATCCAATGTCCAACGGCACTGTTGAACGATTTCATCGACATTTAAAATCTTCTCTCAAGGCTCACGAGACCAATAACTGGACTGAAACACTACCAGTTGTTATGCTTGGTATTCGGACAGCCGTAAAGGAAGATCTACAGTCATCTTGTGCTGAACTGGTGTACGGCACAACTCTCAAGCTGCCTAGTGATATGATAACATCATCTAAGATATCTCCGTATGACACACAATTTATGACGAATCTTCGGCATAAAATGCAACAATCAAATCCAATAGCAGCATCTGCACATTGCCAAGAAAAGTGTTACGTAAGTGCTACCTTAAAGTCATGAAAGCATGTATACTTGCGTGTCGATCGAGTAAAGCCACCTCTGTGCCAACCATATACAGGTCCGCATAAAGTCCTTTCTTGAACGAACAAAACTTTCACAATTGATATTAACGGTCTGAAATCTACTGTGTCTATAGACCATGTGAAACCAGCCTATTTGCTTTCGGTCTCTAATTTGCCTGAACTGAAAACAAATAACGACTTAAAGACAGTTCAGCAGAATAAATCTGCAAACGAACTCTCTAAGACACAAACTGTCACCAGATCGGGAAGACATGTTCACTTCCCTAAGAAACTTGCTTCTTACATGACAATTTAAAACATTTTTTTAAAATTCATATCTTAACATATTTCTTGTTATTTCATGTTTATTATATGTGTCAATACCTTGTTATATATTGAATTGCATTTTGATCTTTCCTAATTTTATATTCTAATTTTGAAATCATGTAAAAAATACCCGACAGACAGATCCTCTGAGATAATTTCATAACCTATGTCGTTCCTTTGAATAGCCATTAAAGGAACTGGGGGGGAAACTCTGTGGTGATGGTGATAAGGAGCGCGCCTTGCGCCCTCCGATAAGTGTGGCAACCCTAGAGGAGAAGTTTCTTACGAGTAGCGAGCAGAGCGAAACAGGCCGGCTGTCAGGGAATGTGCGCGAAGTTCCGAAATAAAGCTTAATTTTTATTGTGCACTATGTCTTGTTAATATTTATATTAATGCAGTAAGAACATAATCGGTGATATGGAATTCGAGGATTGGTGGTAAAACATATCAGGAAATCTCCATAGTTGTTTTCTATGCAACATTTTTGCTGCACTATTTTTCACAGACACCAGCTCTGACAACTATGCTCATAACAATCCTTCAGTCGAATAATGTCACCATTTTCGTCAGTGTTCATTTATTCATTTATTCCAAGTTTCAACAGTTTTTATAAGCAATCATGTGTTTTTGGTTTAAACTTAATTTTAAAAAAAGCACTTGTGAAATTTAAGAGGGTTCATAGCCACATATTAGTTAAAAAAATAAGCACCTATAAGCACTTTTCAAGCACATTTTAAGAAAAAAAAATAAGCACCTGTCTAATTACATTATACACAACTGCATAACCTTAAAAGAAAAATTAGACTTGCAATTCAAAATATGAGCAATGCAATATTTATTAAAAGAATAAGCATTACCTCAACCATGGAAAACAATTAACTTTTTTTTTTTTTTTTTTTTAATTTTAAATGACAGTTCAATTTACGGAATTCGTTTACAATGAGAGAGAAAAAAAAAAACACTGTGCAGAACTAAACTATATTACAAGATTTAATGATGAAATTTCAGTTCAAAATATAGAAAATAAATAATAATAAGCCATATTAATCGTATTTGCTTGGCACCTAATAATAAATACAATTTATTTTTTCTCTTATATTAATATTTAAAGAATTTAATCAAAATTCTGAACATTTTCTAAATTTTCATTGCATAACTGCTTTCCCTTAACATATATTCCAAGCAAAGTAATTTAAGTAAAAAAGAGGAACATTTCTGAAATCAGGAGAGTGAAATTGCTTCATGCAGTCATCCTTTAACAGTAAAAACTTAACTAACCCGCATACTCGGAAATTGCCAAATATTCCATATAGTCGAGCGTAACTCGAAGAAGAGGAGGAGGGGAGATTGTAGCCGTTTTTTAGATTGCTCGGCTAAATAAATGATTTTGACATTCCGATATGTGCTTCATATAAAAGTAGACCAACAAAACTGAGAAATATTCTGCTTAGAAAGAACAGTAAAACTCTTTTAAGTGTTCATAAATAAATCTCAGACTGAACATCAAAATTAATTATCTCTGCAAAATAATTGTGCAATACGTGCGGCGTAATTCTTCCATACGTGATATTACGCAATCGGAATCAACAGCTGCCAGTATTCGGACAATAGAGAACTAAATAAAGGAAAAGAAAGAGACTTACTAATCTGGAGTGTTTTTGATTATAATTTTGAACAGACCATTAAATTTCCGAAATAGAATCATTCTTCGCTTGGGTTGGGTAGACCGCAAAACTTTTAGTCCTATTCAATCCAGATTGGACAGTGACAAAAAAAAAAAAAAAAAAAAAAAGTCCGCTGCTTCAATATTAAGAGATTTTGCGGAGAAAGGGGAGAACCTCCCAACCTCCATACTGTATAATGTATTGGAAAAAAAAAAAAAAATATTCCGACTATTCGATTACTTTCCTTTTATTTAAGCCATTCCGAATATTATTCCTTAGAAAGCTGTGTAAAAATAAACCCATTTTTGGAAGTTTATCTACACTTCAGTAGCTACTGCAACTATATTATAAATATTCATACATATGCTCACAATATAAGCATAACGATCATAATAAACACGAATATGAACTGACCACGCAGAACGAGAATGTAAATTATTAAAATCTTGATAGAAATTCAAACATGTGTAGTATTTGGTTGGGAGAAAAAGAATACCAAATGTATTGGAATTTCTACGGTTTTCGCAATTCTTTGACCAATAGAACGACGTGCACCTGTCTGTACTCTCGTGCGCACCATAGGTTACGTTAATGCGGAGAAAGGGGGAAAAGCTATTTCCAGGAGTATGATTCACCATCTGACGTTCCATTGTAAGGAAGAAAAGTTGTTTATTTAGTTTCGGATTTGGTACGGGGGAAAATAGCGCGTTCGTTAGAAAAAGCACTAAAAGCAAAAAATAAGCACTAAAAAAATAAATAAATAAATAAATAAAATAAAAATAAATAAATAAATAAATAAATAAATAATAAAAAAAATAAGGGCTTTAAAGAAAAAGTAAGCATCTATAAGGGCCTTTATATTTTATTTTCAAATATAAGGACTTATAAGCACTTGTAAGGACCGCTACGAACCCTGTTTAATAATGATGGAAGAAATTCATAAAAGCTGGGCAGGAATACAGAATTTTGCCATAAAATCTTTAAAGGAAATAACGAGGAGATGTGTTTAGTAACCATCTGCCACTGCACAAATCTCAACTAGAATTCTCTGTTTTTTTAAACTGAAAACAGATTGCTGTGCACTTGGAGAGATGAACAGAAGACATGCTTTGATCTTAATTAAGATGGAATTAACAAAAACTTAGCCCATTAACACCTTATCAGTTTATCGTAGTAGATATGTAAAATACACATGGACACAGCAATGCAGTTACTGTTAGACTAAAGCACTTAATGTTATACTTAAAATACTACAACTTTAAAAAAAAATTCATTCAAAAAGTTTGGGGAGGGGAGAAGATGTAACAAAGAAAGCTACATGTCATACAAAAGGTACAACCCAGAAAAAAGCCTATATTCTGAATAGTTTGTGAGCATAAGTGGCAGACCAGTTAAATGAAGAACTTAACTTTCAGTACACCACATCGTCAGATGCACGGAATGTTCATTATTAAAAAAAAATAATAATTAACGATTCAGGAGTGCTTTGGAAAACTGCATAATCCCATAAGTCTATCTCCAACTTGTACACCTAGAAAGATGAATCAGAAAGTGTTGAAAGAATTTCATGCATTAATATTATAAGTAGAAAAAATTAAACTGAATATTTTGCAGGATTTAATTCTGTACTAATGAATAGGAAACGATACTTTGGAATCTGTACTTTTTTCTTTCAAATTCTCAACCAACAATTGCAGTTTTTAAATATGTATTAGAAAGGAGAAAAAATCCATAAAAAAGGAAGTTTTTTAAAAAACATTATACAGTCAAAAGTCTTTAATCGGGACTCGTCGGGACTTCGGCAATTCCGGATTATCGGTTTTTCCGGATCATAGATCATCAATTTAAATCTGGTAAGATGGCATGCAGAAATTATAAAATTAAAAATATGAAACCGTAATTTATGAAATAAAGAGCAATTATAATCTAAAGGGTATCGCAATTTACAAAAAAAAAAAAAAAAAAAAAAAAAAAAAAAAAAAAAAAAAAAGAGCTTAATAATTATTTGTTTACTTTATTAAACATTTCTTTTGAAGCGCGCATGCGTAAAGCATACATTACGCACAGTCGAAATTAGAATATTGCAACCAGAAAACTATTTGATGTGTATTCGTGATATTTATAATGACGAGGAATTTGATTTAAATCATATCAAAGACGGAGTACATCGAGATGAAATACTACATTTAGTAAGGAATTATAAGCGGGATAAAATAAAAACATCTGCCCTGAAGATAAGGATAGTGCTGACAGATCAACTTCCAGTTCATTGCGCGCTGCGACATCCCCCCCCCCCCCGCAGAGCAGCGTGAAATTGGTAAACAGATTTCGGAATGGTTAGAGAAACAAAGGATATGCCTTTATCCATTTTCTTCAGCAATTTCACTTTTTGTTTGATGGACATCGAAACATGCTTTTGCTTTGTAGATCCTTTGGCAGCTCCAGAATCGGAAATTCTTTTTGACATAATCGAAAGTTCAAGCTTACTTTTATAAAATTGCTCTAACAATCTGCAAAAAATAATAAGCTGGATACAATTTGAAGTTTAAGGAACAACGCAATCTGCAACATTAACTGTATTAGATAATTTTAGCTTAGCTTATACCATCTGTTATACATTAAACGTGCATGTGTAAACATATTTTGCGCATGCGCACACGCATATTCGCAGACGTAAAGGTCTTACGCGCATGCGTCAACGTGATGCATGTGCAGAAAGTTTGTAGCTTTGAGGTCCGGATTATAGATCATTCCGGATTATGGGTGTCCGAATTAACGACTTTTGACTGTATGTGTATTTAATTATTTAATAATGTATTTAATTTAATAATGTATTTATAATGTATTTAATTTCTATCTGAAAGTTAAAGTTTAGTACTTGCAAGATTTTGGTTACATTTTGTAATTGAAATACATTCAAAGCTAAATGCTAAATTTTCAGACTGACATTTCTTTTAAATAATTCTAACATGTTAATAAATTATTAAATACCTTACTTCAACTAAAATTAAACAAATTATAGAAATATTCCAAGTCTGCAGAGAAAACTTTTCAAAAGCACAAAACTGAGAGTAATTACTGACAACCTAGACTCTTTCTCTTATTTATAAAAATTTTCTTTGATACATTAAAAAAAATAAAATAAAATAAAAAAAAATAAAAAAAATATCCATGTTTGTACGTATAAAATTACAAACCACAACCAGACACTTGACTGCATTTTGATTCCAATATAGTTTGTAGTCTTGGAGAAAATTAACTAGAAATTATCTTTACAGATTGTAGATGCTTATCGGTCAATCAGATTCTCACCTTACTAATTTTAAACTGAGGAGAAAAAAAAAAAGCTGTCCATGTATAAATGTATTCCCAAACAAAGCAATTACTCTTATTGTAAAAATTCATAAATTTATTTTTTGGCAATTAATGAATAAAAGTTAATCAAATCTGCATCTTCAAATCTCTGAATATGATTTACATCACACTGTAAATAATTAGCTTTATTTATAGATTTTTTAGCATGTTATTCATGTTAATTTTTAATGGACTTCAAATAATTAAAACTGTGAAATCTTTGCAACACTGTATTTCAATGACTACATTATTCAAATAGTTGAAATACATACATAATTGATATGTGTATATACAAGGTAGATAAAATTGAAACACCCCTATTCTGAGCTCTCTATACATTGAACTACTGAGTGTAAAGGCTCCAAATTGTTAAACATACTATTCAAGACATGGGAAAATGAATTACATAAAAAAAAAGTTTAAAAAAAAAAAAAAAAAAAATTAGTTTGAGAAACACCGATAGGTAGTGCTGTACAACAGAACATATGCTGAAATGACACAAAATACACTTCATAACTCATTTTAATCGAACATACCAAACATTCATATCACAAAGACTTAACTGATGCAAGGGAAGCTGCTCAATATGGTTTCCATCTTCAAGATGTAAAATCTGCAGTCTGTGGACAGCTTGTTCAACTACGGATGGTAATTGGTTGATTGAGATGCTTCTTATATGCAGCGTGATACTGTCTTTCAAATCTGCCAAAGTTACCAGACGTCGTCAATAAACAAGATTTTTTAAGTAATCCCATAGCCAAAAATCACATGGATTAAGATCTGGAGAACAAGACGGCCAGAGAGCGAAATTGCAGTTAGAATGACAGTTTAAGTTTCTTAACTTTTTTGTGTTCTTTTTTTCATATCAGCAATCTATTAAAAAGGAATATTTCCATACCTCATGTCTCTCTCTCTCTTTTTTTTTTTTTTTTTTTTTTTTTTTGTGATTATTTGTGCCTTTTCAGCATATTTTCTGTTGTACAGCATATCGGTATTTCTGGCACTAATTTTTTTTTTTTTTTTTCCACGTAATCCCTTTCCCAGGGTCTTGAATAGTATGTTCAATAATTTCGGAGCATTCAGTAGTATCTCAATGCATAGAGAGCTCAGAGTAGGGGTGTTTTAATTTTAACCACCTTGCACATATATATCAATCTGATTACAAAACACTTAGTTAGAAACATACACATAATTTATCAATAAATGCATACTTACTGATCCGTATTCTAAGGAATAAAATTCTTTTTTAACATTGCCTGGCAGCTTCCCAGGTTTCCTGACGGGTATAAAAGGCACATTCATTTTTAATGCAAGAGTAGGTCCGAATAAAAACCCACGGGATTCTATGCCAACAATGCAGTGAACATCTGAGACTTTTTCCTCAATGTAGTTTTGAAAGAGTGAAATCATTTTGTCGAATAGGTGTGGATTTCGGAGAATTGGCAAAAAATCTCTGAAAAAGAAGGGAAAATCTTATACATACATTATTAAAAAAAAAAGTACATTAATATGACTAAAATATGTAGTCCTGAGTATATATAACAATTTAACATATTTCTTCAACACTGCATATGGAAATGCAAACAGAATCTCTGCAAAACAATCATTAACTTTTTTAAAAATTAATTACTCAACAGACAACACTTAATATGATCACATTTGCCCACGGCTATTTTGATAATATTAACTAAATGATACCCTTAGACAGGAAATGTATACTTCAAAATAGCGAATGGAATTAAAGTAATTTGTTTTAAAAATATCAATAAATTTATAAATAGGTATTTTCACAGCATTTTAGTTAGAACAATCCAAAAGTCTGCGTATGAACTCTTCATAATGTCTTTAATGCAAAAGTTCATTTATGAACTGTTTATAATATTACTGGAAAATATTTGGCTGATGATGTTTAGTACACCTGCTATAAATGACAATACAGCTTTGTCCTGGTTTTAAAGGAGAATCCCCAGAATATAGGTACAAAGGTATTACTAAACCACTTGACAGAACTTTTGGCTTGATGCGTTTTACATGCTATACAATTAAAATCATCCAAGCTTTCTCCAGGATTTGAACCCAGGCCCAAAAATATGGCAAACAGTAATTACGAACTGCTATACTGGTTAAGGCAAACTTTAATTACGAAGGGCAAAACAAAAATAATGCAGTTAAATCATTTAACAATTCAACAATGCCAATTATAACTGAAAGACTTTTATATTCACATGATATCAGCTTCAAATGTGGTACCATGTTAGTTCATAAACTTTAGTATTACATAATACTTGACTAAATAATATCAACGTGGTTAAGAGTACAAAATAATAGTTTTCATCTATTCGGTCTCCATTTTTTTTTTTTTTTTTTTTTTTTTTTTTTTTTTTAAACTAAGAGAAAAAGCTATTCCCCCCCTTTTTTTTTCCTTTTCTTAGAGAAACAGTCTTTCTTGAATTATTAAAAACACTTTTTATAATTTTATTGTTCCATACAATCTAAGAAAGAATATCGTAGAGAGAGTTACTGTAATAATCTAAGAAAAACTGTCATTACATTTATTTTTGCAGTTTAAAGACTGTGTTTACGTGTTAAAACAATTGCCCAAGTAGAAGTCATCAAATTTTCAGAATGTGCCCAACTCTGGCCACCATTTACATAACAACATAACAATTCTTCAGGCAACCTTACTCATAGCAGTTCTTCAATTCAGCGATGTTGTCATTTTTGTATGCATTCTTCCTACTATGTTTCAAGTTCCAACAATTTTTATAGATAAACTGTGATAGTTTTTGCCTTCAACTCAGTTTTAAAATCTGCATTTGTGGAATTTGCTAGCATTGGAAGAAACTGCGGTAAAATTTTTGTAAGAATACTTTGCCACACAAATTGATTTAATCTGCTATTAAAAGAATTGCCAAGAAATTTCCATCAGAACAATAGAAATCAAAACCAGCTTCTAAGAGATTTCTTGATTGATTTTTATGATAAATACCAAATTAGAATGTAATAATAATTATATACATATTATGTAAATTTTTGTAAGTGAATTAAATGATGACTCATGTCATACTGTCATAAAATGTCATAACATTTTTTCTTCTGTAACAAATATAAAATTTTGCCAAGGTGGTTGCATTAACAAGTAGAGAAAAAACATGGGCTATATTGCAGAATCGCCGCATATCGATGTGTACATGGACAAAGTCAAGGGAGTGCACAATGCCAAGTTTGTGCAATTCTATGTTTTTTAAGTGAAAATAGGTTGATGTATACATGGATACTGAGTTTGTGCAATTCTTTGACTTGTTATTTTCAAGCTGATGTAGAATCGCTTATTCGTATGGTGTGTATCGATGTGTACAAGGACAAAATCAAGGGTGTGTGCAATGCCAAATTTGTGAAATTCTGATTTTTTTTTTTTTTTTTTTTTAAGTGAAAATAGGTCAATGTGTGCATGGATAGCACGTTTGTGCAATTCTTTGACTTACTATTTTCAAGCTGGCAATTTTGAGAAACGTGCAAAGCAGTGGACGATTCTGCATTTTCCCCAAAACATGTTTCATTATGCAAAACTATATAATAGGTTCTCCTTTCTTGAAAAATGAGTTTTTAAATTTAAACACTTAAGGGTTATGGGCATAAAATTCTGCAGAGAAGGATGGCTTTTACATGAAAATTTCTGACCAATGGATCACATTTCAGTTTAAATGTATATTGCAAAAAAAGGAGTCAATGTACAAAGTAATTATTTTGGAACTATAATCAAGAAAATACCACTTATGTGTGATATTTTGAGGAGCTACAGGGTTTCAGAGCTAAAGCCACAATACTGGAAGGACTGAAGGTTGTCAAATAACATTGTTTTATAAATTGCTCTCATTAAAAAATACGTTCCCCTTTAAGTAAACTATAAGAATATAAAATGGTCACATACAGTGGCTCCCAAAAGTGTTTGTACACTTATGATTTTCATTGAAATAAGGCTCTATCTATTCATTAAAAGTAAACTTTATGAATGAGATTTTAATATTACGATCTATAATCTATTCGTAACAAAATTATATGAAATATTTTTTAAATATAAACTTTATTTTTAAGAAATTAATAATAAAAAAATGACAAACATTTGATCTCCCAAAAGTCTTTGTACATTTAAAAAAAAAACTTGACATATTAGTAAGTATTTTTATTTTTTGTTAAATTAATATTTAGTAGGATATCTTTTAGCATCCCCAACAGCTTTTAAGCAACTGAGAATAGATTTTACTAGTTTTTTTTTAATTTCTGTATCAATGTTCATCCATTCTTCCATCATGACTGTTTTGAGTTCGCTTTTCGTTTTGATGTCGTGTTTTCGTACTCTAACCTCCAGTTCTTTCCAAATATGTTGTATGGGGTTCAAATCTGGCAACTGAGGTGGTGTTTTCAAAATCTGTGGACAATTATAGAGATACCATAGGTGAACGTTAAGAGCCGTATGTTTAGGATCGTTTTCATGATTAAAAATAAAGTTGTTTCCAATATCCAAATTTTGGGCTGAAAATTTTAAATTATCTTTTAAAATATTTAAATAAAGAGAATGATTCATTATGCCATCAATAAATACAAAATTACCTAGTCCTGATGCTGCCATGCACCCCCACACAAGAACAACTCCACCACTATGCTTAACTATTCCAACTAAGTTCTTAGAGCGAAGTTCCTCATTTTTTCTTCTCCATACAGTCATTCGACCATCAGAACCAAAAGTGTTAAATTTGCTTTCGTCAGAAAATAGGACATTATTCCAGTATGTTTCGAGTGTATTTATCATTGATTTTGCGAATGAAAGCCTAAGCTTTCTGTTTTTCTCACTAACAAAAAATCTCTTACGAGCAGAACGCCCATGTAAGCTTCTCTTAGAACTCGTGGAACAGTTTGAGGTGAAATTGAAGAGCGAAACTTTGCAGAAACTTTTATGGCACTCAAATGTGGATTTTTCACAAGTTTCTAATAATAAATCTCTCATCACGTTTAGTTAACTTTCCTGATCGACCTTTTCTTAGCTTGTTTTCAATCCGATTTTCTTCTTTAAAGAGCTTTATCACATACTGCATTGTAGAATGGGATAAATTAACTAATTTACTGTTATTTCGAATTGATTTACCACTACTATGGTGAAAAATTATCAATTTCCAAATGCTGTTTGTAATTTCTTTACGACTGCGACCCATTTTTCAATAATAAATAGAATATTATGAAGTAAACAATAAAAAATTAAAGTAAATGATTTTTTAAATGCCACCACAAGGCAAAAATTTTTAAAAAGTGGCAAACAATAATTCTAATTTTGATTTTATTCAAAAATATTTCAGTGTACAAAGACTTTTGTGAGATAAAATGTTTGTCATTTTTTTATTATTAATTTCTTAAAAATAAAGTTTTGCTATATTTTAAAAATATTTTATGTAATTTTGTTACGAATAGATTATAGATCTTATTAAAATCTCAGAAATTTTATTTTTAATTAATGGACAGAGCCTTATTTCAATGAAAATCATAAGTGTACTTTTTTGGGAGCCACTGTATCCTAAACTAGACTGAATCTATGGACTGTTATTAAAAAAAAACTTCCCAAAATAGTTTTTACTAATAGAAGCACATATTTTTTTATGCAATAAAATTTTACAATGAATTTTACAATTAAAAAAGGCACACTCCCTTGCTATTGATTAAAGGCAATATTATACACTTATAAAGTATTTGGATCCAAATTATTTTAATCCAAATAATTTCAACTCTTGCAATCATTATGATTCTGTAAATAACTTTTCATGCTGTTCATAACCTAAAAATGCATTAACAGTGAAATCAGTTATAGATTCAACTTAAAATATTTCTCGTATGAAAGAATTAACTCTAAATATCTGAAAAAATATTTTATGACATTTATATGATTACACTGGATATTAATTTGTAAATATTTCACAGTTTTGTGCATTTATGCAAATGCAGAATATCTTTACTCTTAATAATGATATGTATTTTGTAATTTATGAAACATTTATGTAAAAATTACAAATATGAAGCAACAGTTTCAGATATGATAGTAGTTGCATACACTAAAAGGCGTTTTCAATCTTATGTTTGGCACCTACATGCAATGTGAACACTACATATGGACAAAATTAATATTAGATAAAGAGATTCATTTCTATAATCGTTATCAATCAATTAAGAGACGGATTTAGCTAATCAATTGCTAATTAATTTTTTAAAACACAGTTAATATATTTTGTCATGTCACTTCAATCTGCGAATGAAATATATTTTGTAGCAAATATTAAAATCTATTCATAAATTTCATGGACAAACAGATAAAGTCTGTTGTGTTAACAGTTACGATTTTTTAACAATTGCTTATAGTTACCAAAATATAATCCAACGTTCGTTTACCTAAAAAGAACACCTTTTTTGGGAAAATCTGGATAAGACTGAATGGCACTTTTAATTTCAAGTATTATACTTTCGGACATTGTCGCGCTCAACGCTTTACCGGCGAAACCACACTCAGATTTCAATTACTAACCACGTGAAGGTTTTTCAGATCGAATGATAATCTCCGAGATATGATAATACAAGTGGTTTCTTAGAGAGGAGCAGTTTGTATTAAGGCTCCTATATACCAGGCTGAATCATCAGGCATTCGCTATCCCAAGTGGGAGATTAAATGGCGGCTGTGTAGTTACGGTGCAACAATTTTTTGTGTTTTTTTTGTGTAAAATGGGCGGATGTGCAGCTATTAATTGTTCAAATCATTCACGGAAAGGTCATACATTGGTAAAATTTCCTAAAAATGAAGAAAGAAGAAAAATATGGGTAAATAATTGCCGAAGAGACAATTGGAAACCTGGTCCAGGCGCTGAACTTTGCTTAGTAAGTATAATGTTAATTACGCCTTGATTTAGAGTTTATATCTTCTCTGATGTTTATAATGTGTAAGTAAAGTGAAATTCTTGTGTACAATAACCTAAGTATCTGCTAATTTCTGTAATAATAGCTATAATTAAATTAGTCTAGGGTTAATGTACTCGTCGCCAAACATCGCCAATGTGGATGTTTTGAATGTGGAAAAGAAATTTCTCTTCTAATATAAAGCGCAAATTTTGTTTTCCTGTGCTAATTGTGGAAATTATACTAATGTAACATGAAAATCATTAGCATATTGAAATTTATTAAAAAACAAATCATAATTTGGAAAGTCAAGATAAAATCTGAATGTTTGCTAAAGATATATGTAACATTATACTATAGTTGCAATATCGTTGGAATGATATATAATTTTTTTCTTTATTTTATAATCACTATTGTTAAAAAGTTAGATGAGTTTTTTATGCACGGTGCCCACTAATGTTTCTTGGTTAAAATAACTTCCAGAATTTTGACATTGACATCTGAAGTCAATAGAATAAATTGAATAGTATGAGACAAAATATATATAATCTGACTTCAATAATTGCAAGTACCATATATTTATAATCACAGTATTATACAATTTGGCAATGGAGTAAAGATTTAGAAATGAATGCAGAACATTCAAATAAGCACAGAAAACTTGTGAAACTGCATGTGTATTTTTCAAAAATAATTGTAGTGTTTTTAATGCATGTGTAGTGTATAATGCATGCATAACAATCAAATAAATCTGCCTATAATGATGAATTTCAAAGGCCAAGCCAAAATCCTTTCATGAATTTGATACTTCTAAAGAATGTGATCTCGTCAAATTAAATCCTCATGACATTGATAAACAGTTATTACTGATATGTGTTACAAAGCAGATTTTTATACATGATAAATAATATTTTCTGAAGCGTTATTTTGTGTTGTCATCTCTAAATAAGAAATTGCCTACAAATTCAGAAAGCTACTGAACTACGTTCTAGAGTTTTTAATAACTTTAATTGGATATGTCTGTGGGGATGTAATTTAAAAAATTGTCGTTTAAACTGGCCTTGATGCTTTTTAAAATGCATGTTGGCACTGTGCTTCGAAATTAGGCCTATGTTTTGAATGATTAGAGAATTAAAAATTAAATATTTCAATTAAAGCAATAAACATTACTACAATTATAACAAGAATCATAGTCTGCTCTAATTATAAATGTATTTATCGGCCTAGTATCTTAAAAGTTGGGTGAAGTGAACTCATATTTTCTTATCTATTGTAAGAGCACTATAGCAAGAAATATAAAGTTTTATTTTAGTTATTTTTAATTTTATAGCAAAACACTACTTCATTTAATTTTTGGATAATGTTCTAAAGAACACTTTAAATTATAGGCAAAAAATAAATATTGGATAATTAAATTCTGCCCAAGCTTACAAGATGCTGCTGCTGATATGTTAGACATGGTTTGTTTATTGTTTCAGTTTTTTATAATACTGGGCCTAATTTAATTACCTGCATATTTATTTATTGCCTATACTTACTTACAGTTCATGCTTGCTGCCTTTGACACAACCTCACTGTGTGAAACACTTTTCTCACATTTCTTTCGTGTGGTTTGTTTTTTGTACTTTTATTTATTTTGTATACTTTTTTTTATTACTTTATGTATTTACAGGATCATTTTGAGGAATCTCAATTCGAGTCACTATGCAAAGATAGTTAAAAACTAAGAAAAACTGCAGTACCAACACTCTTTAGCATTCCAAATCCACCACCATCTGTAACTGACAAGAGGATAAGAGAAGTAAGATGTCCTAAGCCAAATACTGAAGTGGTAAATTATTTAATATTCTCCAAAAAAATTGTTGAAAAAATCATTGTTATTACAAATATATTAATTCAGTCAACCATTGTTTAAAAAAAAATCACAGCATAACATGTTTACTATTTCTTTTTGAATTTAGGAAACTCTACCTGCTTCAAATGAAGAGTTGTTAAAAAAAAATAGAATTCCTTGAGCAACAGCTTCAAGAAAAAGATGCAAAATTGACATCATTTTTGTCCGATGAGCAAGTAGGAACCCTTGCTGTGCAGTCAAAAAGGAACTGGTCAGAAAAGTCCATTATAAAAGGACTGAAGATGCGATTTGCTTTGAGCAAACATGGATATAATTACCTCAGAAGTACTGGATATCCAGCACCATCGTACAGTACCTTGAACAGGAGGATTAGGGACATAAAAATTAATTTCGGCATTTTAGAAAATTTGTTTTTTTTCCTCAAGACAAAAGTTCATTCATTGGATGCTCTTGATAGGAACTGCTGCCTTTTAGTTGACGAAATGGAAATAGCTTCATATCAAGATTTTGATACATCGTCTAAGTCATTCATTGGAAATGTTACGTTAGGAAGCTAAGCATTACACTATTGTAATGCTTAGAGGCCTTAAAACATCATGGAAACAGATTGTTGCCAATGAATTAACAGGGCCTTCAACATCAGGTTCTGACATGAAAGATCTAATTCATAGAACTGTAGTAGCAGCTACAGAAATAGGTTTAACTGTAAGAGCCTCTGTTTCAGATATGGGAAGCAATAACAGAGCAATGTGGTCGTCATTGGATGTGTCTGTCTCTAGGAGAGATAGGAAGACAAATTACAACATTGGAGGACCTGATGTTTTCATTCACAGTATTGCAGATGTACCACATCTCATTAAAAATATGAGAAATACATTTCTTTCAAGTATTATAATATTACCAGAGGAATTTCGCCACCAGCATGCCTTGCCATCGAGGATAGTATCTTCAGTGTATGTGAAACGACTCTGGTCAAGTGAGATAGAAGCAGATGCTGCCCTGAGATCTCTACATCACTTGAACAGAGTTCATCTCTTCCCAACACACTTTTCCTCGATGAATGGGGCATCTGCTGTGCAATTGTTTTCTGTAAAAACAGCTGCTGCTATTGAAAAAGCAGGTATTTTACACCAAGTTGCAAAAGAAGCATTAACTTCTGCATGGTGGCTGAGACTTGTAGCAGAATGGTTTACAATTATGACTACAAGGCATCCAAAAAAAAGGCATCACTATCAAAAATCAAGATGAGAAATTTAATATTTTATTGAAATTCATTCATGTGACTGAAACTGTTCAGTTTGGGAAAGCATGGAAGCCATTTCAAACTGGCATTATTATGAGCACATTGAGTGTTGTGAAACTCTCAAAAGAATTATTTTCCGAGGGGTTTACATTTTTCTTACCAGGCAGGTTGACACAAGATGTGCTGGAAAATGCCTTTTCACAGATTAGACGAAAGTTGGGTGCAAAGCCTATTGCTTTGCAAGCCAAGAGAGCACTGAAATTAGTGTGCCTATCACAGTTCATTTCAGATATCAATAATCCAAATTATTGTTCTGAAAGTGACCACAGCCTCTTTGATGCTTCTGAATTAGAGGTTGCTATCAGAAAGGAGGTCTTGCATCCTATCTCCAATTCTGTAGTGCCATCTACCTCTTCTGCAGTGGCAGTGAAACGTCGCTTGCCCCCAGCTGTGGAAGAAAATGATATACATTACATCGCAGGAGTCATATATAATAAGTTGTTGAAAAAAAAAGCATATGTGAAAATTGTAAAACAGCTATGACCATTTCAGAGGACATGCTGGAACCTGACATACCCGAGCATCGCACAATTCTTACAAAACATAGCAATAAAGGTGGACTGAAGGTCATCTCTTCAGGAATGTATCAAATATGTAGGGAAGCTGAACGAGAATTTCAAAAATGTAAAGATGTACTCCTTCGTTTACAATCAGCCATCACAAAAGAATTAGTTAAAAGAATAATTGATAAATGTACGCATGTGGCCATGCCAGAATGCTGTAATCTTAAGAAAGTAATTATTGATAATTTTTTTATTACTAGATGCAAAGGCCTTACACAGCATCTTATCAACAAAAGAGCCCATAACGTTTCATATTCATCAGCATCGGCCAATAAGAAACAAAAAGTAAAATAATTTTAGAAGGTATGTATGTTTTATATTAAATAATTTATGTGTTTTATGTAATATGTATTACTTTTTCCTAGGCTACGAGTATATAAATTTCTGTGTTTGATGTTATATATGTTACTTTCTGCTAGGCTATGAGTATATTATTATGGTATTATTTTCTTGTTTCTAATATATAGAAATATAGCATATTTTCCAGTATAAAATTTCAGTTCAGTTTTACTTAAAAGTATGGGAAAGCAGATTTGTTTCATGCATGATCTTTATAATACTGGTATGAAATGAATGAATTTTAATCTGTAAACAATTTTTTGTTAATATTGAAATGTGTTTCCTTGGGTACATTTTTAGGCACTTGTGGATCATGTCAGACAACATGCAATAGAAAAAAGATGTCCGTGTGCATAAATTTTTCATTGTGTTACTTCATTTTATCTAAATTTCAAGGATAATTCTTTTCATTTTTATATGGCATGTTATTAGTATAAAGGCTAGTGAAAATAAATTGGTATGTGTATCTGTTTTTGAAGTGTAATGCTTAAATAAAAAGATGGTGTGTGTTTCTTCATTTAAATAAAATTTCAAAGATAGTATTTTTCAGCGTTGTACTGTTTGTTATTTCTCAATGTAAAGGGTAACAAGGTGAAAAAAACTGGTATGGTACATCTGTTTTTTAAGCATGATAATTTTATTTATTTCTTTAGTGATGCATATATATATAGAGAGAGAAGGTATTTGGTCCAACTGAAGTTATAATAAATCTAATTTTACTAGATCTCTCCCTCCCCTCAGGTGTAGAAAATTTTCAAATGCAGAAAGTTTATTTGCAGAATTAATTCATTTCTGATAAACTTATTATCATTAATTTTTTATATACCATGTTATTAAGTTACACGTATGACTACTGTGTAATAGACTTGTATTTAGGGCAAAAAATTAACTGTTTTGCAGCTGGTGACTAATATCATATGCTTCTAAGAATATTACTTTAACTTTTTTCATAACTTTTGTATTTCAGGAACATGAAACTGTTATTTTGATATACTTAAATAATAAAAGTGTGTATCTGAATCAATTAATGGATACAAATATTTTACAGTTATTTTTAGAAGATATTTGCCATATCGCTTCTAATAATTCATAAAGTATATTAAAATATAGGTAAATAATTTGGTGCAGAATTCAAATTTAGGGTTTGAAATATAGTGAATCATGAGACTAAATGATTTTTATTGTCATGATTTGCCTGGGCTTAAGAATGTACTTTTCGCCCGGTGGAAATTGTCATCAAACTGTCCTGAACAGGCTTTTTGTTGATAATAACTTCCAGGCTTATCAGTACCTCCTTTTGAGTGGAGGGTATACAAATATAGTACCCAATTTAAATTACATTGTGATTGTAATAATATTGTGGTATTAAATAAGTGATTATAATTACAATTTAGATAATTGCTTTGTAATTATATTACATTGTATCTGTGAACTCTTAATTTCATTACTTTATGCAATTATGTTGTAAGTGCATAATCTAATTACAATAATATAATCTATTCACAATTACAAAATAATTATAAATGCAGTTACATCTTAAATAGAGGCCATTTTAATACTTTTAAATTTTTGCAAGATAACTTCCCATTAAGGTTCATTTGGAGGAAACTATGCAAATACTAAAAAAGAAGTTATGTTAAATTTACATATTTTGTACAGTAGTTTCTTGTTATAATGCTGTTCAATATATCTTCAATACTTTTGGAAATTTAACGACATTCTTTGCAATTACTGTGGGGCTTTAAAAAGAAGTTTCTTAGTTATGCTTTCTAATAAGAATGTGTTAAAAATTAAGTATTATGTATAATAACTAACAATTAAAAAAACTTGACTGCATGAAAATGCTGTTGCTGTGTAAAATAAAAAATAAGCTTTCTTTTATGCTTTGAAATGAATTACATGTGGTTAAGTCGTCCTTTTACAATTTAAGAATGTGGTTAACACACATTCTTAAATTGGACAGGTTTTATCTAAATTATTAGTATAAAATATATAAACTATGAATTATTTTGTAACATAACTCAAATTACAAAATTCATTTCTATATACGTTCAAATTTATTATCTTTTATGGAATAACTGTTTTTTAATTTAGGTAAAAATTGGATTTTTAGAAGTATTACAAATACAATGCAACACAAAGGTGATCTGATTGGAGAGGAAGGACTTTTTATTACGGTTTCTAGTTCGTATTTATATTACATTTGGTGAAAGTCATCCAAAACACAGAATGCTGTACTTTCTTCTTCCATATATGTTATGAAATATTTCACACATTTAAAAGAAAGTGTTTCTTCAGAGTCTTGCACAATTATTTCCATATACCTCAGACTAAAATGACAACATATTCTTAAGTTATTTTTTTAGTATGAATTTACAGTGTTTTTATGGAAATTTTTGTTAAAATGTCATTAAGATAAATTTATTTGCACACTCTACGCTTTAACTATTTCCCCATTTGACACTATTGAAAGTTTTTATTCATATCTTATTTATTTTAGTCTGCTAACGAAACTGAAACATCTAAAGAATAAGTTATTTTGAATATGTTTACAAAATATACGCGAAATTTTTATTTAAGTGAAAACGTCTATATACTATTCGAGAATTAATTAATTATCCGAAAAGTTTATGTGCGCTGAATGCCGCGCGTCTATAAAATAAATCTTTAAAAAAAAAACAGCAGACATTCAGCCAGCGTGTGCGATAAACGCGCCAAAATTGGTAGCGCGTTCCTTCCCTCGCCAAGAGAGAAAAGTTGGTGATTCAGCCTGGTTTAGAGGAGCCTTAGTTTGTATGTTTGCCTAAATTTTCGAAATGGAAAGTTTATATCACATTATCAGCTATATAAATATTTTCTGCGTTTCTCTAAAATTTATATGGAGCCTTTATATGCTGTTCTTAGACAACTTTTTATGGACATGTCTCACATAAACAAATATATAAACCTACAAATTCTTTTTCTCAAACAAATACACTTCAAATGACGGAAACCCGCTACATCCTATCGCTGTCTGCAAAATTTCCCTCTGAAAAAAAAAAAAAAAAAAAAAAAAAAAAAAAACCTGAAGAGGAATCGCTTAGCGAGTTTCACAGAAATATTGCACTTTTGATTAAGCAAGTTTACCTAAATCTTTCAACGCAGTAATTTAGCTTTTTTAACACCTATAATTCTTTATTTATTAAATTTTGATTTACCTACTTCTAAATTTAATTTTAATAAGCTAGTCTCCGCTTTTGACTATAATCTCTGCCACGTTTTTAGGTTCAATAGTTTCTCGTTAACATAATTAAATGCTACCTGACTGGTAGACACTTTGTCGATCAGGTAACAGGAACACTCTCCACTCGTAGGCTCATCCAAACTGGGGTCTCCCAGGGGTCCCTTCTTGGACCTACATTTTTCAATATCTACGTAAACGACATTCCCACGACACTCGCAATGTATGCTGATGACACTGCGATTCTCTCTCAAAATGCATTTGTTAGTCCAGCTATACAAAGGCCTACAAGATTACATACATACACTTGAGACTTGGCTGACCAAGTGGAAAATTAAAGTCAATCATTAAAAAGTTCCGAGTAAGTAAACTGGTTTGTTATACATGCCCAGTTTGGGCGTATTCCTGCAAATCTGCCAGAAAAAAAGCTACAAACTGCCTAGAATTATGTACTGCAGCGGATTACTGATTCTCCGTAATACGTGAGAATTACGTGAGGAATTACGCGTAGAACAGTTTAAGCCATCCTATTGCCGCACTGCCTGGATGTTGGAGCTAGGGTTTTCAGCGCCCAGGGACAACTGAAGATTTCGCGCCCCCTACTGGCTGCCAAGGATGGAAAACATTTAATTCTAAAATGCCGTAACATCAGTTTGGCGCCCCTTGGATTCTGCGCCCGGGGACAGATGCCCCCCTTGCCCCCCTCTAGCTACGCCCCTGTCAAAAACGAATCAATAATCCTGTCATCAGGGTATATGGTTTCAGGACGATGATATTCGCACCAGCGGTGAAATTAGCCGCTTGTCGCGAACGACGCACATTGTTCTCATCGGATTAAGCCTCCAGACCGACGAGAAGCGAAAAAGAAAGTTTGATTTTTGAGAACTGGCATGTACGCTTTTCGAGTAAGTGACGCTTTAGAATAATGACGTTTTTTTAGAATAGTGACGCAGTAGAATAATGACTCTATTAGATATGTAGAACAATGACGCTAAGTAGTTAGAAGTGTTTTGATGTTGTAATGATTTAGATATTGTTCCTCTTTTGTGTAAAATGTCAAATAAAGTGATTCATACAAAATAGTGGTAATTTTAGATGAGTTTTTGAAACCAAATCGGCTAGTCTACCAAAGCGGCGGACCAGAATCGAAGAACGCGGATCATAAAGGTAAGAAACCTTTCTTCATTTGCTTATCTAGAATTTCGAATGATCTGTTTTTTACTGAATTGAAATGATATATTTAATGGCGCCCGAACAGGGACCGCCGAAGTAGACTATATTGAAGTGAAAGATTTAGGAATGTTTGAAAAATATTTCCTTTTGATTTGAGAATACTGATTTGTAATTTGAAATATTTAAACATGTCTACTAAAATAGAAGAGTTAAAGAAAAGGCGAACTGTAGCTCGGAGTGTGACAACAAAGT
The DNA here is from genome assembly GCF_044657685.1 of Stegodyphus dumicola. Classification (NCBI taxonomy): domain Eukaryota; kingdom Metazoa; phylum Arthropoda; class Arachnida; order Araneae; family Eresidae; genus Stegodyphus; species Stegodyphus dumicola. The sequence goes on from NC_140774.1 coordinate 21,470,309, forward strand.
TGATAAATAATTGTAAAGAATACCACCAAGAAACAGAATACGATTTGTGTATTCTTTAATGAAAGTATTGATTTATTAGATTCAAAATATAACAGAGCCTAAAAGAATTAGATAAACAAATACAAGAATTAATTGAGGCTAATGAATATGAATCGGAATTTGAAACTTGCGAAGTTTATTCCGAGAAAATAATTTCCATGAAATCAAAATTAACATTTATGTTAAAAGAGAAAAGGAAACCTGAAATTCCTGTCTAGAATACAATTGATAATATTGTGAATGATATTTCAAATATTTCTGATTTTCATTCAAAAATTAAATTGCCCAAATTATCGATTAATAAATTTAATAGCGATCCTGTTCATTGGTTATCATTTTGGAACCAGTTTGACAATGCAATACATCAGAATAGTGATTTAACAGATACAAACAAATTTAATTATTTGATTTCGTTTTTATCGGGTGCTGCTTGTAATGCTGTTAGTGTTTTTGCATTATCAAGTGAAAATTATTTTGCCCCAAATGCACATATGGGAAAACTGTTAAATTTAGAACCTGTTAAGAATGCTAGCAACATATTTGCATTACGTAAGTTATATGATGATATCGAAATACAGATAAGAAGTTTGAAATCACTTAATGTAACTTCTGGCACATATGGCTCATTATTGACACCAGTTTTATAAAAATTAATTCCGAATGAATTGAATTTCGATTTCCAAAAAAAAAAAAAAAAGGAAATCTACAGATAATTTCAATGTAAGCGAATTATTACTACAAATACAAGATAAAATAAACAACCATAATTCGAGCCACTTTTTTAAAGAAAAAAGAATAAATAAAATTTCTATTCCAACGGCTGCTGTGTTAAAGGTTTTAATTCACAGCTGCGTATTTTGTGAGGATTCAGAAAAAGAAAAACATATTTCCGATGTTTGCCCGAAGTCTGTAGCAGACAGAAAGGTGTCACTTCGAAAGCTAGGAATATGTTATTTATGCCTTAAAAGGGTTAACCATTTGGCAAAAAATTGCTTTTCGAAGATAAAGTTTGATTCATATGGTTGGAAATGTTGTAAATTAATCAAGCATTTGAGAATAAATAAATAAAATGTTTTCTAACTCATTTCTGGCAACCCTAAAAATGCCAAGACACACGGGCGTCAAATACGTCAACTATGTTAATCACGTGATATTAATATATCCCATGATCCTCTTATTCTTTAGATATTACTTAAGCTTCTGTATGTGCTTGTCATTCCGTGGATTCGCGTCATGGACGCCACGAGCGACAGACGTGCGAGCTCAGAGCTCCGCAATGCGAAAACGGATACCACGAATACGGCGCCGCCAGCAGGCAATCACTCGACTTCGCAACCTTTGCAAGTTCTTACAGATATGGATACTACGAACTCAACTCCTCCTGCTTCTCCTTCAGCCCAAGAACTCTCAAAAAGTGCACTTCAAATATACGCGCTAAAGACCCGGCACACTGATCTTCTCTTCGACATTCAGCGTCTACAGAGATCTCAAACTCCCAACAAGGACCTGATGATGAAACAGCTACAGGATGAGGGTGAGAAAATTTTATTTTCCTTACACACACTCTGCACCCGCCTCAACATTAACCTCTTCACTCTACCAGCTACAGAAGATGAATTCATTAAGGAATTTCAAAAGACCACCAAAACCTCTGAACCTGAAAACAATAATCCAAAATCTACCTCACCCTCATCCTCAGACCCACCCAAAGAAACTTCTCAGACTGATACCAAAAAAAGATCCAGGCCAGTCGACAGTGACGGCTCTGCAATCCCCCCTAAACATTTGATTGCAAAGAAACCACCCAACACTAAAGAAAACTCTAACAACATTACAATTACAAACTCTTACACTAACATTCAAAACGTCACAGAAACCACAGAAAACTTAACGCAGCAGCCGGCTGAAACTACAACACCTAAAACTCAGACACCACCACCCATCTTCATTAAACCGCGTGCTGATTGGTTCCTTTTACTGAATCAGCTACGCAGACACGCACCGACTGTCCAATCCAAACAAGACATTGAATTTCTACGCCTCACCACCACTAACGAAACAGATTATCGGACAGTCGTTAGATTTCTCACCGAAAACAACATTCAATTTAAGTCACACACACTAAAATCTGACAGACCACTCAAAGTGGTCATTAGGGGATTACCCTCCAACACACCGATCAACGTTGTGCAGACTGCGGTCGAAGTACTTGGTTTTAAAATCCATAAGATATCGCAGCTGAAAAAATTCAAGACAAAAATGCCGATGCCACTCTTCTATCTCCAGATACATAACAGCCTCAAAGCATCAGAAATATATTCAGTCACCGAACTCCTTGGCACAGAAGTGGTGATGGAACACTTCAAAGGGCAGAAAGGTCCCTCCCAATGCTGGCGTTGCCAGGGATTCTTTCATTCTTCGGAGGTCTGCACGTTACCCCAACGATGTGTTAGATGCGCTGGTCCGCATCAGGCGAAAGAATGCACCAAGCCCTTCGAAGAACCCAACAAATGTGCCAACTGTTCCGGGAGCCACGCAGCAAACTGGAGATCCTGTCCAAGATTCCCTGGATCCAAAAATCGTCAACCACCAAAGCCAAGTCAATGAGCTCCCCACAAGCCACCTGCAGCGACGTGACGCCGGAATCATGGCCGGCAACCCCTCCGAAGCAAGCGCCGAGATGGACACGACCGTCCCTGTCTCCGACTCTGAACCAGCTCCAGAGGTGAATCCGGACGATTTACTCATCCAGATCAAGCAACTCTACCTACTCAAGGCTAGATTTACAGATTTGGAGCAGAATCTGTCCAGGGCTCGAAGATCTACTCCTCTTGCAAGCATCGATCTCAAGTGCGTGGAACAAGAATCTAAGGTAACGCTTTTTAATCTTACCACTCTTGCTAAACGCCTAAATCTGCCTCTCTTTGCCATTCCCCCAACTGAGGAAGAATGTATAAAGAAATTACTCAAATCGGCCAAAGAACTAACTAATGATGTTATCTCGGGAAAAATAATGCTAATTCTGATAAAACACAAAAATTAGATAAAAATAAATCCAATAGCCCAATCCTAAAACCTGCAAAGTTAAATACAGAAAAAATCCTCCATAGTGCTAAGAAAATTCAAAAATTATCTTTAAATTCAAGAGATACTAACGATTTTCCCAAAAATAAGAGAATTAGAAAAGTTGACGAAGAAGGATTTCAGCAGCCTCCTCGCCATCTTGTAGCACGTGGTGCGCCAAATTCCCCTTCTAAACCGCAATCAAACAATAGCCTACCTCCATTTTGGAGCGAACAACCAGAGGAGGAATTGCCTCCCACCCAACCTGCGGTTAGGGTGGAAGAGAAAAATGATCTCGTGGAGCAACCCGGAGACGGTACTCCCCCCGCTACTGAAAGCTCTAACAAAGCTAAAATGAAAATTCCTTTCTTCTTTGTTGAACCCAAAGATTTTGAGTTTCTTACATCTCTAGTCCAAGCAACTGTGCCTACGGCTATTTGCAGAATGAAAGGCAAGTTTTTACGCATTGAAATGCAGTCCGAAGAGGACTATCGTTCGGCCCAAGGCGATATTTTCCGGAGTACCTTTGCAACTTAATGCAATTACCTCCACAACTTCGTTAAGAAAACTGAAGTGATTAAGAATAAGCACTGGCTAAAGGGTAATGAAGGAAACCATTAAGGGTTTACGGGGAAAGAAGTGAATTAGGAGTCCACTCTAAGGACGAAAAAAATTCTTTCTTCTTTCAACCTGTTTTACCAGATTGAAAGAGAGAGAGGTGATGATTGAAGGCGAATTCCTGAATGCATTGCATTAATGGAATCGGAATGATTGAAAGACAATCAGCCGGGAAACTTAATTTTCCAGGGCTTGGGAAAGGTATTTTAGGTAATACGGAAAACCGCAGTAATTGCTAATGCCTTGGGGATGGGCTGGGGGGGGAGAGTCTTGCGACTAAAGCTCGGAGCAAGGGATGGTGGAACGAAAAGAAGGGGGGAAAAGGATTCAAGAGGCGAAAAAGTTCTCCTACCGCCTGTGGCGAGAGAAGAATAGGAGCAACTTTTGAAGCGGAAAGAACCGTGAAGAAAGTTAACTGTAGAAAAGACGGAGAAGTTTTAAGATAGTTAAAGGGAAGGCAAGCGAGGAAAAGGGGAGAAGAAATAAAAATAGAGACAGGATTAATCTGAATTACCTGATTGCAGATGATGACTGAAGATATGCAAGCTTGTATATTTGTGCAGTTTGCTGGAATCAGAAATACATATATAAAAGTGTTTTGAGTAGCATATGGAGGAGTTAGATTTTAAAGATTAGAATATTAATTTAAATTTTAATAATTAAACAGTTTAAGTTAAATAATTAAGTTAGATGATAAAATAATAAAGAAACGTTAAAAACTATTGCAAATCTGATTTTTAATTGTCTGGACCGTGTTTTATGAAAAGATGAGGTCTTGGCAAGTGGAGGAGCATGTTACCTATAGCAGCACGGATATAAAACCGAGAACGAGGCCGAATTAGGTCCGGCGGGCATGTGGAAATATAGAAATAGTTAAGGGTCGCCGGGTTAGGCCCGTGAAGTGCTTGTTAATTTAAAAAATTTTTAGAGAGAATTCCTAGTCAAGCAGACACCTCCGCTTTGGCTTCCTAGGAAAGATGGTAAAAGTTCTATCAAGAACGCTCCTAGGTCGCTTAGCTGAGCTGGGCTCAGCTGGATCATAAGCAGGAAGTGAATGCAAGACTGGGTTTTCGATCTGCGTTAATCTATTAAAGAATTTTGCCGGAAAAAGGCATCAAGGGGTAGAATTTTGAGATCGTTATGAAGCACTTCATTACGGACGAAATAATGAGCATTTGTCAGAATACGAAGCGTTACGCTCTGGAATACTTGAATTTTCTTCAGGTGGCTATTGGCAGCAGTTGACCAGACGACAGCAGCGTACGTCAGGATCGGTAGGATGGTGCTCTTGTATAGAAGGATCTTGTTATTGAGGGAGAGGTTGCTGGTTCTTTTGAGGAGAGACATCAGTTGGGTTCTTGTAGTTCTTGCTTTGGAGATGGCATAATTGATGTGGGTATTCCAGAGCAGCTTCGCATCTAGATAAACTCCCAGATATTTGTAAGATTCCACCCAGGGTTCATTTTCTTCAAATAATCTGAGTGGAGGGAGTTGACTATGGACATTCCTCTTTCAGGAAAAGAAAACTGTGGCGGCACTTTTTGCGACATTAATTTTGATTTTCCAGGTAATGAGCCAGGACTCCAAGTCTGTTAAATACAGCTGTAGGTGATTGAGAGTGGCGTGTAATGTTGGGTGCTGTGAAATGATGGCTGTGTCGTCTGCATAGAGTGCTAGATCGACACTTGGTGTTTGTGGTATGTCATTTACATACAAGTTGAAGAGCGTAGCGCTAAGAATTCCTCCCTGAGGCACCCCAGCCAAGATAGGGCGAGGAGAAGAGACAGAATATTTTACTTTGACAGAAAAGGTACGATTAGTGAGGTAAGAGTGCATTATGTGCACAAAATTAGCCGAAATTTCAAGTCGCATGAGCTTGAATAAAATTCCGATATGCCAACATCTGTCGAAAGCCTTTGCTACGTCTAAATAAACAATAGCTGTAGGCTTTCCACTGCGAGAACCTGTATGAATGATTTCAACTACCCTCAGTAGCTGGGCCTGAGTTGAGTGTTTAGCACAAAAGCCGAATTGCTGAGGAATAATAATATTTCGGTTTCGGCAGAAATCATTCAGGTATCTAAGCAGTATAGCTTCGTAAATTTTACTAAGTGAAGACAGAAGGCTGATCGGCCTATAATTTTGAGGGACCTTTGGGTCCATTCCAGGTTTTAGAATAGGAATGACTAATGCATTCTTCCAGCTATGAGGATAATATTTTAGCCTTAGCATTGAATTTATCAAAACTGCTAGGTAAAATATGAATTTTACTGGTAAATTTTTAATCATGCGATTAGAAATCCTATCCAGGCCGGGTGCTTTTGCAGGGGTGAGATTTTTGACAAAAGCTGAAATCTCAGTCATTGTTGTGGTGATGGGTTCCTCAGTATTTGTATCTGAGGAGAGAAATTCTTCAACTTGGTGTTGGACTTCATGCGTGTGCTCTGCACAGGAATCGAACATGAGTCCAGTGTTGGGTGAAAATTGTGTTTGAAGGCTGTCTGCTATGCGTTCAGCCTTTTCGGTGTCTGTTAATGCCATCCGGTCGTTGACCGTGCCCATTAGGGGGGGAATGTCGTGTTTTGGTTTGCGAAGCCGTGCGCTAGCAACCCAGAGGCTATTATCAGAAGTCTTTAAGGACTTAAGATAGTTTGCGTATTTTTCGTCTGTGTATTTCTTAATGTCAGACTTGATCTCATTCTGGATCCTTCGCATTTGCACTCGAAAGTTTTCCAAACGTGTATTTTGCCAGTCTCTGCGAAGGCGGTTTTTAATTTTGATTTTATCTTTAATGTGATCAGGTAATTTATAATAATTTTGCCTGAATTTGGGTTTGGAAGCAGCCGTAAATGCGCTTCCTAGGGTTTGGTTGAGCCTGTCAATGGCAAAATCAACCCCCTGATTATCGTGAATTTTGATAGGGGGGAGAATACCATTTTCCAAGACATACCGAAAGTTGTCCCAATTTGTGACTTGCGCCGGTAAATTTTGGTTAATTTTGGATGTTTTAAGGGTGAGGTGAACCGGATAATGGTCAGAGGACAATTCCGGAATCACTTCGATCGAATAATCTACTGGAATATTTTTAAATAAGGCCAAATCAATAATGGAAGGAGCACCTAAACCCCAAGGAAACTGGTAATGGGTAGGTGTGTTTGGCGCAATAATTTGGATACGGGCGTCCTGAGCCCAAATTTTGAGTTTATCGCCATAGTTGTTGGCAGTGACACAATCCCAACTTCTATGACGGGCATTTAAATCTCCTGCGATAATCAGGTTATTTGCAACACCACTTAATTTTCTGAGATCAGAGATAAATGCGGGTCCCTGTCTCGGAGGCATATAGCAGGACGCTACTGCTATTGGGGGACAATTTGGAATATGAATTTGTACTATAGTCGCTTCTAAGGCCTCCAGTGGTGGCGTGGGTATCATAGAATGCTTTAGGGAGCGTTTTACATATATGCTAGTACCGCCACTAGCACGAACAGTGTCACTGATGCATACCTCTCTGTCATTTCGGTAGCAGAAATAATTCGCGATGTTCGCGCTAAGTCCCTCAACCAGATGTGTCTCCTGAACGAGGAAGAGGTCCATGTGATGCTCATTAATAAAATCCCGGACTTCGTGAATCTTCTTCTTGATTCCATTAGCGTTCCAGTAGGAGATCAGGAGAGAATCTTCAGTTGCACTATTGAATGTGAAGCTTTTAGTTTAGGAGGCCACAGTATGCCTCGTAAATGTAAAATGCTCTCTCAGGCCCCGTGGAGACATTTCGGAGCCTTGGGAGAGCATTTCTAAAAGCCTCTAGGAGAATTTTATGCTCAATTCCAAATTCAGATGCAATTTGGAAAACACTCCTAAGAGTATCCGTGCAACTGCCATCATCTGCGGACTGGGCTGGAGCCTGGGCCGGTGGTGGTGGCGGAAGGAGAGGACTCTGCTTCGGCGCTTGCTTCGGAGCTTGCTTCGTCGCAGGTGTTTGCTTCGGTTCCTTGGTAGATGATGGTAGTCCGGGATTTTTCCGTCCGGAAACGACATCACTAAAAGAGGGATCCGTGCTGCTAATTGGAGCTTTAACCGGAGCAGGTACAAATTTTGACATCCCGTTATCCGATCTAATAGGGGGGGTTTTATTTTTATTTGCCGGGTTTCTGGGGCAGTAAAACCAGTTGGCTGCGTGCCGCCCAAGGCAGTTCGCGCAGGTTTTGGCTTCCTCCGGGTCTTTGGTACATTGGTACGCGTAGTGCGGGCCGGCGCACCTCAGACACCGGATTGGCAGTGTGCACACTGCGGAACTGGGGAAGAAGCCTTGGCAGCGCCAACACTGGCTCGGCCCCTTCTTCCCGATGTGTTTCTCGAATTTGATTTCGATGCCAAACATTGAAGTCTCTTCAAAAATATCATAGACATTCAGAGACGGATTTAGCTGGACTAAGAATAATGGCATAGGATAACGGGACCTGTGCCTACGGAGCTGAGTCACACTGATAACAGAGTATCCTAAGAGTTGTAATTCGGACTTAATTTTCTCAGCTTTTGCAGAATTAGGTAAGCCACGAAGTATAGCCTTTACGGGCCGATCCTGTTTCAAGTTAAATGACTTATATTCGGCGCCCTGATTATTTAGAATTTGGGCCACCGAACGATAGTCCTCTTCGGACTGCATTTCAATGCGTAAAAACTTGCCTTTCATTCTGCAAATAGCCGTAGGCACAGTTGCTTGGACTAGAGATGTAAGAAACTCAAAATCTTTGGGTTCAACAAAGAAGAAAGGTATTTTCCTTTTAGCTTTGTTAGAGCTTTCAGTAGGGGGGGAGTACTGTCTCCGGGTTGCTCCACGAGATCATTTTTCTCTTCCACCCTAACCGCAGGTTTGGTGGGAGGCAATTCCTCCTCTGGTTGTTCGCTCCAAAATGGAGGTAGGCTATTGTTTGATTGCGGTTTAGAAGGGGAATTTGGCGCACCACGTGCTACAAGATGGCGAGGGGGCTGCTGAAATCCTTCTTCGTCAACTTTTCTAATTTTCTTATTTTTGGGAAAATCGTTAATATCTCTTGAATTTAAAGTTAATTTTTGAATCTTTTTAGCACTATGGAGGATTTTTTCTGCGTTTAACTTTGCAGGTTTTAGGATTGGGCTATTGGATTGATTTTTATTTAAATTTTGAGTTTTATCAGAATTAGCGTTATTTTTTCCCGAGATAACATCTTTAGTTAGTTCTTTAGCCGATTTGAGTAATTTCTTTATACATTCGTCCTCAGTTGGGGGAATGGCAAAGAGAGGCAGATTTAGGCGTTTAGCAAGAGTGGTAAGATTAAAAAGCGTTACCTTAGATTCTTGTTCCACGCACTTGAGATCGATGCTTGCAAGAGGAGTTGATCTTCGAGCCCTGGACAGATTCTGCTCCAAATCTGTAAATCTAGCCTTGAGTAGGTAGAGTTGTTTGATCTGGATGAGTAAATCGTCCGGATTTACCTCTGGAACTGGATCTGAGTCGGAGACAGGGACGGTCGTGTCCATCTCGGCGCTGGTATCCGTGGGGTTGCCGGCCATGATTTCCGGCGTCGCGTCGCTGCAGGTGGCTTGTGGGGAGCTCATTGTCATGCGTCCGCACTCTGCGAGAGGCACCCTGCTAAATCCTATCGTTCGGTGGCCCAAATTCTAAATAATCAGGGCGCCGAATATAAGTCATTTAACTTGAAACAGGATCGGCCCGTAAAGGCTATACTTCGTGGCTTACCTAATTCTGCAAAAGCTGAGAAAATTAAGTCCGAATTACAACTTTTAGGATACTCTGTTATCAGTGTGACTCAGCTCCGTAGGCACAGGTCCCGCTATCCAATGCCATTATTTCTAGTACAACTAAATCCTGCTTTAAATGTCTATGACATATTTGAAGTAACTACAATGTTCGGCATTGAGATTAAGTTCGAAAAGCATATTGGGAAGAAGGGACCGAGCCAGTGCTGGCGCTACCAAGGCTTCTTCCATAGTTCCGCAGTGTGCACACTGCCAATCCGGTGTCTGAGGTGCGCCGGCCCGCATTACGTGTACCAATGCACCAAAGATCCGGAGGAAGCCAACACCTGCGCGAACTGCCTTGGGCGGCACGCAGCCAACTGGTTTCACTGTCCCCGAAACCCAGCAAATAAAAACAAAACCCCCCCTATTAGATCGGATAGCGGGATTTCAAAATTTGTACCTGCTCCGGTTAAAGCTCCAATTAGCAGCACGGATCCCTCTTTTAGTGATGTCGTTTCCGGACGGAAAAATCCCGGACTACCATCATCTACCAAGGAACCGAAGCAAACACCTGCGACGAAGCAAGCTCCGAAGCAAGCGCCGAAGCAGAGTCTTCTCCTCCAGCCAACTCCACCGGCCCAGGCTCCAGCCCCGACCGTAGATGATGAAAGCTGCACAGATACCCTCCGGAGCGTCTTCCAAATCGCCTCGGAATTCGGTATAGAACATAAGATCCTCCTCGAGGCTTTTAGAAATGCTCTCCCTAGGCTCCGAAATGTCTCCACGGGGTCTGAGAGAGCATTTTATATTTATGAGGCATACTCTGGCCTCTTAAACTAAAGGCCTCAAGTTCAACTGTGCAACTAGTGAAGATTCTCTCCTGATCTCCTACTGGAACGCTAACGGAATCAAGAAGAAGATTCACGAAGTCCGGGATTTTATTAATGAGCATCACATGGACCTCTTCCTCGTTCAGGAGACACATCTGGTTGAGGGACTTAGCGCGAACATCGCGAATTATTTCTGCTACCGAAATGACAGAGAGGTATGCATCAGTGACACTGTTCGTGCTAGTGGCGGTACTAGCATTTATGTAAAACGCTCCCTAAAGCATTCTAGGATACCCACGCCACCACTGGAGGCCTTAGAAGCGACTATAGTACAAATTCATATTCCAAATTGTCCCCCAATAGCAGTAGCGTCCTGCTATATGCCTCCGAGACAGGGACCCGCATTTATCTCTGATCTCAGAAAATTAAGTGGTGTAGCAAATAACCTGATTATCGCAGGAGATTTAAATGCCCGTCATAGAAGTTGGGATTGTGTCACTGCCAACAACTATGGCGATAAACTCAAAATTTGGGCTCAGGACGCCCGTATCCAAATTATTGCGCCAAACACACCTACTCATTACCAGTTTCCTGGGGGGTTAGGTGCTCCTTCCATTATTGATTTGGCCTTATTTAAAAATATTCCAGTAGATTATTCGATCGAAGTGATTCCGGAATTGTCCTCTGACCATTATCCGGTTCACCTCACCCTTAAAACATCCAAAATTAACCAAAATTTACCGGCGCAAGTCTCTACAAATTGGGACAACTTTCGGTATGTCTTGGAAAATGGTATTCTCCCCCCTATCAAAATTCACGATAATCAGGAGGTTGATTTTGCCATTGACAGGCTCAACCAAACCCTAGGAAGCGCATTTACGGCTGCTTCCAAACCCAAATTCAGGCAAAATTATTATAAATTACCTGATCACATTAAAGATAAAATCAAAATTAAAAACCGCCTTCGCAGAGACTGGCAAAATACACGTTAGGAAAACTCTCGAGTGCAACTGCGAATGATCCAGAATGAGATCAAGTCTGACATTAAGAAATACACAGACGAAAAATACGCAAACTATCTTAAGTCCTTAAAGACTTCTGATAATAGCCTCTGGGTTGCTAGCGCACGGCTTCGCAAACCAAAACACGACATTCCCCCCCTAATGGGCACGGTCAACGACCGGATGGCATTAACAGACACCGAAAAGGCTGAACGCATAGCAGACAGCCTTCAAACACAATTTTCACCTAACACTGGACTCATGTTCGATTCCTGTGCAGAGCACACGCATGAAGTCCAACACCAAGTTGAAGAATTTCTCTCCTCAGACACAAATTCTGAGGAATCCATCACCACAACAATGACTGAGATTTCAGCTTTTGTCAAAAATCTCACCCCTGCAAAAGCACCTGGCCTGGATAGGATTTCTAATCGCATGATTAAAAATTTACCAGTAAAATTCATATTTTACCTAGCAGTTTTGATAAATTCAATGCTAAGGCTAAAATATTATCCTCATAGCTGGAAGAATGCATTAGTCATTCCTATTCTAAAACCTGGAATGGACCCAATGGTCCCTCAAAATTATAGACCGATCAGCCTTCTGTCTTCACTTAGTAAAATTTACGAAGCTATACTGCTTAGATACCTGAATGATTTCTGCCGAAACCGAAATATTATTATTCCTCAGCAATTCGGTTTTCGTGCTAAACACTCAACTCAGGCCCAGCTACTGAGGGTAGTAGAAATCATTCATACAGGATCTCGCAGTGGAAAGCCTACAGCTATTGTTTATTTAGACGTAGCAAAGGCTTTCGACAGATGTTGGCATATCGGAATTTTATTCAAGCTCATGCGACTTGAAATTTCGGCTAATTTTGTGCACATAATGCACTCTTACCTCACTAATCGTACCTTTTCTGTTAAAGTTAAATATTCTGTCTCTTCTCCTCGCCCTATCCTGGCTGGGGTGCCTCAGGGAGGAATTCTTAGCGCTACGCTCTTCAACTTGTATGTAAATGACATACCACAAACACCAAGTGTCGATCTAGCACTCTATGCAGACGACACAGCCATCATTTCACAGCACTCAACATTACATGCCACTCTCAATCACCTACAGCTGTATTTAACAGACTTGGAGTCCTGGCTCATTACCTGGAAAATCAAAATTAATGTCGCAAAAAGTGCCGCCACGGTTTTCTTTTCCAGAAAGTGGAATGTCCATAGTCAACTCCCTCCACTCAGATTATTTGAAGAAAATGTACCCTGGGTGGAATCCTACAAATATCTGGGAGTTTATCTAGATGCGAAGCTGCTCTGGAATACCCACATCAATTATGCCATCTCCAAAGCAAGAACTACCAGAACCCAACTGATGTCTCTCCTCAAAAGAACAAGCAACCTCTCCCTCAATAATAAGATCCTTTTATACAAGAGTACCATTCTACCGATCCTGACGTACGCTGCTGTCGTCTGGTCAACTGCTGCCAATAGCCACCTGAAGAAAATTCAAGTATTCCAGAGCGTCACGCTTCGTATTCTGACAAATGCTCATTATTTCGTCCGTAATGAAGTGCTTCATAACGACCTCAAAATTCTACCCCTTGATGCCTTTTTCCGGCAAAATTCGGCCAAATTCTTTAATAGATTAACACAGATCGAAAACCCAGTCTTGCATTCACTTCCTGCTTATGATCCAGCTGAGCCCAGCTCACCTAAGCGACCTAGGAGCGTTCTTGATAGAACTTATAACATCTTTCCCAGGAAGCCAAAGCGGAGGTGTCTGCTTGACTAGGAATTCTCTCTAAAAATTTTTTAAATTAACAAGCACTTCACGGGCCTAACCCGGCGACCCTTAACTATTTCTATATTTCCACATGCCCGCCGGACCTAATTTGGCCTCGTTTCTGGGTTTTATATCCGTGCTGCTATAGGTAACATGCTCCTCCACTTGCCAAGACCTCATCTTTTCATAAAACACGGCCCAGACAATTAAAAAATCAGACTTGCAATAGTTTTAACGTTTCGTTACTATTTTATCATCTAACTTAATTATTTAACTTAAACTGTTTAATTATTAAAATTTAAACTAATATTCTAATCTTTAAAATCTAACTCCCCCATATGCTACTCAAAACACTTTTATTCCATGAATTTTTGTTCCAGCAATCTGCACAAATGTACAAGCTTGCATATCTTCAGTCATCATCTGCAATCAGGTAATTCAAATTAATCCTGTCTCTATTTTTATTTCTTTTGCCCTTTTTAATTCACTTTTCCTCGTTTGCCTTCCCTTTAACTATCTTAAAACTTCTCCGTCTTTTCTACAGTTAACTTTCTTCACGGTTCTTTCCGCTTCAAAAGTTGCTCCTATTCTTCTCTCGCCACGGGCGGTAGGAGACCTTTTTCGCCTCTTGAATCCTTCCCCCCCTTCTTTTCGTTCCACCTTCCCTTGCTCCGAGCTTTAGTCGCAAGACTCTCCCCCCCCCAGCCCATCCCCAAGGCATTAGCAATTACTGCGGTTTTCCGTATTACCTAATTTACCTTTCCCAAGCCCTGGAAAATTATGTTTCCCGGCTGATTGTCTTCCAATCTTTCCGATTCCATTAATGCAACGCATTCAGGAATTCGCCTTTATTCATCACCTCTCTCTCTTTCAACCTAGTAAAACAGGTTGAAAGCAGAAAGAATTTATCGTCCATAGTGAGGACTCCTTATTCACCTCCTTCCCCGTAAACCCTTAATGGTCTCCTTCATTACCCTTCAGCCAGTGCTTTGTCTTAATCACCTCAGTTCTCCTTAACGAAGTTGTGGAGGTAATTGCATTAAGTTGCAAAGGTACTCCGGAAAATATCGCCTTGGGCCTTGGGCCAAAGCCAAGTACAAAACCCAGTCAGACCGTTGGCAACACGAACAAATTTAATATACAACACAATTCATTTCCAACACTGCCGGCTGCACACACTCCCAGTGCAAATAATACTCGTCCTGGAGTATCCTTCTCTGCTGCCTTTACGGGTATGCAACAGTCTGCACCCCCACTTATTCAAATTTATCGGTCCCCACTGGAGTAAACTCGAATCTAAATTGCACCGAAATCCTTTTGGCTATAATCCAAATTTCTAACCAGTCTGGTATTGACCAGAGCAAATTACTTTTGGCATTCAAAAACGCCTTACCGCAGCTCAGAAGCTCATGCGACTTGAAATTTCGGCTAATTTTGTGCACATAATGCACTCTTACCTCACTAATCGTACTTTTTCTGTCAAAGTAAAATATTCTGTCTCTTCTCCTCGCCCTATCTTGGCTGGGGTGCCTCAGGGAGGAATTCTTAGCGCCACGCTCTTCAACTTGTATGTAAATGACATACCACAAACACCAAGTGTCGATCTAGCACTCTATGCAGACGACACAGCCATCATTTCACAGCACTCAACACTACATGCCACTCTCAATCACCTACAGCTGTATTTAACAGACTTGGAATCCTGGCTCATTACCTGGAAAATCAAAATTAATGTCGCAAAAAGTGCCGCCACAGTTTTCTTTTCCAGAAAGAGGAATGTCCATAGTCAACTCCCTCCACTCAGATTATTTGAAGAAAATGTACCCTGGGTGGAATCCTATAAATACCTGGGAGTTTATCTAGATGCGAAGCTGCTCTGGAATACCCACATCAATTACGCCATCTCAAAAGCAAGAACTACAAGAACCCAACTGATGTCTCTCCTCAAAAGAACCAGCAACCTCTCCCTCAACAATAAGATCCTTTTATACAAGAGTACCATCCTACCGATCCTGACGTACGCAGCTGTCGTCTGGTCAACTGCTGCCAATAGCCACCTGAAGAAAATTCAAGTATTCCAGAGCGTCACGCTTCGTATTCTGACAAATGCTCATTATTTCGTCCGTAATGAAGTGCTTCATAACGACCTCAAAATTCTTCCCCTTGACGCCTTTTTCAGGCAAAATTCGGCCAAATTCTTTAATCGATTAACACAGATCGAAAACCCAGTCTTGCATTCACTTCCTGCTTATGATCCAGCTGAGCCCAGCTCACCTAAGCGACCTAGGAGCGTTCTTGATAGAACTTATAACATCTTTCCTAGGAAGCCGAAGCGGAGGTGTCTGCTTGACTAGGAATTCTTTCTAAAAATTTTCTAAATTAACAAGCACTTCACGGGCCTAACCCGACGACCCTTAATTATTTCTTTACTTCCACATGCCCGCCGGACCTAATTCGGCCTCGTTTCTCGGTTTTATATCCGTGCTGCTATAGGTAACCTGCCCCTCCACTTGCCAAGACCTCATCTTTTCATAAAACACGGCCCAGACAACTATAAATCAGATTTGCAATAGTTTTAACGTTTCTTTATTATTTAATCATCTAACTTAATTATTTAACTTAAACTGCTTAATTAATGAAATTTAAATTAATATTCTAATCTTTTAAATCTAACTCCCCCATATGCTACTCAAAACATTTTTATTTCATGAATTTTTGTTCCAGCAATCTGCATAGATACAAGCTTGCATATCTTCAAACACCAACTGCAATCAGGTAATTTTGGTTAATTCTGTCCCAATTTTTATTTCTTTCCCCTTTTTTAATCCACCTCTCCTCTCCAACTTATAACACTTTTCCTTGCTTCCCTTCCCTTTAACTATCCTAAAACTTCTCCGTCTTTTCTACAGTTAACTTTCTTCACGGTTCCTTCCGCTTCAAAAGTTGCTCCTATTGTACTCTCGCGGTAGGAGAACTTTTTCGCCTCCTAAATCCTTCCCCCCCCCTTCTTTTCGTTTCACCATCCCTTGCTCCGAGCTTTAGTCGTAAGACTCTCTGCCCCCCCAGCCCATCCCCAAGGCATTAGCGATTACTGCGGTTTTCCGTATTACCTAATATACCTTTCCCGAGCCCTGGAAAATTATGTTTCCCGGCTATTAGTCTTTCAATCTTTCCGATTCCATTAATGCAATGCATTCAGGAATTCGCCTTATCCAACACCTCTCTCTCTTTCAACCTAGCGTTGAAAGCAGAAAGAATTTATCGTCCATAGTGAGGACTCCTTATTCACTTCCTTCTCTGTAAACCCTTAATGGTCTCCTTCATTACCCTTCAGCCAGTGCTTCGTCTTAATCACCTCAGTTTTCCTTAACGAAGTTGTGGAGGTAATTGCATTAAGTTGCAAAGGTACTCCGGAAAATATCGCCTTGGGCCTTGGGCCGCAGCTCAGAGTGGCTCCATCTGGTGCTGACGCGGCCTACTACATCTTTGAGAGCTATGTCACTCTCCAATTCTCTGATTCCCACATCCATTAAAATTCAATACTTTGAAAGGGTTGAAAAATCTTAAACTATGCACCTGGAATGCAAATGGCATTCTTTCCAAATTTCATGAGTTTAGAGACTATGTAGAAGAGAAGGATTTTGATATCATTTTTGTCCAAGTGACCAAACTCCAGCCAGGGAGAGCTCCCAAGCTTGTAAATTATGCACTTTATAAAAATGACAGGCAAGCTTCGAATAAACGTGATGTTTATCATGGTGGCACTTGTATTTACATAAAAAATTCAATCCCGCATCGCAGAATTGACACTCCAAATATGAGCAAACTTGAAGCAACAATAATCGAAATTTTTATTCAAAATTTGCCATCCCTAGTCATGATCTCTGCCTATCTTCCACCAGGTGGAAATTTTCCTGTGGTCGATTTTAATAAACTGCTCAATTTTTCAAATAATCTTATCATAGCTGGTGATTTAAATTGTCACCACCAGGATTGGCGTTGCCATAGATCAAACCCTGCTGGTCGTGACCTCCTAAAATGGGCTCAGTGCGCCCAAATTAAAATCATTGCGCCGGATTCCCCCACTAGATATGGTTCACGGGGTACCCCCTCTTTCATAGATTTGGCACTCTTTAGAAACATCCCTTTTGGATATCCAGTGACTGTTGAAAATTGTTTATCATCAGATCACAACCCCGTAACCATCGACCTTAGCTGTACTATTTTTACTCAAAATTTTCCGGCACTCGTCTCTACAAATTGGGACAATTTTCGCTTTAAATTAAATTCTAAAAGCATACCCTCCCTCGAAATTAAATCCTCGAAATATTATTTGAATTGGCATAATTAGAGACTATGGCATAAATGAAGACTTGATTGTATAAGCAATAATGGCAGTTTGAATTTTATGGCATAGAGATGCGATGCGGCGTGCGTGCTTCCCACTTGGAAGTTCGTGGCTGAATGATGTGGTGGGCGGTCGGATCCTTTTATAAGAGTAGTAGCATTCGTTGCGATTGGTCAATTTTGCACTTTGGAAACGGTAATTAATCTCAACAGTAGAGTTCATAGTTCATTGGTAAATAGGTAAATCTTGATTAAATACGAGTTAAATAATTGAAATAAAATAAAATAAAATATATACAACATGTAAATCTACCAGTTTCCATCGTGAAAAATGTTTCGCGGTCTTTTGTGTTTTTGAATAAGAGTGTTATCATAGTTGTTGAGTTGTTGGATATTTTCATTAGGATGACTATTGCAGCGGGAGAAGAAGTTATGGCTGTGTTTGAGAATTTCGCTGTCTAAAGGCTTGATATTTAGGTCTCTATGGATTGCCGAGTTGCGTACATACCATGGTGCGTCTATTAAGATTCTAAGTAATTTGTTTTGCATTCTTTGCAATGATTGACGATTATTTCTAGAAGTGGCTGCCCAGGCCGGTGCTGCGTAAAGAAGAATAGGGCGGATAGCTTGTAAATAAATGATACGTTTTGTATTTAGATTTAATGTAGAATTCCTTCCTATTAATGCGTATATGGCCATGAATGCCTGATAGGCTTTGTTCCGAATATTGATGATATGGTTGCGGAAAGTTAGTCGATAACCGATGTAAACTCCTAGGTACTTGATTATATTAGTTCTTGGGATATTCTGTCCTTCAATTTGTATGTTTCCGATGTCTTTTTTAATTATTGTTCTTCTGAAGTAAATGAGTGCAGATTTGGAGGTATTAATTTTAATTTTCCATGCTCTAAAATATTGTGCTATTGTATTGATGCGGTCTTGGAGATTATTTCTAGCGTGAATAGGATTCATAGACTTGCTGAGGAGTGCAGTGTCGTCTGCATAGCTTGCAATAATTGTTTTGGTGCAAGGAGGGATATCATTGATATAAAGGCTGAAAAGAATTGGCGAGACGACCGAACCTTGAGCTACACCTGCTTTTGAAATTCTGGTGGAAGAAAGGATATTTTTAATTCGAACTTGAAAAGAACGATTTCGTAGGAAATTAGAAAGAAGAATTATAAGGCTGGGTCTAAAGTTGTAGTTGATGAGTTTGATCAGCAATCCATCAATCCAAACCTTGTCAAAAGCTTTTTCGATGTCGAGGAATATACCAGCTACGGTTTCATTTTTATTGAAACTTTCGCCGATATATTCCACGATGCGTGAGACTTGATGAGTAGTTGAATAGCCTGGTCTGAATCCGAATTGATTATTGTTGAGAATATTGTTGGAAAAAACATAGGTTTTGATTCTTTCAGCAAGGATTTTTTCAAAAATTTTTCCTATTGTAGGTAGCAGGGAGATTGGTCTATAGCTTGAAGGTTCAGCTAGGTTTTTCCCGGGTTTTTTGAGTACGAAGATGATGGCATGTTTCCATGCATCAGGGAAGTAATTATTCCTCAGGCAAGCGTTGAAGATATTAGTAATTAAAACTATTGTTTTGGAGGGAAGATTCTTCAAAGCTTTGTTAGAAATTTGGTCGTAACCAGTGGCTTTCTTGATATTTAGATGTTTAATGATGGATTGAACTTCTCTGGGGCTGGTAGGGGGGTTGAAGTTCCTAGAGTTTTCTTGGATAAAACTATTTACATGATTTGAGATATTGCAATCGTTTGGACAAGGGTAGAGGTTGTTGGAGAATTGATCTTCATAGTTATCTGCAAAGATTTCAGCAATTTCTTCTGGTTTATTGATGATAGAGTTATTAATTTTGATAGGTCCAATGCTATTGTTGGTATGTTTGAGCGCTTTGGCGATGCGCCAGACAGAGTGGTCGTCGTGTGAAAGGCTTTGCACAAAGTTTTTCCAGGCTTGGTCCGTATATTCACGGATGATTTTCTTAAGTTCTTTATGGCATTTGTTGAAGTTCCTTCTATTGTTAGGGTGTTGGGTCCGTTGCGCTATTTTCCTGAGTCTGTTCTTATCCCTGATTTTTTGTCTGATATGGAGAGGAAGGGTGATTGTGTCTTCTTTTTTGTGCATTTTAGAATTATTAATAGCATTATGGATTTGATTGTTGAGGTGGTTGATCGCTTCGTTAATATCTGAGGTGTTGCTGAGGTTGGGAGCCGCATTCACATTTTTCTGCATTATATATTTAAAGTTGCTCCAGTTTATTTTTGTTTTTAAAGGAGGTAATCCATGCTTTAACCCATAAAGGGTAAAGTGAAGAGGTAAATGATCTGATGAAAGATCATTTGCTACGTATACAAAAGGAGCTTGAGGTATTTGGTAGGTAATGATAATATCTAAGATATCTGGTCTTCCACGTAGATTTGTGGGAATATAAGTAGGTTCATTCGGTGCATAGATATTGATTTGGCTATTAAGGAGGTAATTATTGAGGATGATTCCGTTTGCGTTAGTGGTTGAACTGTTCCAGTTTGGATGTTTACAGTTGAAATCGCCTGACATGATGGTGGGATAGCCTAGGTTGAAGATATTATTGAGATCCGTGATATTAAGCAGGTTGTTAGGTGGTTTGTAGATAGAGACTATTAAATAATTAATGTTGTTGCTTTTTATAATGCAGCCGCAAGCTTCAATGCTTTGGAGTGGAGGAAGAGTGGCTGGGTAACAATTTAAATATTTTTTTGTTGCAATAAGAGTGCCTCCGCCTCTGTTATGCAGTCGATCAGATCGGAATACATCGTAGTTTGGGAGTTTGATATTGTCTGTTGCTTTAAGGTGAGTTTCGTTTAGAAGAAGAATATCAATGCTGTGGAGGATGAGGTAGTTTTTGATTTCGAAGAGTTGCCTTTTTAATCCATTGCAGTTGAAAGAAACAAATTTAGCATAGTTGATATGTCGATATATTGGTGAGGTGCTATTTTGAGAATTAAACATTGTGTTTTTCGAAGACCTGTAGCGCCTTTAAGGCGATATCCAATTTAGAGTTTGAGTTGCTGGAATTCCTGTATTCTAAATAAAGGGTGTGTAGAGATTTAATGAAAACACTGAACTCTTCGAAAGATTTTTCTTCATTATTGTTGATATTTTTAATAGGAGTTTCTGAAGGAGGGCTTGTCGGGTTTTTAGACCCAGAGAGTATTGCGGCGTATGATTGGCTGTTGTATATTGGCTCTCTAATTTTTGATTGGTTGCTAGTACTGGTGGTTTTGATTTCAGTCATAGCACTTGGAATTATGGTTGATTCTTTGATATTTTTTAGTTTAGGATCTATTTTGTTAAGAGGGTGCTCCGGGCATTTTTTGTCGCAAGATGCATGTGAGCCTTGGCATAGTACGCATTGAGGCGTGAAGTTTTTTCCCTTATGCGGGCATTCAAAAGATTGATGTTGTTCTAAACATCTGACGCATCTTGGTGGGTTGTGGCATGCTTTTTGGGTATGCCCGTACCGTTGACACTGGAAGCATTGTGTCGGTCCGGGCCTACCTTTATAAGGAACAATTCTGACCTTCATATCCATGAGGTATTTGATATCGAACATACGTTTGCCTGAGGGATTGTTAGGAGTTTCGATGTAATACATTGGAAGCTCTGTGGGGATTCCGTCGCGCATGCGCACCATGCGTATTACTTTAATGATAGGGATTTGTAATTTCTTAATTTCTTCTTTAATCTCTTCTATTGTGTAATTGGTAGAAAATCCTTTTAGTACTCCTTTCAATGCTTTATCCGAATGTAGAAGATAGGTGTGGTAAGGTATATGCTTGGTTTCAAGGTAATTTTGTGCTGCTTTGTAATCTTCTATGCTGGTAACTTTTATAACGAAGTTTTCACCTTCGAGTTTGGCTTCGAATTTTCCAAATTTGAGGGTTTCTATAAAATCTTTTCTGATATCTTTCCAATTGATGTCCTGGGTTATGACAAGGGGTGGTATTTTGTTGGGTAATGTATTGTTTGAATCATTATTAGTATCGTTATCTTCCATATCTTGGTTATCTAAGTTTTGATCTATTGTGAGCGCGTCGAATTGATTTGAAAGTTGTGTTGGAGGGGTGTTGTCGTTAGAAAGATTTCGTGCTCTTTTTCTGGGAGCGGTCCAGGTATCATTATTGGTTTGACAAATCCTACTGATGGCTTCATATAATGAAGTTTCGTGTTTGGGCAATTCGGAAAATAATTTTGCTAATTCTGTGTTTAAATCATTTAGTTTCTTTATGTTTTCATCTGATGGTTTTTCATTGTTGGCATAGGTTAATAATTTGATTTCACGTTCTAATTCTAAACTTTTAGTAATCATTTGGCTCGCCCTAATTTTTTCATCATCTTTGTCCGTTTTCTTATTCATGGTCGGTATTGAGGTTCCGGTCGGTGATTGAAGATAAATTTTGATCAAGCGAAAGTAGTAGTCACTGCCTATTCGAGCTGGCTGTCGTATGCGAGAGCAATAAGATACATACTTACGAAAAATTCAAGAAGCAAAGAGAGCGGAAAAATTCAACCTAGTCCCTAGGGCTCAGCGGCTGAATCGTTGGCAAAGAAATAGAAATCCTGGCTTAAAAATTCAACTCCGTACTCTCCAAAATGAGATCAAGGCATCATGTGACCAGTTCTTCCAATCACAATACACGAATTACATTCAGTCCTTAACGACCAATGATAACAGTCTTTGGCGCGCATCAGCCCGCCTACGCAAACACAAATCTAACATTCCGTCCTTAGCTACGGACGCAGCGGTGGCTCACACAGACGCTGAGAAATCCGAATTAATTGCGGATTCTCTTCAAACTCAATTTACACCACATAATGAAGGAATTTTTGCGAACAGCGCAAGTTCTTTCCCACAAGATGTTGAACGTTTCCTCTCCTCGCCTTTCGCGAGAGATATACACTATACATCCATGAGCGAGGTAAGTGAATACATTACCAAGCTCAAACTCAAAAAAGCCCCTGGTATGGACTCTATTTCTAATCGTATGATTAAAAATTTACCCACCCACTATCTATTTTTCTTAGTAATGCTTATAAATTTTATGATACAGCATTGCTATTTTCCTCAAAGCTGGAAACAAGCACTTATTGTGCCTATTCCAAAACCAGGCCAAAGCCTTTCTAACCCTCAAAATTATCGACCTATCAGCCTCCTATCCTCGTTATCTAAGATATACGAGTTTGTGTTACTTAAACGCCTGAATGATTTTCTCCGAAATCACAACGTTCTGATTGATGAACAATTTGGATTTCGAGCAAAACACTGCACCACGCACCAGCTGCTGAGGACAGTGGAGTTCATTCACGAAGGGTTTCGTAACAAAATGCTTACTGGCGCTTTATTTCTTGACATAGCCAAAGCATTTGATAGGACTTGGCATATAGGAATTATTATCAAGCTCATACGACTTGACGTTTCGGCCCATTTAATTCATATAATTAATTCGTACCTCACTAATAGATCTTTTTCTGTACGAGTTAATTCTTTCATTTCGGCACCCCGTCCCATACTCAGCGGCGTCCCCCAAGGGTCACTTTTAGGCCCAATTTTGTTCAACATTTTTATAAATGACATACCAAAATCACCTAGTATCACTCTTGCACTTTATGCAGATGATACGGCCATCCTAGCTCAACACAAACGCCTTGAAAACTTGGTCCAAACCATTCAGAGTTATCTCTCTAGCCTTGAGCACTGGCTCATCACTTGGAAAATCAAAATTAATGTTGCTAAATGTGCTGCTATGATATTCAAACGTAGCCCCCTCCCGTACCCCTCCATTAACTTAAAGTTTTTCGACGATTATGTTCCCTGGTCAAACTCTTACAAGTACCTAGGAGTTGTACTTGATTCTAAATTAACCTGGCGCCTTCACATTGAAAGTGTTCTCAATAAAGCGAAAGGTGCTAGAGCCCAACTTTACCCATTTTTAGCTCGGAAGAGCCAACTGTCAATTAAAAACAAAATTCTTCTCTATACATCAATTATAAGACCTGTCTTCATGTATGCATGTACAATCTGGGGTACTGCTGCAAAAACTCATGTCACAAAACTTCAATCTTTTCAAAGTAAGTTCCTACGTATGGCCCTGAATGCAGGCTGGTACGTCCGTACAGATGTGATTCATTCGGACCTAAACATTAAACCTGTAGATTACCATATTAAAAAGCTTAGACAAAATTTATTCCTCTAATCTAATCGGTGTCTTTTACAAAGTTGGCCTTGGCTACAAAGAACCTTAATCCAATCGGTTTTGATCATGCCATACGGCCAGTTGGTTAGAAAGAATAGTGGTGCAATACGCACCCGCACTGAGGCGAAAAATTCAAAAGGATAAAAATCCTGCGATTTTAAGCGAAAACAAAATGAGCAGTGGCTGTCCGAGCGGCGAAACGTTTCTGCGTTGACTGCTGAATTTCTTCGCTCACCCTCCTGGGTCGTTATTCGTCGAGGCCAGTCACGAGGGTGGTCACCCACCCAAGTGCTGACTCGCCGGTTGCTGCTTGAAAAGAGTCATTGGAGCGGGGAATTTCAAAGGGAACAGACGTCGTGCGGGTCTCGTGCCTGCCACCAATCCGACTGCGATAAGATCTCCGTGCCTGATAAGATCTCCCTGTCCGGCGTATCTGACTGCGATCTTTCGACTAACTGCCATGAATGCTCAGTAGCCACCGCTCAGTCTCGCCAGATTATGCCTTTAATTGCTGTGACTTTTCATGCCACTGCTTATCATTGATAGCGTTTCTGCGGCGCGTTTTTAATCTTTTTTGGTTGTTAATCTCTCTAGTTACCCTCAAGCTCACTTAGTTAGGAGTGAGTCAGGGGCCTGAGAGATTTCCTCCTGCTCATCCGTCTGCCGGAACGCCGTCGTGCGGGTCCGGTTCCGGGGCGCAGGCTCTTTCTCTTGCTGGGGCGCAGGATCTATGGATTCAAAGCGTCGACATGGATGCGAACCAGACAATTGAGAAACTTATTGAATTTTATAACATTCAAATTAGGGAATTAGATAAAACAAAACAACTCAATGGATCCTTCACCGAAATTGAGGAGAAATTTCATTCCTTTCTAATCAGCTCCCTGGGCATGATTAAGATTCTCAATGAGGAGAACCTTAAAAAGTGCCAGGAGCACATTAACACCCATCATAATCTTGATGTACAAAATGATAAACATTCCTTTTCAGATAATGATAGAGGCCGTAGCCCTATCAAGCTACACGATACTTCATCAAACAACACCGACGATGAAATCACTTTGGATAAAGACATATCTTCGGATGAAGATATAACATGCAAGCGTCGAGGAGACCAAACAGTCAGAATTAGAAACTCGCACCTTGCGACTAAAAAACTGAAACTCAGCATAAAGCATGCTAATTCTTCACAGCTGACCAACAATAAAAATCAAGAAGCAAAAAATACGGTTTGTGACCAAACTAAAGATAATACCAAACAACCCATTACTAAAACTATCAGAGAAACGGAGGATAATTCTATCATGGACACCTCCAACCAGGAAGATGCAAATATCAATTTAGACAATACATTGACCAATTCCATCAACAAAAATCAGGAAACTAAATCAAATAAACTTCCACCGATTATACTTAAAGAAAACAAGTACTCTTATAGCAAAATTAGGAGCATATTTAATCAAAAGAATTTCAAATTCATTGGAAATAGTATTCCTGATGGGATCAAAATTACTACTAATGACCCAGATACCTATAGGGCTATGGTTAAGATTCTTAAAGACCTGGGGGTGGAGCACCACTCTTACATTCTCCCCCAGGACAGAAAATTGAAAGTTGTTATCAAAGGACTCCTTAGGAGTACCGAAACAGATGAAATTAAAGAAGAACTTGAGGAACTAAATTTCAAACCAGAAGAAATTAAGCAATTAACCAAAAGAAGAAATGGAGAAGTTACCAAACTTCCCTTATTTCTCATTACACTACCCAAGGACGAAGCCTCCAAAGAAATCTACCAAACCAGATATTTATGCGGACTCAGGATTAATGTTGAGGAATACCGAGGCAGACAAGGTCCCTTGCAATGCTTCAAATGTCAGGGATTCAACCATACTCAGATCGGTTGTAATTATCAACCCCGTTGTGTTAGGTGTGCAGGATCGCACGAATCCAGAGACTGCCCAGACAAAAATAATAAAGATAAGCCCCTGCTCTGTGCAAACTGCGGCCAGAACCATACTTCCAGCTTCAAAGGATGTGTAAAGTTCCCCAAACCTAAGCAGGAAAAACAGAAAACTTACCAAAGCCGAATCATCGAAGGAAAATCATACGCACAAATGTTAGCTTCTGGCACTTACAACGAAACCATTAGTGAGGCAAAAAAGATCTTCTCAGACCTTGCAGAACTAGTTTCCATAATCAAAAGTGCAGGTTTCCTGCAAATAACACAGCAAATAAAACAGATAAACAACACCAACGAGGAAATGAAATCAAATAACAATATTAATAATGGGTCTTAACTCTATCATCAAAGCACCCATACAAGTTATGATATGGAACGCTAATAACATCCTTAAATTCCGGAAATTTTCTCCTAACTAAAGACATAGATATTGCATTAATTACCGAAACGCATGCTAATCCCAGCAAAAGAATAAATATTCCAAACTACCGGTGTGACAGACTCAGCCATAAAGGTGGAGGAGTAGCCATTTTCGTCAAAAGCTCTATTCAATCCTGTCTCATCAGAGAGGATAGGACCAATAATCACGAATTAGTTACGGTCTCGGTTTTTCTACCTTCTTACGGCATCATCTACTTCAACTCTCTGTACAACCCTCCACATAACCCTCTTGATGAAGATTTTCTAAAAAACATCTTATGTACCAATAATGACAATATACTGGCCGGAGATCTCAATGCAAAAAACACTGAATGGGCTTGCCGACAAACCAACAGCAATGGCAATATGCTCAAGAACTTCATCACTAACTACCCAGTCTACTTATACGCTCCAGATAACTATACCTACCTCCCGGAGAATGTGAGAGAAGGAGATATTCTCGACATTCTCCTCACCAATATTTCCATACCAATCTTTATCGACTCTACAATAGACCTTACCTCTGATCATATCCCTGTTATTGCCACTCTTGGCACCAACAAAACTGCCAATGAAAAATTCATCAATAAAACCGATTGGAAACGATTCCATGATATTCTTGAAAATAGCCCACCTAAGCTCAATAGCCTCAAGACTACCTACGATATCGAAGTTGCCATTGATATGCTCACTCACAGCATCAAGAATGCCTATAACTCAGCCACACAGAAGATTCCTGCAAACAAATTCCAGGAGATTCTCCCCCATAGTATTAGAACACTGATCAAAGAGAGAAATAAACTCAGAAAACGATGGAACCGGTCCTGGGACCCTCAAATAAAATCAGAACTCAACAAAATTAACAGACTTATCAAGAAAAATATTACCAACTACAAAGCTGAACTTTGGCAAAATAAAATTCAAAAATTTAATGAACCTGGAAACGAATTCTGGAGCTTTGCCAAACGCCTCAGAATTACACCCACCTGTAATAAGCCCATCAAAAAAGATGACAAAATTGCATTAACCAACAAGGAAAAAGCTACTCTTATGGCAGAGCACCTTGAGAATCAATTTATTCCGAATGATACTCCATCAGACCCTACCTTCACTTATGATGTTAGATACTTTGTTCAAAATTATATCAATAGCCCCACAGCAAAACTCAACACAGATTTTACTAATCCAAAAGAGGTTATTGAAATCATTAAACGGCTCAAAAATAGAAAAGCCCCTGGCTATGACGAAATCAATAACATCGCAATTAAGAATCTGCCACTCAGCATTATCTCAAGGCTTGTCAGTATTTACAATGCTTCTCTTGATAAGTCCTACTTCCCCATGAATTGGAAAGTCGCTAAAATTATCCTAATTCCTAAGCCAGGCAAAGACACCACTTCTCCAGATGGCTACCGGCCTATCAGCCTACTGCCCGGACTTGGTAAGATCCTGGAAAGAATTATTCTCAATAGGATGCATCAGTATATTAATAGACTCCCTCCTGAGCAATTTGGATTCAGAAAAACATTATCCACTACGAAACAACTCGTCCGATTAGTAGAATTCATAGGCAGTGCTCTTCATAACCACCAGAAAGTTGCATTACTCATGCTTGACGTGGCCAAAGCTTTTGACCGCGTCTGGCATGAGGGGCTTATTTTCAAATTAATCAAACTAAACTTCTCACCAGATATGACTAAACTTATTCATTCCTTCATCAAAAATAGAAAATTCTTCGTATCTTTTGGACAAGACACCTCAAGTTTCAAGTACATCCGTGCCTCTGTCGCTCAAGGCTCAATATTAGGACCCATACTTTATCTCTTTTATGTATCCGACTTCCCTAATCCTGATCATGAAATTAACAGATTCCTTGGCTGCTATGCGGATGATACTGCTCTTGCAGTAAAATCCCTTAGCCCCAATGCTGCAATATTAAAACTCCAAACCATGATGCCTTTGATTGAACATTGGTGCAAACTATGGCGTATTGTTATTAATGCTGAGAAATCTCAGCTTCTCATTATCAGCAGAAACAGAAAAACTCATCAAATCCTCACTAACGAACTTAAACTCTTTGACAAGAATATCCCCATAGTCAGCAAAGCTAAATATCTTGGCATCACCATTAATCATAGACTCACCTGGACTGATCACATCAAAATTATTAAAGGCAAAGCCTATGGAAACATGAAGAGCCTCATGCCTCTACTGGGAAAATACTCAGAGCTAAATCTCAAAAGCAAGAAACATATTTTTACAGCTATCATCAGGCCCATCCTCTGTTATGCGTCGCCTGCTTGGGCTACTATCAAAGACAAAGAAATTAAACAGCTCCAAATCATCCAGAATAAATTCCTAAGGCTAATCACTAACGCGCATTTCTACGTTTCTAATGCCACCCTACATAAGGACCTAAAGATAGACCCCATCAAAGATTTCATTCAGAAGACAAATGAAAAATTTTTCAATAAGGCTCTTACTTGTCCCTTCATGAACCAATTCCAAGTCTTTAACTATGCTCCCTTGCCAGAAGATAAAGACCTGAGGCCCTGGGCGGCCCATCAATTCAATCAAAATTTTCCGACTTAACATCTTGTATATATCTGTATATATTTTACACTTGATTTCACTTTATATTAATCCAGATTGAATTTACTCCAGCTTTCTTATTATTATTAATTGCCATGTATTAACTTTTATTTCTTTTGTACATATGTATTATACTTAATTTTCTTTATTTTCAGGAACTTTATACCTTATGCATGTTCTATCTTAACTACTCCAGAATTACCTTACGCAAGTATCTTTATATATTCACAAATTTATCAATTTATGCAAATTTTATATATTACGTATTTCTCCTCAATTTTCTATATTATTAGGGAATCATTAGGAAAAGAGAATGCTTTCCCACCACCGCGTTTTCCAATAAGTCTGGTTCCCATTCTGTGACGCAGGGTCACCCCCTTTTCTCCTGACCTTTAGTCACCACCACCTAACTGTCAGAACTACTGACTTCAGGTGCCACCACATATCAGGAGCCGGTAAAGCGGCATTCACTAGCTGCACACCGGCCATAGCAAAATGGATGGATGGATGGATGCTTGAAAAGAAGCCTAAGGTTAAAAGAGAAGTTCATGGCCTTAATTGAATAGAGTTTTTCAGATAATTTTTCAACTGTGATACTTGAAGTTAATCAGAATCCTCAGCGAACTTAATTATCGACATGACTGCCTGAAATCCTAGCATAAATTTTTCAGCGGCATTCTTCGCTGTTCTTATTTTTCGTATATGATTGATGATGTTACTTAATAAGTTATTGATTTTGGGGTCTTTAATCCATTCTATTGCTTCTTTTAGATCTTCAGGTGGGGGTTGGATGTTTCTACTTCTATTACGACTGGATTCGGCGTTTTGAGTGTTTCCATTATCTGTTCTTGTCGGGAGAGGAGGAAAATCTTCGTTGTTATGGCTAAATTTCGGAGCACTTGGTACAGGTTTTTTCTTTTCATATTTTTTCTGATAAACCTCACATCCACGATACGAGGATACATGTTGCTTCGAGCAAAAAATGCATGTAGGCTTTTCTTCCGGTTTTAATGGGCAGAGTTTACTTCGATGATGTGCTCCGCACTTACAGCATCGTTCCGGTTTCGTGCATAAATGTTGGGAATGCCCGTATTCCTGGCAGCGAAAGCATTGAATAATTCTTTTCTTTGGTTGATATTTTTCAATTTTTATGTTCATATTGAACATATTGTCAAGATGATAAATGGCATATCCTGCTTTGTTTTTCTTCAATTCAATTAAGAAAATAGGTAATTTTTCGAGGTTAAATTTTGGGCTGCGCGTGAATTGTTTTACCTTCAGGACTGGGAATTTACGTCTTTCAAGATCGTCTTTGATAAGTTCTTCTTTCATGCTGGCCGGTAGATTCTTTAATATCACTTTCAGGGGTTTTTCACTTTCGAGTCTATAGGTGTGAAACGGTATATTCCTGGATTGTAGTAGGCGTGTGGCAGCTCTATATTCGTTGGGAGTTTTAACTTTAACATAAATTGATTGCATTTTCGTATCAGCTTCGAATTCTTCCGTGCATACCGTTAAAAGTAATTCTCTTATCTCCATCCAATTTACTTCTTTTTGTGTAAATACAATAGGTGGTGGAATTTCCGTTTCGCTGGTGGTCTCCATGTTATTTTCGTTATCTTCATTATCTTCTAATTCCCTAAATCTATTTTCAGTGATGATTTCCATAGGCGTAGTTTCTTTCGGGGTCTTCGCAGTTTTCTTGGGAGAGATCCATTCTTCCGTCTGGGTTTCGGGAGTTTTCCCGTGCTTGTTCGAAAGTAATTCAAAAATTTTTCTAGCTCCGTGTTCTTTTATTATTTCAAAAATTTTTTCATCAGTTCCTCGTTCGCGTATATCGTTATTATACATTGCATTTTCGGTGGGTTTAACGTTTTCCGTATATTGGGTCATGCTTCTCTCCTGTGATGGTTCATCCATTTTCCCTTCATGCGTTGTTTTCTTTTTCTTATTCTTTTTCGTTTCGGGCGGGATTAAAAAGTCATTCATCTTTAAAGGAAGTTTCTGTTTGCTATTTGCAGGTTTTTCTGAGAATTCCGTGTCCTGAAAATCATAGGTCCGTTGGTCCGGTTCCGTAATGTCTTAATCTGTGTCGCCGACTGTCCTAAAAAAGGACATTTTAATTACCCGAAGGTGAGAAAAAAGTAAAGTGCAATCTCTGTCCGCCTACTGGACTGGGACAGATCTGCGAGAATCGGGAGAGTACCTTCAGTACGTCCTACACGTTTGCCGTCACAGCTCCGAATCCAATTTATTCCTCAAATCAAATCAAATCGTTTCATGAACGTAGCAGTGTTAGTCGATCCCGACTTTAACTGATTCTTTTGTAGTTGTTTGCCCTAAGGCGATGGAGTTAGAAGGAGAAGGCGAAAAAATCGCCGCGCCGTTAAGGGCGAAGCTCCGTTGCGTGACAACGCTAATCTGGAAAGGCAAGAAAGCTGTTCGGTGATGCGTGAATGGCGGGATCGGTCAATGACCCCATACGTAGCGTCTTTAAACGCTCTTTTGACTGAAACTGGTTCCTATGAATGTTCTCTCGGTGAAAAGGCACTCGTGAGTGAGGGAAAAGCTATCTCGGTACACAGAGAGTTTGAGTAAATAGTAAAAAGTCATTACGCAGTAAACTAAGTCCGTTAGTAGTTTTCACTGGGTATTTACACAATAAACACTATTTACAATAAATTGTAAATATAATACACTAGTAAAAATCTTGGTTAAATAGTAAATGATAAAATGAAAATTTGAAAATAAAACTTGATTATATAGTTGATGAGTAAGATAACAATAGTAATGTGCGGTCGGGTACCGGACCAAGTCCATTTTATAAAGTCTTTATATACACTATTTACAGTTACCACTTGGTATCGTGGAAAATGTTCCTCGGTCTTTTAGTTGGTGCGATGACTGTTGGGTCGTAATCTGTAAGTTTTCTGATGTGTTCATATCTTGAATGCGTAATTTTAGAGTAAAGATTATGGCTAGTTTTTAAAATTTCGTCTTCAATGGCATTTATTTTTATATCTTTGTGGAGTTGGATGTTTCTTGTAAACCAAGGAGCATTTAGGATTTCTCTAATAATTTTATTTTGATATATTTGAATTTTCTTCCTGTAAGATTTACATACGGTGGCCCAGACTGGAACAGCGTACAGGAGCATTGGCCTGATAAGAGTGAGGTAAATTCTTCTTTTTAGATTAATGCTAAGATTGGATTTTCTATTAAGGAGTGGTCGTAATGCCATTTTAGCAGCGGTGGCTTTCCTAATGGAGTAGTCAACATGGGTTTTAAATTGTAGTTGCTGGTCGAAGTAAACTCCTAGGTATTTGATGGTGGTAACTTCATTGACTTGTTGTTTGTTAATTTTGATATTATTATGAATGGGAGTGTTTTTATGGTGTCTTCTGATGAAAATTACTTGGCTTTTGGTAGGATTAATTTTGAGCTTCCAGATATTGAAGTAGTGGGCGATTTGATTAACTGCGATTTCTAGTTTATCAGCTGCAAGTTGCGGCTTCAGGGATTTGGTGACTATAGCTGTGTCATCTGCGAATTTGAAGATTTCCGAATTAAAGGGAATGGGCATGTCATTGGTGTAGATGTTGAAGAGTATAGGGCCAAGAACACTTCCTTGTACCACTCCACTTTTGATTTTTTTCTTTTTGGATATGCGATTGTTGATTCGGACTTGGAAACATCTCCCTTTAAGGTATGAGTAGATTAATTTAATGAAATTGATAGGCAGACGAGCAAGGTATAGCTTGTAGAGTAAACCCTCATGCCATACCTTGTCGAAAGCCTTTTCAAGATCAATAAAGCAGCTTGCAATAGTATTTTTTTTGGTGATGGCCTCTGCCATATATTCTGTGACATTAAGTAGTTGATGGGTGGTGCTATGATCTTTTCTAAATCCAAATTGCTCTTTTTTAATAATATTATTGTTTTCAAGGTGGTAGGAGAGATGCTTTTTCATAACCCGTTCGAAGACTTTGCCCATACAAGGTAGCAGGCTAATAGGTCTGTATGAGTTTAATTCTGCTGGATTTTTTCCTGGCTTGACTAAGACAGTGATAATGGCATGTTTCCATTGCCCTGGGAAGTAGTTAAGACGAATGCAGGCGTTAATTATATTTGTTAGCAGGACTATGTAACTATGAGGGAGAATATCCAGTATTTTGTTGGTGATACCGTCAAAACCAGGGGCTTTGCGTTTTTTAAGGTTGTTAATTATAATTTTGATTTCATTTGGAGTAGTAAAGGGCATGCTTTCAGTGTCAGTATAATAGTTGAGTTGGTTGATAAAATTATTGACTTCGGTTTCAGTGTCTTCATCTTGATAATTATTGGTGATAAAGGTATTTTCAAAGTGGTCAGCTAACGCTTCTGCCATATCACTGTCTGTGTAAGCCGTTCCGGTTACTGTGTTGATGGGACCAAAGCTGCTATTACTATTCCTGAGAGTTTTGGCGATTTTCCAGACAGTGTCCTGATTTGTATCCATTGAATCAAGTAGGAGCTCCCAATTATTGGATTTATATTCGTTCATGAGGTTTTTGATGTTTCTAATTTTTCTATTAAGTATGTTTTTAATTCTAGGATCAGCTGTGAGTCTCCAAAGTTTTGCAGTTCTATTTTTATCTTTAATTTTATTGCGGATTTCTTCGGGTAATTTGGGTTTTTTATATTCTTCATACCAGGTAGCTTGATGCAGTGCAGTATTTATGCTTCTATTGATTTTGGTGATATTATATTCTATGTCAGCGGAGTTGGATAGAGCAGGTCTGGCTGGAAGTTTTTCTAAGTAATTATTGAATATGTCCCAGTTAATTATTTTTTTCATTGGGATTCTGTTGTCAAAGCCATAGTAGATGAATCGCACTGGGAGGTGGTCAGAGGTAAGTTCGTGGATGACTTCTAGGTAAGGAGTTTGGTGGATATTCTTGGTTATGAGGATATCAAGAACTTCAGAAGTGCCGGTGTGGTGGTACCTAGTAGGTTCATTCGGTCCTTGGATTTTTAGGTCATTATTGATGGCAAAATTGTAGAGAAAGTTTCCATTTGGGTTATTGGTGCTTGAGTTCCAAGATCTGTGTTTTGCGTTTAGGTCTCCTGCAATGATGATGGGCTTGTTGCTATTGGTGAGTTGATAGAGGTCGTTATATGTAATAATATTGTTGGGTGCACTGTAAATGGAAATGAAGATGGTAGGCTCGTCTATGTGCGAGTGCACAATAACTGCACAGTATTCCAAGCTGTTTATGCCATTAATATTGTAGCTGGTAGCTTGCAGGTGTTTTTTAGTGAGGATGAGGGTGCCCCCTCCTCGGTTGTGTCTTCTGTCTGATCTGAAGGTGTTATATCCTTGAAGTTTGAATTTATTCGCGGCACGTAAGTGAGTTTCATTAATTAAAAATATGTCAATATTATGTTTTGATAAGAAGTCTTCGATTTCTGTGCGCTGGTGCGCAACTCCATTAGCATTAAAAAATGCTATATTTAGGCTGCTGGGGGCAGCAGTGTGAATATTATTGATGTTGCTATTGTAATTAATTATTACAGCTGACTAAAAGTTCAAAGGCTTCCAAGCCTATTTGGATCTTGTCCATAATTGTTTTGGCATTGAAAAATCTCTCTAGGAGTTTTTTTCCTTTATGGAACAGATTTTTAATCCACATAAGCATGTCAGAGGTGGATGTGTTGGAGTTTTCTTCGTTAGTGTTGGTAGTTTGACTATTATAATTATTATTTGTGTTTTCACTGTTACTGGCTGGGGTGGAGTGTCTGCTAGGCAATGGTGGGAAATTAGCAGTATTGTTGATGGGTACAGGTGCTGCTGTAGAATTAGATTTTTGTATTCTCTGTTGTTCTATGGACTTTTTTATGTTGTCTGGATGTTTTTCACATCCTCGATATGACGAGACGTGAGGTCCCCCGCAGAGGCAGCATTTTCCAGGCAGATTCTTGTCCTTCTTACAAAGATACGTGAAATGTTTGTCTCCGCATTTGAGGCATCTAGGATTATGTTTACAGTGTGCCTTACTGTGTCCGTAACGTTGACATTTATGGCACTGTTTGTGCCCTGGTGTGGGTCTGAAGGGGCAAATTTGCACACCTAAGTCTAATATGTGGGTGATTTCGAAAATTTTTTTGCCATTGTTGTTCCTGGCGACTTCTGCAACGTATGTGGGTAGTTTGATTATTTCGTTTTCTACTTTTTTGGTGATTTGTCTGACGTTA
This sequence comes from Stegodyphus dumicola, assembly GCF_044657685.1. Taxonomy (NCBI): domain Eukaryota; kingdom Metazoa; phylum Arthropoda; class Arachnida; order Araneae; family Eresidae; genus Stegodyphus; species Stegodyphus dumicola. The sequence continues at coordinate 21,505,200 of NC_140774.1, forward strand.
GTGACAGGGATCCCTAATTCTTTTAACTCTTGTATGATATCTTCGGTGCTGGTATGTCCCGGTAGTTTTTTGATAACAGCTCTGATAGGTTTTTCGTGGGGAAGTGGAAAAGTATGGTAAGGTATGGCTTTAGTATCAAGGAATTTGGTTATTGATCTGTAGTCATCGGAGTCACGGACTTTGATGTGGATATCTCCTCCTTTTAAATTACTATCAAATTTTTCGACGAGTTTTTTGAGCTCGTCCCTTATGGGTTTCCATTCAATAACGTCTGATATGATTATAGGCGGGATTCTCTTTGTTGTTTTGTAAGGTTTGATAAAACCGTCTTCATCGGTGATCTGTGAGTTCAAAATTTGCGTATTGTCTGTTGTTTCCATTTCATCTTCAAGTCTTAGGGCTGTGTATCGATTTTTAACAGATGTTAGTGAGGAATTACTTCCGTCACTCAGCGTTCTTTTATGTGTTTTCCTAGGAATGCACCAATTATTTGTGCTATCATTTGTAGGTAGGTTGGAGTTTTGAGAGTTACTATTTTCATTGTTGTCTTTATTGGGAATATTTTCGGTAATAGCCTGCTCGTATTGGCCATCTAAAAGGATTTTCTTGGCAATCAGCCGATCATAGGTGTCACAAAGATTGTTGAAAATATCAGGAGTGACCTGAACCGTTTGGTTTAAGATCAGATTTTTTTGGATAGCGAGATGAGTGATTTGCGCATCAATCTCCTCGCGAGTGCCTTTTTTGATGAGATTTTCGATAGCATCAGGATTCCGTATGAAGTCGTACGGTTCCATTACGTAAAAAGCGTGATACTAGTCTGGCATGTCAATCATGAATTCATAAAAGTCGAAATACTTACGGAGAGTCAAGAAGAGCTGTGAAGTACACCCTATTCGGTAAAGATCCAAAGCTCGAATGAGTGAGAGAGAACTGTTTATTCCTCAAAATTGAACAGAGTGATAACCGAGCACTTCAGCGAATTCCAGCATACGATCCTGCTATTCGCAGCTCACAGAAGAGACCGAGAGCCGTGATTGGAAGCCACGTAAACATCCAGGTGCTAGGCTCCCACCTGAGACTAAATTCAAAATTAAGCAGCGAAATTACTTGCGAAGAATTTGGCAAAGGTCACGAGATCCCAATATCCGTGCCCAATTTCGCAAGATACAGAACGAGATAAGGACCGAAACCCGCTTATTAAAACAAGCGGAGTGGAAAACATTCATTGAGTCCCTAACGACTGAAGACAAATCGATTTGGCGCGCAGCCGCCCGATTACGCAAACATAAAACATACATTCCGCCCCTTCAAACGGCCGATGGCGCGCAGATGGCCTACACTGACTCAGAAAAGGCAAATGTCATAGCTGACAGCCTTGCAACTCAATTCACAACAAACCACGACTCCTACTGTAACCGTCCGGTTACACAGGGGCGCATACAAGCACGGGTTAAAGATTTTCTATCACAACCTACCACACCAGAACTCAGGCCGACGGTTCCTTCTGAAGTCATGGTTTTCATTGACAAACTGAAACCTGACAAGGCACCTGGCATAGATTCTATTTCGAATCGCATGATCAAAAACTTCCCCCCTATGTTTATCGTATGGATCACGGTCCTCATAAATTTAATGCTCAGGAGAAGCTATTTCCCCGACTGTTGGAAAATTGCAGCAGTCGTTCCCATTCCAAAACCGGGACAAAATTTAAACCTGCCCGTCAATTACAGACCCATCAGTCTGTTATCTTCTCTCTCTAAGATCTATGAATTTGTCTTACTTAATCGCCTGAATGAATTCTGTCGGGATAAAAATTTACTAATCCCGGAACAATTCGGCTTCCGACCTAAACACTCCACGGTACACCAGTTACTCCGTGTAGTGGAATTCATTCATGAAGGCTTTCGTAAGCGAGAGAGAACTGGAATTGTCTATCTAGACGTTGCCAAAGCCTTTGACAGGACTTGGCATGACGGGATTATTTACAAGCTCATGCGGCTTGGTTTTTCGGCTCATCTCATTAAAATTATTAACTCGTACTTGACCGGACGCAGTTTCCGCGTGCGAGTTAACCACGAATTCTCCTCTCCCCGCCCAATCTATGCTGGGGTGGCTCAAGGAAGTCTCCTCGCCCCCGCAATCTTTAACCTTTATGTAAATGATATTCCTAAGGCCCCAAATATCGATCTTGCATTATACGCAGACGATACAGCCATCATTTCTCAACACTCCAACACCCTCCAGGTAATCTCACAATTGCAGAGTTACCTTTCGACCTTAGAACTCTGGCTCGGTCTGTATAAAATCAAAATTAATGTCGCAAAATGTGCTGCCACCATGTTCATCCGAAGAAATATCCCAAATTTACCCAATTTAATGCTCTTCGGTGAACCTATTCCCTGGGTCTCTTCTTACAAATATCTAGGTGTTTTACTAGACTCAAAATTAACTTGGCAGCCTCACATCCGCAAAATCATAGCGGGTGCGACAGCTGTCAAGACCGCCCTACGCCCCCTCTTAGCTAGTCATAGCGACCTGTCAACTGATAACAAAATCTTGCTCTACAAATCAATGATTAGGCCGGTTCTTACGTATGCATGTCCCGTATGGGGCCCATGCGCACTGACTAACAGAAAACATGTCCAAATTTTTCAATCTAAAATGCTTCGGCAAATTCTAAAAGCTCCGTGGTATGTACGGAACGAAGAGATTCATAACGACCTCAAAATTATGCCCATTAATCGCTATATACAGCGACTTTCGGAAAAATTTTTCAAAAATATTCAACGTGTCGCTAATCCTGTGCTTCATATGCTACCCGTATACGATCCTGCAGTTGCTTCTTCCCGAAAGAGACCCAGAGCGGTACTCAATAGGGATCTGTATGTATCTGTATCCTTAGCCTGAAAACTGGTATGCAGTCCTGAGAAGGACTTTTACCAGGCCAAAATACCCTTATTAGGGAGCCTAGCTGTAAATATCCTCCTGAAACAAACGTTTCAATCGGAGCAAAGCACCTCCTTAGTGCTGAGAAGGTAAGAATGTGGCATTTAGAATCGTGGAAAAAACAATATATATGATGATTCCGTGGAAGTTATGGCATTTTCTTATCGGGAAGATATGGCGTATGCAGATGGCATTTTAGTTGATAAGCAATTGATGATTATAGGCATTAGATTTGGGCTGCGTTCCGCACGTCCTTCCTTCGTGAGGCTTTAGTGCTGACTGAAATGGTATGGGTGATGATCTGGATATTTTTAAAGCGAGCGCTACTCTGATTCGTTGAAAAGATCACGTGAACACATATACACATTTGCGATTTGCCAGTCCTTAATTTTTAGTCCTTCTGTGTAATCGCATGAAATATAAAGTAACTTGATTAAATATGAAGAAAATAAAATAAAATATATACACATATGTACATTTACCATCTTTCGTTATGAAAGATGGTACGCGGTCTGTTATGTCGCTGAATCAGAGTAGCGTCGTAATTTAGAAGGTCGGTTATTGTGGAGTCTGGATGTTTGCTGCAATTTAAGAAGAAGTTGTGGCTGTTTTTGATGATTTCACTGTTCAGTGGCAAAATTTTGAGATCTCTGTGGATAGTGTTGTTTCTGATGTACCATGGTGCATTAGATATTATACGGAGCATTTTATTTTGGAGAGTTTGAAGTAGTTCTCTATTAGATTTGGCTGTGGCTGCCCAAGCGGGAGATGCATATAATAAAATGGGTCGGATGGCTTGAATGTAGATTAATCTTTTAGTTTTGAGGCTGAGATGAGAATTTCTGCCTGTGAGTGCAATGATTGCGTTAAATGCTTTAAAGGCTTGATTTCTTGTGTAGAGCATGTGTTTCCGGAAAGTGAGCTTGTTATCGAGGAATACTCCTAAGTATTTTACTTCGTTAGCTTGAGGGATGGTTTGATTATTGATACTGATATTTTCAAGTTGTCGTCGTAGATTATTTTTCCTGAAATAGATGAGGGTGGATTTGCTTTCATTTATTTTAATTTTCCAGGCTTTGAAATATTGTGAGACTATGTTCAGATGCTTTTGTAGATTTTTATTTGCTTTTTTGGGGTTTATGGATTTGCTGAGAATAGCCGTGTCATCTGCGTAGCTGTAGATTTGAACATTTGGATCAGTAGGTATATCATTGATATAGATATTAAAGAGGGTGGGAGAAATTACAGAACCTTGAGCCAGTCCCGCAGTGGGGTAATGCTTGGTTGATAATGAATTTTTTACCTTGACTTGATAAGATCTGTTTTTTAGAAAGTTTGAGATGAGCACAATAAGGCTGGGTGGAAATTGATAATTGATTAATTTGATAAGGAGTCCGTCCAGCCAGACTTTATCAAAAGCCTTCTCAATGTCAAGGAATATACCGGCTACTGATTCCTTTTTAATGAAACTTTCGCCGATATACTCCACTAGCCTGGTTATTTGGTGTACAGTTGAATATCCTGAACGGAAGCCGAATTGATGATTTTTCATGATATTATTTTGATTTAGATGGTCTTTAATTCTTTTGATGATAATTCGTTCAAAGATTTTCCCTATGGAAGGGAGAAGAGAAATAGGTCTATAATTTGCTGTATTAGATGGGTCTTTTCCAGGTTTCTTTAGGATGAAAATGATGGCGTGCTTCCAGCAGTTTGGGAAATAGTTATTTCTTAGACAAGCATTGTATATATTACATAGAAGGATGATTGCTTTTTTGGGTAGGTTTTTAATGGCTTTATTGCTGATTTGATCATGACCTGCTGCTTTTTTGACATTGAGATTTTTTATGATATTTCTTATTTCATTTGGGTTGGTAGGGAGGTTTGGGTTATTGCTGTTTTCTGAGATGAAATGGTTCACATGATTAATTACATTTATATCGTTACTGCAAGGGTATGAGCTGTTGGAGAATTGGGATTGAAAGTCGCTGGCAAAAATTTCTGCAAGTTCTTCGGTTTTCGAGATAGTGGTATTGTTTCTTTTGATTGGGCCTATTGTGTAATTCCTGTTTTTTAAAACCTTTGCAATTTTCCAGACAGAGTGATCGGTGTTGCTTAAGCTGGATACAAAATCATTCCAAGCTTTGTCGTTGTGGTCTTTCATTAATTTCCTGAGTTCTTTTTGGGCTTTGTTGAATTTTCTTTTATCTCTATGATCTTGAGTTCTTTGAGCAATTTTTCTTAGATTATTTTTCTCGGTGATTTTTTGAAGAATATAAGGAGGTAAAGTGGCAGGGGTATCGTTGCTAGCAGATTTGGAGTGATTAATGGCCTGATTTATATGATTATTAAGGTAGTCTATTGCTGCTTCAATTTCTGGGCCTGAACCTAGGCTGGTAGTGGCTTGGATGTGCTGGTTGAGGAGGTAAGTGAAGTTGTTCCAGTTTATTTTGGTTCTTAGGGGTGGAAGGCCATGCCTAAGTCCATATAGTGTGAATTCCATGGGTAGGTGGTCTGATGAGAGGCAGTTTGCAACTTGGATATTAGGCGTCTGTTGTATGTTATTGGTAATGACGACGTCAAGGACATCGGGTTGACCGTAAAGAGTTGTAGGGATGTACGTGGGGTCTTCAGGGGCGTAAATTTCAGCGTTACTATTGAGGATATAATTATTTAAGATGATGCCATTATTATTGTTGGACTTGGAGTGCCAGTTTTGGTGCTTACAGTTGAGGTCTCCTGCTATTATTGTAGGGTATCCTAGATTGAAGATGATGTCTAAGTCATTGGTACTGATGAGGTTATTTGGTGGTTTATAAGCAGAAATAAGAAGAATTTCAGTATTTTTACTATTTAATATACAGGCTGTAGCTTCCATGCTAGAGAGTGAGGGTAGATTGAAAGGGTAGCAATTAAGATAACGTTTTGTGGCTATGAGGGTTCCTCCGCCTCTGTTGTGGATCCGGTCGGTACGAAATATATCATAATTTGGGATTTTGAAATTGATTGCCGGTTGTAGATGAGTTTCTGAGATCATTAATATGTCAATGCTATTTTTCTGTAAATAATCTTTCACTTCTGTAAGTTGTCTTTTAATCCCGTTACTGTTGAATGCGGTGAATTTTGCGTAGTTGATATGCTGATTATTGTGGTTAATATTAATGTTGATGTTATTCATAATTATGATTTTCGAATACCCGTATGGCCTCCATGGCCAGTTTTAACTTAGATTGGTTTTCTTTTACATTTCTGAATTTTATATAAATTTGGTAGAGTTCCTGAATAAAAGCTTGAAAGTCTTCGAATGACTCGTCTTTATTGGTGTTAATTTCTTGGTTTTTCTGGGGTTTCGTATTTGTTTCCTTTTCCTTGATATTTGCTGTGACGCTTGCATAGGATTGGTTCTCAGTAGGTGGTTTCCTGGTTGTTGATTGGCTCGAAATGGTAGGGGTATTTTGAATTTTGCTCATTGCGCTGGGAATTATATTTGAGTGCTCTTTATTGCCTCTTGCGGTGTGCTTATTATTTGGGTGTTCTGGGCATTTTAAGTCACAGGCTGCATGAGAGCCTTTGCAGAGAACACAGATAGGAGAAATCTTTTTCCCTTTTTGCGGACATTCAAATGATTGATGCTCTTCTAGGCATCTAACGCATCTAGGGGTATTGTGGCACGCTTTTTGAGTGTGGCCGTATCTTTGGCATTGAAAACATTGTGTAGGGCCTGTTTTTCCTTTGTACGCCACTATTCTGATTTTCATGTCAAGGAGAAGTTTGACACTGAACATCCGTTTACCTTCTGGAGTGTTAGCGGCTTCGATGTAAAACATAGGTAGTTGCGTAGCTATGCCGTCGCGCATTCTGGTCATCTGTTTAACTTTGTTTATGGGTAATTTGTAGTCCTCAATTAATGCTTCCTTAACTTCGTCTTCCGTATAAGTTGTGTCTAGACCTTTTAAAACACCTTTGAGTGCTTTATCCGAATGTAATAAGAAGGTATGATATGGGATTTTTTCTTTGTCACATTTATTTTGTACTTTTTTGTAATCTTCTGCCGAAAATAGTTTAATTACAAGGTTTCCATCTTCTTTTTTCGCTTCTATTTTTTCAATGCTTAATCTTTCTTTTAGATCCTTCCTAAGATCTTTCCAGGATATTGTGGCATCGGTAATAATAATTGGGGGTATTTTATTGGCTATTTTGGCGGGTTTAATGAATTGGGTATTGGAGTTTTGTTCTTCTTCCATTTTATTGCCGTCATCAAGGTTTTGATCAATTTTGAGGGTGCTGAACTGATTTGATAATTGTGTAGGAGGTATTTCCTCAATAGATTCATTTGAGTGACGTCTATGTCTTTTCCTGGGTGCTTGTGTGAGCCACGCGTCATTTGTGTTAATTGAGTGCTCTTTGGTGTTGGTAATTTTATGAAATTCGTCCGGGGATAAAGAATTGTATAGAATTTTGATGAGTAAGTCTCTATTATCGATTTGTGGTAAATTGTTTAAATCGTTTTCAAGTTTTTGAAGTTTCAATAAGTTGCTTTCAGATAAATCTTTTGAATCATTGTTTGCCTTTAAAAAGGCAATTTCTTTGATAAGCCTTTGTTGTTTGTTAAAGATATCGAGTTTTTCGAGTTCCTGATCCGTTATCCTAATTTCGGTTTCCATTTTCGAAGTCATGCCGGTGATTAGATAAGCAAAATTTATGATAGAGAGAGATGATGTCACTGCCCTTACTGGATGTCGTATACGAGAGAGAGACAAAACATACTTACTATCATAACAAGAAGTTCAAGGAGGGAGAAAAAACGTTCCTGTCTCTATGAGCTCAGGGGAACGTGTGTGACTACTGGCGACTGTGTCAATAGGGAATATTCGACTCTGCCTTTTAAACGGGCTAGATATGAGCACACCGATAACCACGTGAATAATTACCTCTCGTTCCTTAACCCCCCCCGCCTCTAAAGTTCTTTAATGCACACGGCATTAACTCGAGGAACCTCTTTAACGTTTCTTTAACAAGAAACATCACAGTCAAATAGGACTGCTTTAACTTACTATCATCTTTCAACTAAAATAAAACTGAAAAAGTTCCCTCTAAAACTGAAAAATATTCTTTAAATTTTTAACTTCTCTCTTCTTTTAAGAAGGAACTTTCCTAGGCGCTTAACAGCATCCTTTTTGGCTTTTAAAAACCGCAATGACTAGCGGTCAAAAATAAAATGAAACTTCTCCCTCCCAGCTGATCACTGACTGAACCACTTTTTCGACCTGTAAACAGGTTCCCCCCTTCCCCCCCCACCTCGAAGAGCGCGCATCGGAATTCCCCTGCGTGCCCTTCATCTGACGTATGCCAAGAAAATGATTATCAAGGTTCAAGGAAACTTCACCTTTTATATTTCTAGTCAAAATTTATATGGCTGCCCCTATCTAAATTATTCTGGCCCTTTTTCGGCGCAAAATTAAGACCTTCTGAGTTTTTTGCCTTTTTTTGACTCAGTGTGAAGGCACTTACTCCAAGTCATTCGGCTTATCAAAATTTTTACCCTATTTGACAATACCCTCTTTCGGATGATTAAATTTCCTTTGAAGATGTGGAGGTAAAGGCGTAATTGCCTATGAACTCCGTAAATTGCACTTCCTTGATCCTTGATCCTTGAGCCGTGATTGGCCGAGAGTTCGGCATCTACCCTCCATCCAAAAGGGTCCAAAAACACGCCCTCTCAACTTAACGAAGCTATGCAATGGTTACAAGACGAAAAAATTCAAGATTTCATCAGCAACATTATTAAACATATGGACAACATAAAGAAAGCAAAAAACACTAGTGAAAAATTTGCCGCAGGTTTCCGCGCTGCGATGTATATCATGAAAATTGCTGAAGAAGAAAATTAGTTGGATTAACTTAAAAGACGGAAATATGGACTTTTAATCGATTTGCTTATTTAGCAAATTTTCTCTTATCCAGCAGCCTTCGAGGTCAGTACTTGGGAGGGTGACCCCCCACGTGACGGGCCTCGACGTATCACCCTTAAGAACTCCAGAGAGGAGGAGCCTGATACTAGAAGAGATTACTGCTTGACTGAGGCTTCACCGTGAAAAACTCAGAAATTTGATTCATTAGGACGTACTGAAGTTACTCTCCTGATTTTCGCAGATCTGTCCCAGTCCAGTAGGCGGACAGAGATTGCACTTTACTTTTTCTTACCTTCGGGTAGTTAAAATGTCCTTTTTTAGGACAGTCGGCGATACTGATGAAGACATTACGGAACCGGATCAACGGACTTATGATTTTAAGGATACGGAATTCTCAGAAAAACCTTCAAATACCAAACAGAAACTTCCTCTAAAGTTGAATGACCTTTTGAGCCCGCCTGAGACGAAAAAGAATAAGAAAAAGAAAACTTCGCATGAGGGGAAAAATGATGAACCTTCACAGGAGAGAAGCATGATACAAAATACGGAAAACGTTAAACCCACTGAATCAGCAATGTATAAAATCGATTTACATGACCAAGAAAAGGAAAGACAAATCTCAGCACTAATAAAAGAACACGGAGTTAGCAATCTTCTGGAAATTCTTAAGCACGGGAAAACTCCCGAAACCCTGACGGATGAATGGATCTGTCCCAAGAAAACTGCGAAGATTCCGAAAGAAACTGCGTCTATGGAAATCATCACCGAAAATAGATTTAAAGACTTAGAAGAAAAAGAAGATATTGAAAATAACATGGAGACCACCAGTGAAACGGAAATTCCACCACCAATTGTATTTACACAAAAAGAAGTAAATTGGATGGAGATAAGAGAGCTACTTTTAACGGTATGCTCGGATGAATTCGAAGCAGAAACGAAAATGCAATCTATTTATGTGAAAGTCAAAACTCCCAACGAATATAGAGCTGCCACACGCTTACTACATGCCAGGAATATACCCTTTCACACATATAGACTCGAAAGTGAAAAACCATTGAAAGTGATATTAAAAAATCTACCGGCCAGCATGCAAGAAGAACTGATCAAAGATGATCTTGAAAGACGTAAATTCCCAGTCTTGAAGGTGAAACAATTCACACGCAGCCCAAAATTTAATCTCGAAAAATTACCAATTTTCCTAATCGAATTGAAGAAAAGCAAAACAGGATATGCCATTTATCATCTTGACAATATGTTCAATATGAACATAAAAATTGAAAAATATCAACCAAAGAAAAGAATTATTCAATGCTTTCGCTGCCAGGAATACGGACATTCCCAACATTTATGCACGAAACCGGAACGATGCTGTAAATGCGGAGCACACCATCGAAGCAAACTATGCCCATTAAAACCGGAAGAAAAGCCAACATGTATTTTCTGCTCGAAGCAACATGTATCCTCATATCGTGGATGTGAAGTTTATCAGAAAAAATTCGAAAAGAAAAAACCTGTACCAAGTGCACCAAAATTTAGAAATAACAACGAAGATTTTCCTCCTCTCCCGACAAGAACTGATAATGGAAACACTCAAAACGCCGAATCCAGTCGTAATAGAAGTAGAAACATCCAACCTCCGCCTGAAGATCTTAATGAAGCAATAGAATGGATCAAAGACCCCAAAATCAATAACTTATTAAGTAACATCATCAATCATATAAGAAAAATAAGAACAGCGAAGAACTCTGCTGAAAAGTTTATGCTAGGATTTCAAGCAGTCATGTCGATAATAAAGTTCGCCGAGGATTCGGATTAACTTCAAGTATCACAGTTAAAAATATAAAATATTATCTGAAAAATTCTATTCATTAACGTCATGAACCTCTTTTAACTTTTGGCTTCTTTTCAAGCAGCAACCGGAGAGTCAGCACTTGGGTGGGTGACCACCCTCGTGACTGGCCTCGACGAATGACGACCTTGGTGGGTGAGCGAAGAAATTCAGGAGTAAACGCAGAAACGTTTCGCCGCTCGGACAGCCACTGCTCATTTTGTTTTTGCTTAAAATCGCAGGATTTTTATCCTTTTGAATTTTTTCGCCTCTGTGCGGGTGCGTATTGCACCACTATTCTCTCTAATCAACTGGCCGTATGGCATGATCAAAACCGATTGGATTAAGGCTCGTTGTAGCCAAGGCCAATTTTGTAAAAGATACCGATTAGATTAGATTAGGCTTCACCGCCTTCTACCTTTCCCCAAGGCCCAAGGCGATATTTTCCGGAGTACCTTTGCAACTTAATGCAATTACCTCCACAACTTCGTTAAGGAGAAAACTGAGATGATTAAGACAAAGCACTGGCTGAAGGGTAATGAAGGAGACCATTATGGGCTTACGGGGAAGGAAGTGAATAAGGAGTCCATTCTATGGACGATAAATTCTTTCTGCTTTCAACCTGTTTTGCTAGGTTGAAAGAGAGAGAGGTGACGGATAAGGGCAGATTCCTGAATGCATTGCATTAATGGAATCGCAAAGATTGAAAGACAATTAGCCGGGAATCATAATTTTCCAGGGCTCGGGAAAGGTGTATTAGGTAATACGGAAAACCGCAGTAATCGCTAATGCCTTGGGGATGGGCTGGGGGGGAGAGAGTCTTACGACTAAAGCAGAGCAGGGGAAGGTGGAACGAAAAGAAGGGGGGAAAGGATTCAAGAGTAGAAAAAGTTCTCCTACCGCCCGTGGCGAGAGTACAATAGGAGCAACTTTTGGAGCGGAAAGAACCGTGAGAGAAAGTTAACTGTAGAAAAGACGGAGAAGTTTTAGGATAGTTAAAGGGAAGGGAATTAAAGAAAAACGTTAAAAGTTGGAGAGGAGAGGTGGATTAAAAAGTGGAAAGAAATAAAAAATGGGGACAGAATTGACCAAAAATACCTGATTGCTGTTGATGTTTGAAGATATGCAAGCTTGTACATGTGCAGATTGCTGGAACAAAAATACATTAATAAAGTGTTTTGAGTAGCATGTGAGGGAGTTAGATTTAGAAGATTAGAATATTAATTTAAACTTCAAAAAATTAGGCAGTTTAAGTTGAATAATTAAGTTAGGTGATAAAATAATAGAGAAACGTTAAAACTATTGCAAGTCTGATTTAAGATTGTCTGGGCCGTGTTTTATGAAAAGATGAGGTCTTGGCAAGTGGAGGGGCATGTTACCTATAGCAGCACGGATATAAAACCGAGAAACGAGGCCGGATTAGGTCCGGCGGGCATGTGGAAGTATGGAATTAATTAAGGGTCGTCGGGTTAGGCCCGTGAAGTGCTTGTTAATTTAAAAATTTTTAGAAAGAATTCCTAGTCAAGCAGACACCTCCGCTTCGGCTTCCTAGGAAAGATGTTATAAGTTCTCTCAAGAACGCTCCTAGGTCGCTTAGCTGAGCTGGGCTCAGCTGGATCATAAGCAGGAAGCGAATGCAAGACTGGGTTTTCGATCTGCGTTAATCTATTAAAGAATTTAGCCGAATTTTGCCGGAAAAAGGCATCTAGGGGTAGAATTTTGAGATCGTTATGAAGCACTTCATTACGGACGAAATAATGAGCATTTGTCAGGATACGAAGCGTGACGCTCTGGAATACTTGTATTTTCTTTAGATGGCTATTGGCAGCAGTAGACCAGACGACAGCTGCGTACGTCAGGATCGGTAGGATGGTACTCTTGTATAAAAGGATCTTATTGTTGAGGGAGAGGTTGCTGGTTCTTTTGAGTAGAGACATCAGCTGGGTTCTTGTATTCCTTGCTTTTGAGATGGCGTAATTGATGTGGGTATTCCAGAGCAGCTTCGCATCTAGATAAACTCCCAGATATTTATAGGATTCCACCCAGGGTATATTTTCTTCGAATAATCTGAGTGGAGGGAGTTGATTATGGACATTCCTCTTTCTGGAAAAGAAAACTGTGGCGGCACTTTTTGCGACATTAATTTTGATTTTCCAGGTAATGAGCCAGGACTCCAAGTCTGTTAAATACAGCTGTAGGTGATTGAGAGTGGCATGTATTGTTGAGTGCTGTGAAATGATGGCTGTGTCGTCTGCATAGAGTGCTAGATCGACACTTGGTGCTTGTGGTATGTCATTTACATACAAGTTGAAGAGCGTGGCGCTAAGAATTCCTCCCTGAGGCACCCCAGCCAGGATAGGGCGAGGAGAAGAGACAGAATATTTTACTTTGACAGAAAAGGTACGATTAGTGAGGTAAGAGTGCATTATGTGCACAAAATTAGCCGAAATTTCAAGTCGCATGAGCTTGAATAAAATTCCGATATGCCAACATCTGTCGAAAGCCTTTGCTACGTCTAAATAAACAATAGCTGTAGGCTTTCCACTGCGAGATCCTGTATGAATGATTTCAACTACCCTCAGTAGCTGGGCCTGAGTTGAGTGTTTAGCACGAAAGCCGAATTGCTGAGGAATAATAATGTTTCGGTTTCGGCAGAAATCATTCAGGTATCTAAGCAGTATAGCTTCGTAAATTTTACTAAGTGAAGACAGAAGGCTGATCGGCCTATAATTTTGAGGGACCTTTGGGTCCATTCCAGGTTTTAGAATAGGAATGACTAATGCATTCTTCCAGCTATGGGGATAATATTTTAGCCTTAGCATTGAATTTATCAAAACTGCTAGGTAAAATATGAATTTAACTGGTAGATTTTTAATCATGCGATTAGAAATCCTATCCAGGCCAGGTGCTTTTGCAGGGGTGAGATTTTTGATCAAAGCAGAAATCTCAGTCATTGTTGTGGTGATGGGATCCTCAGAGTTTGTATCTGAGGAGAGAAATTCTTCAACTTGGTGTTGGACTTCATGCGTGTGCTCTGCACAGGAATCGAACATGAGTCCAGTGTTAGGTGAAAATTGTGTTTGAAGGCTGTCTGCTATGCGTTCAGCCTTTTCGGTGTCTGTTAATGCCATCCGGTCATTGACCGTGCCCATTAGGGGGGGGAATGTCGTGTTTTGGTTTGCGAAGCCGTGCACTAGCAACCCAGAGGCTATTATCGGAAGTCTTTAAGGACTTAAGATAGTTTGCGTATTTTTCGTCTGTGTATTTCTTAATGTCAGACTTGATCTCATTCTGGATCCTTCGCAGTTGCACTCGAAAATTTTCCGAACGTGTATTTTGCCAGTCTCTGCGAAGGCGGTTTTTAATTTTGATTTTATCTTTAATGTGATCAGGTAATTTATAATAATTTTGCCTGAATTTGGGTTTGGAAGCAGCCGTAAATGCGCTTCCTAGGGTTTGGTTGAGCCTGTCAATGGCAAAATCAACCTCCTGATTATCGTGAATTTTGATAGGGGGGAGAATACCATTTTCCAAGACATACCGAAAGTTGTCCCAATTTGTGGAGACTTGCGCCGGTAAATTTTGGTTAATTTTGGATGTTTTAAGGGTGAGGTGAACCGGATAATGGTCAGAGGACAATTCCGGAATCACTTCGATCGAATAATCGACTGGGATATTTTTAAATAAGGCCAGATCAATAATGGAAGGAGCACCCAACCCCCCAGGAAACTGGTAATGGGTGGGTGTGTTTGGCGCAATAATTTGGATACGGGCGTCCTGAGCCCAAATTTTGAGTTTATCGCCATAGTTGTTGGCAGTGACACAATCCCAACTTCTATGACGGGCATTTAAATCTCCTGCGATAATCAGGTTATTTGCAACACCACTTAATTTTCTGAGATCAGAGATAAATGCGGGTCCCTGTCTCGGAGGCATATAGCAGGACGCTACTGCTATTGGGGGACAGTTTGGAATATGAATTTGTACTATAGTCGCTTCTAAGGCCTCCAGTGGTGGCGTGGGAATCCTAGAATGTTTTAGGGAGCGTTTTACATAAATGCTAGTACCGCCACTAGCGCGAACAGTGTCACTGATGCATACCTCTCTGTCATTTCGGTAGCAGAAATAATTCGCGATGTTCGCGCTAAGTCCCTCAACCAGATGTGTCTCCTGAACGAGGAAGAGGTCCATGTGATGCTCATTAATGAAATCCCGGACTTCGTGAATCTTCTTCTTGATTCCGTTAGCGTTCCAGTAGGAGATCAGGAGAGAATCTTCACTGGTTGCACAGTTGAACTTGAGGCCGTTAGTTTAAGAGGCCACAGTATGCCTCATAAATATAAAATGCTCTCTCAGGCCCCGTGGAGACATTTCGGAGCCTGGGGAGAGCATTTCTAAAAGCCTCGAGGAGGATCTTGTGTTCGATACCGAATTCCGAGGCGATTTGGAAAACGCTCCGGAGGGTATCTGTGCAACTTCCATCATCTACGGTCGGGGCTGGAGCCTGGGCCGGTGGAGTTGGCTGGAGAGGACGCTGCTTCGGCGCTTGCTTGGGAGCTTGCTTCGTCACAGGTGCTTTGTTCTGGTCCTTAGTAGATGATGGTAGTCCGAGATTTTTCCGTCCGGAAACGACATCACTAAATGAGGGATCCGTGCTGCTAATCGGAGCTTTAGCCGGAGCCGGTACAAATTTTGCAGTCCCGCTATCCGATCTAATAGGGGGGTTTTTGTTTTTGTTGGCTGGGTTTCGGGGACAGCGAAACCAGTTGGCTGCGTGCCGCCCAAGGCAGTTCGCGCAGGTGTTGGCTTCCTCCGGGTCTTTGGTGCATTGGTACGCGTAATGCGGGCCGGCGCACCTCAGACACCGGATTGGCAGTGTGCACACTGCGGAACTATGGAAGAAGCCTTGGCAGCGCCAACACTGGCTCGGTCCCTTCTTCCCGATATGCTTCTCGAACTTGATCTCAATGCCGAACATTGTGGTTTCTTCAAAAATGTCATAGACATTTAATGCAGGATTTAGCTGTACTAAAAATAATGGCATTGGGTAGCGGGACCTGTGCCTACGGAGTTGGGTTACAGAGATAACAGAATAACCCAGGAGTTGCAATTCAGCTTTGATTCTTTCTGTTTTCGCTGAGTTGGGTAAGCCGCGTAATATTGCCTTTACGGGCCGATCCTGCTTAAGGTTAAACGACTTATATTCGGCGCCCTGATTGTTTAAAATTTGGGCTACCGAACGATAGTCTTCCTCGGACTGCATTTCTATGCGGAGAAACTTACCCTTCATCCTGCAGATGGCCGTAGGCACAGTAGCTTGCACTAAGGAGGTAAGAAATTCAAAGTCTTTTGGCTCTACAAAGAAGAAAGGAATTTTTCTCTTTGAATTCTTAGAGCTTTCAGTAGGGGGGGAAGTACCGTCTCCGGCCCAAGGCCCAAGGCGATATTTTCCGGAGTACCTTTGCAACTTAATGCAATTACCTCCACAACTTCGTTAAGGAAAACTGAGGTGATTAAGGCAAAGCACTGGCTGAAGGGTAATGAAGGAGACCATTAAGGGTTTACAGGGAAGGAGGTGAATAAGGAGTCCACACTATGGACGATAAATTCTTTCTGCTTTCAACCTGTTTTACTAGGTTGAAAGAGAGAGAGGTGACGGATAAGGGCAGATTCCTGAATGCGTTGCATTAATGGAATCGCAAAGATTGAAGGACAATTAGCCGGGAATCATAATTTTCCAGGGCTCGGGAAAGGTATATTAGGTAATACGGAAAACCGCAGTAATCGCTAATGCCTTGGGGATGGGCTGGGGGGGAGAGAGTCTTACGACTAAAGCAGAGCAGGGGAAGGTGGAACGAAAAGAAGGGGGGAAAGGATTCAAGAGTAGAAAAAGTTCTCCTACCGCCCGCGGCGAGAGTACAATAGGAGCAACTTTTGGAGCGGAAAGAACCGTGAGAGAAAGTTAACTGTAGAAAAGACGGAGAAGTTTTAGGATAGTTAAAGGGAAGGGAATTAAAGAAAAACGTTAAAAGTTGGAGAGGAGAGGTGGATTAAAAAGTGGAAAGAAATAAAAAATGGGGACAGAATTGACCAAAAATACCTGATTGCTGTTGATGTTTGAAGATATGCAAGCTTGTACATGTGCAGATTGCTGGAACAAAAATACATTAATAAAGTGTTTTGAGTAGCATGTGAGGGAGTTAGATTTAGAAGATTAGAATATTAATTTAAACTTCAAAAAATTAGGCAGTTTAAGTTGAATAATTAAGTTAGGTGATAAAATAATAGAGAAACGTTAAAACTATTGCAAGTCTGATTTAAGATTGTCTGGGCCGTGTTTTATGAAAAGATGAGGTCTTGGCAAGTGGAGGGGCATGTTACCTATAGCAGCACGGATATAAAACCGAGAAACGAGGCCGGATTAGGTCCGGCGGGCATGTGGAAGTATGGAATTAATTAAGGGTCGTCGGGTTAGGCCCGTGAAGTGCTTGTTAATTTAAAAATTTTTAGAAAGAATTCCTAGTCAAGCAGACACCTCCGCTTCGGCTTCCTAGGAAAGATGTTATAAGTTCTCTCAAGAACGCTCCTAGGTCGCTTAGCTGAGCTGGGCTCAGCTGGATCATAAGCAGGAAGCGAATGCAAGACTGGGTTTTCGATCTGCGTTAATCTATTAAAGAATTTAGCCGAATTTTGCCGGAAAAAGGCATCTAGGGGTAGAATTTTGAGATCGTTATGAAGCACTTCATTACGGACGAAATAATGAGCATTTGTCAGGATACGAAGCGTGACGCTCTGGAATACTTGTATTTTCTTTAGATGGCTATTGGCAGCAGTAGACCAGACGACAGCTGCGTACGTCAGGATCGGTAGGATGGTACTCTTGTATAAAAGGATCTTATTGTTGAGGGAGAGGTTGCTGGTTCTTTTGAGTAGAGACATCAGCTGGGTTCTTGTATTCCTTGCTTTTGAGATGGCGTAATTGATGTGGGTATTCCAGAGCAGCTTCGCATCTAGATAAACTCCCAGATATTTATAGGATTCCACCCAGGGTATATTTTCTTCGAATAATCTGAGTGGAGGGAGTTGATTATGGACATTCCTCTTTCTGGAAAAGAAAACTGTGGCGGCACTTTTTGCGACATTAATTTTGATTTTCCAGGTAATGAGCCAGGACTCCAAGTCTGTTAAATACAGCTGTAGGTGATTGAGAGTGGCATGTATTGTTGAGTGCTGTGAAATGATGGCTGTGTCGTCTGCATAGAGTGCTAGATCGACACTTGGTGCTTGTGGTATGTCATTTACATACAAGTTGAAGAGCGTGGCGCTAAGAATTCCTCCCTGAGGCACCCCAGCCAGGATAGGGCGAGGAGAAGAGACAGAATATTTTACTTTGACAGAAAAGGTACGATTAGTGAGGTAAGAGTGCATTATGTGCACAAAATTAGCCGAAATTTCAAGTCGCATGAGCTTGAATAAAATTCCGATATGCCAACATCTGTCGAAAGCCTTTGCTACGTCTAAATAAACAATAGCTGTAGGCTTTCCACTGCGAGATCCTGTATGAATGATTTCAACTACCCTCAGTAGCTGGGCCTGAGTTGAGTGTTTAGCACGAAAGCCGAATTGCTGAGGAATAATAATGTTTCGGTTTCGGCAGAAATCATTCAGGTATCTAAGCA
This sequence comes from Stegodyphus dumicola, assembly GCF_044657685.1. Classification (NCBI taxonomy): domain Eukaryota; kingdom Metazoa; phylum Arthropoda; class Arachnida; order Araneae; family Eresidae; genus Stegodyphus; species Stegodyphus dumicola. The sequence goes on from NC_140774.1 coordinate 21,523,568, forward strand.
GTATAGCTTCGTAAATTTTACTAAGTGAAGACAGAAGGCTGATCGGCCTATAATTTTGAGGGACCTTTGGGTCCATTCCAGGTTTTAGAATAGGAATGACTAATGCATTCTTCCAGCTATGGGGATAATATTTTAGCCTTAGCATTGAATTTATCAAAACTGCTAGGTAAAATATGAATTTAACTGGTAGATTTTTAATCATGCGATTAGAAATCCTATCCAGGCCAGGTGCTTTTGCAGGGGTGAGATTTTTGATCAAAGCAGAAATCTCAGTCATTGTTGTGGTGATGGGATCCTCAGAGTTTGTATCTGAGGAGAGAAATTCTTCAACTTGGTGTTGGACTTCATGCGTGTGCTCTGCACAGGAATCGAACATGAGTCCAGTGTTAGGTGAAAATTGTGTTTGAAGGCTGTCTGCTATGCGTTCAGCCTTTTCGGTGTCTGTTAATGCCATCCGGTCATTGACCGTGCCCATTAGGGGGGGGAATGTCGTGTTTTGGTTTGCGAAGCCGTGCACTAGCAACCCAGAGGCTATTATCGGAAGTCTTTAAGGACTTAAGATAGTTTGCGTATTTTTCGTCTGTGTATTTCTTAATGTCAGACTTGATCTCATTCTGGATCCTTCGCAGTTGCACTCGAAAATTTTCCGAACGTGTATTTTGCCAGTCTCTGCGAAGGCGGTTTTTAATTTTGATTTTATCTTTAATGTGATCAGGTAATTTATAATAATTTTGCCTGAATTTGGGTTTGGAAGCAGCCGTAAATGCGCTTCCTAGGGTTTGGTTGAGCCTGTCAATGGCAAAATCAACCTCCTGATTATCGTGAATTTTGATAGGGGGGAGAATACCATTTTCCAAGACATACCGAAAGTTGTCCCAATTTGTGGAGACTTGCGCCGGTAAATTTTGGTTAATTTTGGATGTTTTAAGGGTGAGGTGAACCGGATAATGGTCAGAGGACAATTCCGGAATCACTTCGATCGAATAATCGACTGGGATATTTTTAAATAAGGCCAGATCAATAATGGAAGGAGCACCCAACCCCCCAGGAAACTGGTAATGGGTGGGTGTGTTTGGCGCAATAATTTGGATACGGGCGTCCTGAGCCCAAATTTTGAGTTTATCGCCATAGTTGTTGGCAGTGACACAATCCCAACTTCTATGACGGGCATTTAAATCTCCTGCGATAATCAGGTTATTTGCAACACCACTTAATTTTCTGAGATCAGAGATAAATGCGGGTCCCTGTCTCGGAGGCATATAGCAGGACGCTACTGCTATTGGGGGACAGTTTGGAATATGAATTTGTACTATAGTCGCTTCTAAGGCCTCCAGTGGTGGCGTGGGAATCCTAGAATGTTTTAGGGAGCGTTTTACATAAATGCTAGTACCGCCACTAGCGCGAACAGTGTCACTGATGCATACCTCTCTGTCATTTCGGTAGCAGAAATAATTCGCGATGTTCGCGCTAAGTCCCTCAACCAGATGTGTCTCCTGAACGAGGAAGAGGTCCATGTGATGCTCATTAATGAAATCCCGGACTTCGTGAATCTTCTTCTTGATTCCGTTAGCGTTCCAGTAGGAGATCAGGAGAGAATCTTCACTGGTTGCACAGTTGAACTTGAGGCCGTTAGTTTAAGAGGCCACAGTATGCCTCATAAATATAAAATGCTCTCTCAGGCCCCGTGGAGACATTTCGGAGCCTGGGGAGAGCATTTCTAAAAGCCTCGAGGAGGATCTTGTGTTCGATACCGAATTCCGAGGCGATTTGGAAAACGCTCCGGAGGGTATCTGTGCAACTTCCATCATCTACGGTCGGGGCTGGAGCCTGGGCCGGTGGAGTTGGCTGGAGAGGACGCTGCTTCGGCGCTTGCTTGGGAGCTTGCTTCGTCACAGGTGCTTTGTTCTGGTCCTTAGTAGATGATGGTAGTCCGAGATTTTTCCGTCCGGAAACGACATCACTAAATGAGGGATCCGTGCTGCTAATCGGAGCTTTAGCCGGAGCCGGTACAAATTTTGCAGTCCCGCTATCCGATCTAATAGGGGGGTTTTTGTTTTTGTTGGCTGGGTTTCGGGGACAGTGAAACCAGTTGGCTGCGTGCCGCCCAAGGCAGTTCGCGCAGGTGTTGGCTTCCTCCGGGTCTTTGGTGCATTGGTACGCGTAATGCGGGCCGGCGCACCTCAGACACCGGATTGGCAGTGTGCACACTGCGGAACTATGGAAGAAGCCTTGGCAGCGCCAACACTGGCTCGGTCCCTTCTTCCCGATATGCTTCTCGAACTTGATCTCAATGCCGAACATTGTGGTTTCTTCAAAAATGTCATAGACATTTAATGCAGGATTTAGCTGTACTAAAAATAATGGCATTGGGTAGCGGGACCTGTGCCTACGGAGTTGGGTTACAGAGATAACAGAATAACCCAGGAGTTGCAATTCAGCTTTGATTCTTTCTGTTTTCGCTGAGTTGGGTAAGCCGCGTAATATTGCCTTTACGGGCCGATCCTGCTTAAGGTTAAACGACTTATATTCGGCGCCCTGATTGTTTAAAATTTGGGCTACCGAACGATAGTCTTCCTCGGACTGCATTTCTATGCGGAGAAACTTACCCTTCATCCTGCAGATGGCCGTAGGCACAGTAGCTTGCACTAAGGAGGTAAGAAATTCAAAGTCTTTTGGCTCTACAAAGAAGAAAGGAATTTTTCTCTTTGAATTCTTAGAGCTTTCAGTAGGGGGGGAAGTACCGTCTCCGGCCCAAGGCCCAAGGCGATATTTTCCGGAGTACCTTTGCAACTTAATGCAATTACCTCCACAACTTCGTTAAGGAAAACTGAGGTGATTAAGGCAAAGCACTGGCTGAAGGGTAATGAAGGAGACCATTAAGGGTTTACAGGGAAGGAGGTGAATAAGGAGTCCACACTATGGACGATAAATTCTTTCTGCTTTCAACCTGTTTTACTAGGTTGAAAGAGAGAGAGGTGACGGATAAGGGCAGATTCCTGAATGCGTTGCATTAATGGAATCGCAAAGATTGAAGGACAATTAGCCGGGAATCATAATTTTCCAGGGCTCGGGAAAGGTATATTAGGTAATACGGAAAACCGCAGTAATCGCTAATGCCTTGGGGATGGGCTGGGGGGGAGAGAGTCTTACGACTAAAGCAGAGCAGGGGAAGGTGGAACGAAAAGAAGGGGGGAAAGGATTCAAGAGTAGAAAAAGTTCTCCTACCGCCCGCGGCGAGAGTACAATAGGAGCAACTTTTGGAGCGGAAAGAACCGTGAGAGAAAGTTAACTGTAGAAAAGACGGAGAAGTTTTAGGATAGTTAAAGGGAAGGGAATTAAAGAAAAACGTTAAAAGTTGGAGAGGAGAGGTGGATTAAAAAGTGGAAAGAAATAAAAAATGGGGACAGAATTGACCAAAAATACCTGATTGCTGTTGATGTTTGAAGATATGCAAGCTTGTACATGTGCAGATTGCTGGAACAAAAATACATTAATAAAGTGTTTTGAGTAGCATGTGAGGGAGTTAGATTTAGAAGATTAGAATATTAATTTAAACTTCAAAAAATTAGGCAGTTTAAGTTGAATAATTAAGTTAGGTGATAAAATAATAGAGAAACGTTAAAACTATTGCAAGTCTGATTTAAGATTGTCTGGGCCGTGTTTTATGAAAAGATGAGGTCTTGGCAAGTGGAGGGGCATGTTACCTATAGCAGCACGGATATAAAACCGAGAAACGAGGCCGGATTAGGTCCGGCGGGCATGTGGAAGTATGGAATTAATTAAGGGTCGTCGGGTTAGGCCCGTGAAGTGCTTGTTAATTTAAAAATTTTTAGAAAGAATTCCTAGTCAAGCAGACACCTCCGCTTCGGCTTCCTAGGAAAGATGTTATAAGTTCTCTCAAGAACGCTCCTAGGTCGCTTAGCTGAGCTGGGCTCAGCTGGATCATAAGCAGGAAGCGAATGCAAGACTGGGTTTTCGATCTGCGTTAATCTATTAAAGAATTTAGCCGAATTTTGCCGGAAAAAGGCATCTAGGGGTAGAATTTTGAGATCGTTATGAAGCACTTCATTACGGACGAAATAATGAGCATTTGTCAGGATACGAAGCGTGACGCTCTGGAATACTTGTATTTTCTTTAGATGGCTATTGGCAGCAGTAGACCAGACGACAGCTGCGTACGTCAGGATCGGTAGGATGGTACTCTTGTATAAAAGGATCTTATTGTTGAGGGAGAGGTTGCTGGTTCTTTTGAGTAGAGACATCAGCTGGGTTCTTGTATTCCTTGCTTTTGAGATGGCGTAATTGATGTGGGTATTCCAGAGCAGCTTCGCATCTAGATAAACTCCCAGATATTTATAGGATTCCACCCAGGGTATATTTTCTTCGAATAATCTGAGTGGAGGGAGTTGATTATGGACATTCCTCTTTCTGGAAAAGAAAACTGTGGCGGCACTTTTTGCGACATTAATTTTGATTTTCCAGGTAATGAGCCAGGACTCCAAGTCTGTTAAATACAGCTGTAGGTGATTGAGAGTGGCATGTATTGTTGAGTGCTGTGAAATGATGGCTGTGTCGTCTGCATAGAGTGCTAGATCGACACTTGGTGCTTGTGGTATGTCATTTACATACAAGTTGAAGAGCGTGGCGCTAAGAATTCCTCCCTGAGGCACCCCAGCCAGGATAGGGCGAGGAGAAGAGACAGAATATTTTACTTTGACAGAAAAGGTACGATTAGTGAGGTAAGAGTGCATTATGTGCACAAAATTAGCCGAAATTTCAAGTCGCATGAGCTTGAATAAAATTCCGATATGCCAACATCTGTCGAAAGCCTTTGCTACGTCTAAATAAACAATAGCTGTAGGCTTTCCACTGCGAGATCCTGTATGAATGATTTCAACTACCCTCAGTAGCTGGGCCTGAGTTGAGTGTTTAGCACGAAAGCCGAATTGCTGAGGAATAATAATGTTTCGGTTTCGGCAGAAATCATTCAGGTATCTAAGCAGTATAGCTTCGTAAATTTTACTAAGTGAAGACAGAAGGCTGATCGGCCTATAATTTTGAGGGACCTTTGGGTCCATTCCAGGTTTTAGAATAGGAATGACTAATGCATTCTTCCAGCTATGGGGATAATATTTTAGCCTTAGCATTGAATTTATCAAAACTGCTAGGTAAAATATGAATTTAACTGGTAGATTTTTAATCATGCGATTAGAAATCCTATCCAGGCCAGGTGCTTTTGCAGGGGTGAGATTTTTGATCAAAGCAGAAATCTCAGTCATTGTTGTGGTGATGGGATCCTCAGAGTTTGTATCTGAGGAGAGAAATTCTTCAACTTGGTGTTGGACTTCATGCGTGTGCTCTGCACAGGAATCGAACATGAGTCCAGTGTTAGGTGAAAATTGTGTTTGAAGGCTGTCTGCTATGCGTTCAGCCTTTTCGGTGTCTGTTAATGCCATCCGGTCATTGACCGTGCCCATTAGGGGGGGGGAATGTCGTGTTTTGGTTTGCGAAGCCGTGCACTAGCAACCCAGAGGCTATTATCGGAAGTCTTTAAGGACTTAAGATAGTTTGCGTATTTTTCGTCTGTGTATTTCTTAATGTCAGACTTGATCTCATTCTGGATCCTTCGCAGTTGCACTCGAAAATTTTCCGAACGTGTATTTTGCCAGTCTCTGCGAAGGCGGTTTTTAATTTTGATTTTATCTTTAATGTGATCAGGTAATTTATAATAATTTTGCCTGAATTTGGGTTTGGAAGCAGCCGTAAATGCGCTTCCTAGGGTTTGGTTGAGCCTGTCAATGGCAAAATCAACCTCCTGATTATCGTGAATTTTGATAGGGGGGAGAATACCATTTTCCAAGACATACCGAAAGTTGTCCCAATTTGTGGAGACTTGCGCCGGTAAATTTTGGTTAATTTTGGATGTTTTAAGGGTGAGGTGAACCGGATAATGGTCAGAGGACAATTCCGGAATCACTTCGATCGAATAATCGACTGGGATATTTTTAAATAAGGCCAGATCAATAATGGAAGGAGCACCCAACCCCCCAGGAAACTGGTAATGGGTGGGTGTGTTTGGCGCAATAATTTGGATACGGGCGTCCTGAGCCCAAATTTTGAGTTTATCGCCATAGTTGTTGGCAGTGACACAATCCCAACTTCTATGACGGGCATTTAAATCTCCTGCGATAATCAGGTTATTTGCAACACCACTTAATTTTCTGAGATCAGAGATAAATGCGGGTCCCTGTCTCGGAGGCATATAGCAGGACGCTACTGCTATTGGGGGACAGTTTGGAATATGAATTTGTACTATAGTCGCTTCTAAGGCCTCCAGTGGTGGCGTGGGAATCCTAGAATGTTTTAGGGAGCGTTTTACATAAATGCTAGTACCGCCACTAGCGCGAACAGTGTCACTGATGCATACCTCTCTGTCATTTCGGTAGCAGAAATAATTCGCGATGTTCGCGCTAAGTCCCTCAACCAGATGTGTCTCCTGAACGAGGAAGAGGTCCATGTGATGCTCATTAATGAAATCCCGGACTTCGTGAATCTTCTTCTTGATTCCGTTAGCGTTCCAGTAGGAGATCAGGAGAGAATCTTCACTGGTTGCACAGTTGAACTTGAGGCCGTTAGTTTAAGAGGCCACAGTATGCCTCATAAATATAAAATGCTCTCTCAGGCCCCGTGGAGACATTTCGGAGCCTGGGGAGAGCATTTCTAAAAGCCTCGAGGAGGATCTTGTGTTCGATACCGAATTCCGAGGCGATTTGGAAAACGCTCCGGAGGGTATCTGTGCAACTTCCATCATCTACGGTCGGGGCTGGAGCCTGGGCCGGTGGAGTTGGCTGGAGAGGACGCTGCTTCGGCGCTTGCTTGGGAGCTTGCTTCGTCACAGGTGCTTTGTTCTGGTCCTTAGTAGATGATGGTAGTCCGAGATTTTTCCGTCCGGAAACGACATCACTAAATGAGGGATCCGTGCTGCTAATCGGAGCTTTAGCCGGAGCCGGTACAAATTTTGCAGTCCCGCTATCCGATCTAATAGGGGGGTTTTTGTTTTTGTTGGCTGGGTTTCGGGGACAGTGAAACCAGTTGGCTGCGTGCCGCCCAAGGCAGTTCGCGCAGGTGTTGGCTTCCTCCGGGTCTTTGGTGCATTGGTACGCGTAATGCGGGCCGGCGCACCTCAGACACCGGATTGGCAGTGTGCACACTGCGGAACTATGGAAGAAGCCTTGGCAGCGCCAACACTGGCTCGGTCCTTCTTCCCGATATGCTTCTCGAACTTGATCTCAATGCCGAACATTGTGGTTTCTTCAAAAATGTCATAGACATTTAATGCAGGATTTAGCTGTACTAAAAATAATGGCATTGGGTAGCGGGACCTGTGCCTACGGAGTTGGGTTACAGAGATAACAGAATAACCCAGGAGTTGCAATTCAGCTTTGATTCTTTCTGTTTTCGCTGAGTTGGGTAAGCCGCGTAATATTGCCTTTACGGGCCGATCCTGCTTAAGGTTAAACGACTTATATTCGGCGCCCTGATTGTTTAAAATTTGGGCTACCGAACGATAGTCTTCCTCGGACTGCATTTCTATGCGGAGAAACTTACCCTTCATCCTGCAGATGGCCGTAGGCACAGTAGCTTGCACTAAGGAGGTAAGAAATTCAAAGTCTTTTGGCTCTACAAAGAAGAAAGGAATTTTTCTCTTTGAATTCTTAGAGCTTTCAGTAGGGGGGGAAGTACCGTCTCCGGCCCAAGGCGATATTTTCCGGAGTACCTTTGCAACTTAATGCAATTACCTCCACAACTTCGTTAAGGAAAACTGAGGTGATTAAGGCAAAGCACTGGCTGAAGGGTAATGAAGGAGACCATTAAGGGTTTACAGGGAAGGAGGTGAATAAGGAGTCCACACTATGGACGATAAATTCTTTCTGCTTTCAACCTGTTTTACTAGGTTGAAAGAGAGAGAGGTGACGGATAAGGGCAGATTCCTGAATGCGTTGCATTAATGGAATCGCAAAGATTGAAGGACAATTAGCCGGGAATCATAATTTTCCAGGGCTCGGGAAAGGTATATTAGGTAATACGGAAAACCGCAGTAATCGCTAATGCCTTGGGGATGGGCTGGGGGGGAGAGAGTCTTACGACTAAAGCAGAGCAGGGGAAGGTGGAACGAAAAGAAGGGGGGAAAGGATTCAAGAGTAGAAAAAGTTCTCCTACCGCCCGCGGCGAGAGTACAATAGGAGCAACTTTTGGAGCGGAAAGAACCCTGAGAGAAAGTTAACTGTAGAAAAGACGGAGAAGTTTTAGGATAGTTAAAGGGAAGGGAATTAAAGAAAAACGTTAAAAGTTGGAGAGGAGAGGTGGATTAAAAAGTGGAAAGAAATAAAAAAAAAAAAAAAAAAAAAAAAATGGGGACAGAATTGACCAAAAATACCTGATTGTTGATGTTTGAAGATATGCAAGCTTGTACATGTGCAGATTGCTGGAACAAAAATACATTAATAAAGTGTTTTGAGTAGCATGTGAGGGAGTTAGATTTAGAAGATTAGAATATTAATTTAAACTTCAAAAAATTAGGCAGTTTAAGTTGAATAATTAAGTAAGTTGATAAAATAATAGAGAAACATTAAAACTATTGCAAGTCTGATTTAAGATTGTCTGGGCCGTGTTTTGTGAAGAGATGAGGTCTTGGCAAGTGGAGGGGCATGTTACCTATAGCAGCACGGATATAAAACCGAGAAACGAGGCCGGATTAGGTCCGGCGGGCATGTGGAAGTATGGAATTAATTAAGGGTCGTCGGGTTAGGCCCGTGAAGTGCTTGTTAATTTAAAAATTTATAGAAAGAATTCCTAGTCAAGCAGACACCTCCGCTTCGGCTTCCTAGGAAAGATGTTATAAGTTCTCTCAAGAACGCTCCTAGGTCGCTTAGCTGAGCTGGGCTCGGCTGGATCATAAGCGGGAAGCGAATGCAAGACTGGGTTTTCGATCTGCGTTAATCTATTAAAGAATTTAGCCGAATTTTGCCGGAAAAAGGCATCTAGGGGTAGAATTTTGAGATCGTCATGAAGCACTTCATTACGGACGAAATAATGAGCATTTGTCAGGATACGAAGCGTGACGCTCTGGAATACTTGTATTTTCTTTAGATGGCTATTGGCAGCAGTAGACCAGACGACAGCGGCGTACGTCAGGATCGGTAGGATGGTACTCTTGTATAAAAGGATCTTATTGTTGAGGGAGAGGTTGCTGGTTCTTTTGAGGAGAGACATCAGCTGGGTTCTTGTATTCCTTGCTTTTGAGATGGCGTAATTGATGTGGGTATTCCAGAGCAGCTTCGCATCTAGATAAACTCCCAGATATTTATAGGATTCCACCCAGGGTATATTTTCTTCAAATAATCTGAGTGGAGGGAGTTGATTATGGACATTCCTCTTTCTGGAAAAGAAAACTGTGGCGGCACTTTTTGCGACATTAATTTTGATTTTCCAGGTAATGAGCCAGGACTCCAAGTCTGTTAAATACAGCTGTAGGTGATTGAGAGTGGCATGTAATGTTGAGTGCTGTGAAATGATGGCTGTGTCGTCTGCATAGAGTGCTAGATCGACACTTGGTGCTTGTGGTATGTTATTTACATACAAGTTGAAGAGCGTGGCGCTAAGAATTCCTCCCTGAGGCACCCCCGCCAGGATAGGGCGAGGAGAAGAGACAGAATATTTTACTTTGACAGAAAAGGTACGATTAGTGAGGTAAGAGTGCATTATGTGCACAAAATTAGCCGAAATTTCAAGTCGCATGAGCTTGAATAAAATTCCGATATGCCAACATCTGTCGAAAGCCTTTGCTACGTCTAAATAAACAATAGCTGTAGGCTTTCCACTGCGAGATCCTGTATGAATGATTTCTACTACCCTCAGTAGCTGGGCCTGAGTTGAGTGTTTAGCACGAAAGCCGAATTGCTGAGGAATAATAATGTTTCGGTTTCGGCAGAAATCATTCAGGTATCTAAGCAGTATAGCTTCGTAAATTTTACTAAGTGAAGACAGAAGGCTGATCGGCCTATAATTTTGAGGGACCTTTGGGTCCATTCCAGGTTTTAGAATAGGAATGACTAATGCATTCTTCCAGCTATGGGGATAATATTTTAGCCTTAGCATTGAATTTATCAAAACTGCTAGGTAAAATATGAATTTAACTGGTAGATTTTTAATCATGCGATTAGAAATCCTATCCAGGCCGGGTGCTTTTGCAGGGGTGAGATTTTTGATCAAAGCAGAAATCTCAGTCATTGTTGTGGTGATGGGATCCTCGGAGTTTGTATCTGAGGAGAGAAATTCTTCAACTTGGTGTTGGACTTCATGCGTGTGCTCTGCACAGGAATCGAACATGAGTCCAGTGTTAGGTGAAAATTGTGTTTGAAGGCTGTCTGCTATGCGTTCAGCCTTTTCGGTGTCTGTTAATGCCATCCGGTCATTGACCGTGCCCATTAGGGGGGGAATGTCGTGTTTTGGTTTGCGAAGCCGTGCGCTAGCAACCCAGAGGCTATTATCGGAAGTCTTTAAGGACTTAAGATAGTTTGCGTATTTTTCGTCTGTGTATTTCTTAATGTCAGACTTGATCTCATTCTGGATCCTTCGCAGTTGCACTCGAAAGTTTTCCGAACGTGTATTTTGCCAGTCTCTGCGAAGGCGGTTTTTAATTTTGATTTTATCTTTAATGTGATCAGGTAATTTATAATAATTTTGCCTGAATTTGGGTTTGGAAGCAGCCGTAAATGCGCTTCCTAGGGTTTGGTTGAGCCTGTCAATGGCAAAATCAACCTCCTGATTATCGTGAATTTTGATAGGGGGGAGAATACCATTTTCCAAGACATACCGAAAGTTGTCCCAATTTGTGGAGACTTGCGCCGGTAAATTTTGGTTAATTTTGGATGTTTTAAGGGTGAGGTGAACCGGATAATGGTCAGAGGACAATTCCGGAATCACTTCGATCGAATAATCTACTGGGATATTTTTAAATAAGGCCAGATCAATAATGGAAGGGGCACCCAACCCCCCAGGAAACTGATAATGGGTGGGTGTGTTTGGCGCAATAATTTGGATACGGGCGTCCTGAGCCCAAATTTTGAGTTTATCGCCATAGTTGTTGGCAGTGACACAATCCCAACTTCTATGACGGGCATTTAAATCTCCTGCGATAATCAGGTTATTTGCAACACCACTTAATTTTCTGAGATCAGAGATAAATGCGGGTCCCTGTCTCGGAGGCATATAGCAGGACGCTACTGCTATTGGGGGACAATTTGGAATATGAATTTGTACTATAGTCGCTTCTAAGGCCTCCAGTGGTGGCGTGGGAATCCTAGAATGTTTTAGGGAGCGTTTTACATAAATGCTAGTACCGCCACTAGCACGAACAGTGTCACTGATGCATACCTCTCTGTCATTTCGGTAGCAGAAATAATTCGCGATGCTCGCGCTAAGTCCCTCAACCAGATGTGTCTCCTGAACGAGGAAGAGGTCCATGTGATGCTCATTAATGAAATCCCGGACTTCGTGAATCTTCTTCTTGATTCCGTTAGCATTCCAGTAGGAGATCAGGAGAGAATCTTCACTGGTTGCACAGTTGAACTTGAGGCCGTTAGTTTAAGAGGCCACAGTATGCCTCATAAATATAAAATGCTCTCTCAGGCCCCGTGGAGACATTTCGGAGCCTGGGGAGAGCATTTCTAAAAGCCTCGAGGAGGATCTTGTGTTCGATACCGAATTCCGAGGCGATTTGGAAAACGCTCCGGAGGGTATCTGTGCAACTTCCATCATCTACGGTCGGGGCTGGAGCCTGGGCCGGTGGAGTTGGCTGGAGAGGACGCTGCTTCGGCGCTTGCTTGGGAGCTTGCTTCGTCACAGGTGCTTTGTTCTGGTCCTTAGTAGATGATGGTAGTCCGGGATTTTTCCGTCCGGAAACGACATCACTAAATGAGGGATCCGTGCTGCTAATCGGAGCTTTAGCCGGAGCCGGTACAAATTTTGCAGTCCCGCTATCCGATCTAATAGGGGGGTTTTTGTTTTTGTTGGCTGGGTTTCGGGGACAGTGAAACCAGTTGGCTGCGTGCCGCCCAAGGCAGTTCGCGCAGGTGTTGGCTTCCTCCGGGTCTTTGGTGCATTGGTACGCGTAATGCGGGCCGGCGCACCTCAGACACCGGATTGGCAGTGTGCACACTGCGGAACTATGGAAGAAGCCTTGGCAGCGCCAACACTGGCTCGGTCCCTTCTTCCCGATATGCTTCTCGAACTTGATCTCAATGCCGAACATTGTGGTTTCTTCAAAAATGTCATAGACATTTAATGCAGGATTTAGCTGTACTAAAAATAATGGCATTGGGTAGCGGGACCTGTGCCTACGGAGTTGGGTTACAGAGATAACAGAATAACCCAGGAGTTGCAATTCAGCTTTGATTCTTTCTGTTTTTGCTGAGTTGGGTAAGCCGCGTAATATTGCCTTTACGGGCCGATCCTGCTTAAGGTTAAACGACTTATATTCGGCGCCCTGATTGTTTAAAATTTGGGCTACCGAACGATAGTCTTCCTCGGACTGCATTTCTATGCGGAGAAACTTACCCTTCATCCTGCAGATGGCCGTAGGCACAGTAGTTTGCACTAAGGAGGTAAGAAATTCAGTCTTTTGGCTCAACAAAGAAGAAAGGAATTTTTCTCTTTGAATTCTTAGAGCTTTCAGTAGGGGGGGAAGTACCGTCTCCGGGTTGCTCCACGAGATCGCTGTTTTCTTCTACCCTAGCCGCAGGTTGGGTGGGAGGCAATTCCTCCTCCGGTTGTTTGCTCCAAAATGGAGGTAGGCTATTGTTAGGTTGTGGTTTCGAAGGGGAATTTGGCGCACCTCGTGCTACAAGATGGCGAGGAGGCCGCTGAAATCCTTCATCGTCAACTTTCCTAAGTTTTTTATTTTTGGGCAAATCGTTACTATCGCTTGAATTTAGAGTTAATTTTTGAATTTTCTTAGCGCTATGAAGAATTTTTTCTGCATTTAACTTTGCAGGTTTTAGAATTGGGCTATTGGATATGTTTTTATTTAAATTTTGAGGTTTATCAGAATTTGGATTATTTTTACTCGAGATAACATCTTTAGTTAGTTCTTTAGCTGATTTGATTAATTTCTTAATACACTCATCTTCAGTTGGGGGAATGGCAAAGAGAGGCAGATTTAGGCGTTTTGCAAGAGTGGTAAGATTAAAAAGCGTTACCTTAGATTCTTGTTCGACGCACTTGAGATCAAAGCTTGCAAGAGGAGTTGATCTTCTGACCCTGGACAGATTCTGTTCCAATTCTGTGAATTTCGCCTTGAGAAGATACAGTTGTTTAATCTGGATGAGCAAATCGTCCGGATTTACCTCTGGAGTTGGTTCAGTGTCGGAGACAGGGACGGTCGTGTCCATCTCGGCGCTTGCTTCGGAGGGGTTGCCGGCTATGAATTCCGGCATCGCATCGCTGCAGGTGGCTTGTGGGGAGCTCATTGTCGCACGTCCTCACTCGACGAGAGACACCCTGCTAATTCTACCTTTCCCAGACAGCGTTCTTCGCTTCGGAGCTTCGCCATTATCGGCGCGGCGATTTTTTCGCCTTCTCTCTTTACCTCATCGCCTTAGGGCAGAAATTTCCAAACGAAGCAGTTAAAGTCGTGTATCGACTAATGCTGCTTATTTCAAGAACCGATCTGATCTGATCTGCCCTCTCAACATCATCATGAGTCATCATTCAGTCATCACTCGACCGCTGAGCACCTAGTGACGAGGTCGGATTTCACTGCGCTCTGCTTTCTTTCGAGATCGCTCTCTACTGGAAGCCACTCTTGGATTACTGGATATTTTACTATCGCCGAATGTTGGGTAAGTTATTCTTTTCTTATTGTTGATCTAGAGTATGCATTACCGAGCCACTGGTTAGGTCAATTGCTGCCCAGGATGAACAAAATAGATGAGAATAAACTACACAAATACCTAGAGCAGATACGTGGGAGTAACTGCGAATCTATAGACTACGACAATCTTACACTGAGAATTAACGCTTTAGTTCTTGAAGCCGAAAGCCTAACTAACGCAAATATACCTAAAGCTGACCCTAGGATAAATCAGCTACATGAGCAAATTGAATACTTAACTTACATAAACGACACCCCAATGGACGAAATAAATTCTAAATCAGAGATTAGCTCTGCTAAACAAATAAATGAAGCTACTATACAAGCGCAATACCTTAAAACCCCATCTAAATCCAAAAAGGAAGATGATACAAGCAGGCACAAGCGTACCCTTAGTGGGAAAAGCCGAAAAAAGAAAACCGAAATAGATAGTGAAGGTTTCACTTCACCGCGAAAAACACAAAAACTTAATAAACCTGAAATAGTTTACCCTCCACAGGAAAACAAATTCGAAATACTAAACCAAGAGACCAACATGGAAGAAGATACAAATGATGCACCTTTTATATTAGCAAAAAAGACGGCAGGACATATCCCGCCAATTGTACTTGCAGATTTCACTGGAAACTGGGACAAAATAAAATCGGAATTTGAAGAAAAATTACAAATAAAAAACTACACTGGAGATCTCAAAGGAGGAAGACTCACCATTCGAGTCTTCACCCCTGACCACTATAGAATTATAACAGAATATTTGAAGAAAAAAGAAATCCCCTTCCATACATTTAAATTAAATACAAAAAGACCAATAAAAGCAGTAATTAAAAGACTGCCAGCAAATACTGATACTGAAATCCTAAAACAAGAAATCCTCGATATGAACATACCAATCGAAAAAATAAGACAAATTACATCTGTCAAGAACGGAGAACTAATCAAACTCCCGGTCTTCATCGTCGATGTTAAAAGATGTGAAGACGGAAAGAAAATTTTTGACATCCAAAAACTTAGAGGTCTAAATATTCAAATGGCTAGATACAAAGCACGGCCAGGTCCCGTGCAATGTCACAAATGCCAGCGCTATGGACACACACGGGATCTGTGTCATTACACACCAAGGTGCCTCAAATGCGCACAATTACATGAAACGTATTTATGCAAACAGAATAAGGAAACAGAAAAACCTACTTGTGCCCTTTGCGGGCAAGAACACGTATCTTCATACCGTGGATGTGTTAAAAACCCGGAAAACATTAAGAAAAAATTAGCCGCCGAAAAGGCCGAAAAGGAAAAAAGGAAAAATATGCAGGCCTTCCAACTTAACGAAAACGAATTCCCTAAACTACCTGAAAAACCAGCAATATCACCCATACCTAATAACAGCAATAATAGCCCAAGCAATAGTGACAATATTAATTCCAACAATGAAAGTCAAGAAACACCAAGCTTCTTTACTTGGATTAAAACCCAAATGCAACAAGCAAAAACGTATTTTAAAAAATTTAAAGAAGCAAAATCACTCATAGAAAAGCTAGAAGTCGGCATGGCCGCAATGGATTATTTCATGAACTTAGATTATGAATTTTAAACCCAACCAATTTAATCCCAACCTTATCTCAACTACCAATAGTTTCCTAAAAGTTGCCTTCTTCAACGCAAATGGAGTCTGCAGACAAAAAGATGAACTCCACGCCTACCTAAATCACCATAAAATAGATATAATGCTTCTGAATGAAACACATCTGAATAGCAAAAACCGCTTCAATCTGGAAGGCTACAAAGTCATAAGGACTGACCGCCCAAACAACATCTTAGGGGGTACAGCAATCCTCATTAAAAATCATATTAAATTCACTCCTCTAAAAATAAATACCCAGAATATCGAAAATACTGCTGCACTTGTCTACTCAGGATTCAATGAACCTTACCTTTTCATTTCTGCATACAATTCACCAAGTAACAACCTCCTCTCTGCAGACCTTGATAGACTGACTGATTATAGGTACCCCACTCTCATCGCGGGGGACCTAAACTCTAAAGATCGTAGCTGGAACTGCAATGTTAACAACCGCAATGGTTCTGCGCTCAGAAATTATGCTCTTAACAATGAAATCAGAATTATTGCCCCAGAATTACCCACGAGATATCACTTTGATGGTCGTGCGGATATCCTCGACATCCTCATTCTCAAGAATATCCAGTCCACACCTTGTCTTGAAGTGACTGAAGAGCTCTCTTCTGATCACCTACCCGTGAATTTCGAATTTTATGGATTCTATCCTCCCCTCATTAAACCTAAATTTAATATGAATTGGAGTAGCTTTAAAAATAAACTCATGAATACATCAAATAACAATAGCATGAATACCACTGAAGAAATTGAAAACTGCATAAAATACTTAACTGACAATATTCAACAGGCTATGAATTCTGCAGCATATATCCAAAGGAAAAATAACTACTTCAACCTCCCACAAAATATCATCGACCTAATCAAACATAGAAATAGGAAAAGAAAATATTGGCATCTCTCTAGAGACCCCCGGGACAAAAGAGAAGTGAATTATCTAACACGCAGAATCTCGCAAGAAATTAAACATCATAGATCTGAAAAATGGGATGCTCTACTAGAAAATATTGAAATTCAGCCAAATACTGTCTGGAAAATAGCAAATTCTCTACGCAATAAAAACCCAAACTATAAATACCCTATCAACTATCAAGGTAACATCGCCTATTCCGAAGCTGAAATAGCTGAAGCTATGGCAGATGATCTAAGCAAGATTTTCGACCATCATACTGAAGATACCCCCCAAGATTACACCATCAACAATGAAGCCGAAGAAATTAAACTTCAGCGCACCAGATCCTATATAAATTTCACTTCCACAGATGAAGTCACTGAAATTATCAAAAATCTTAAAAAGAAGAAAGCACGGGGCTTTGATAACATTAATAATGAAGCTATCCAAGCACTTCCTCAAAACTGCATTACCTTACTTTGCAATATTTTCAACGCCTGCATTCGGCTCTCTTACTTTCCAAAAATTTGGAAACACTCCCTGGTAATAATGATCTTAAAACCTGGAAAAAGCCCAAAAGAAGTCACAAGCTACCGACCTATCAGTCTGCTCCCTACAATTAGTAAAATTTATGAAAGAATTATTCTAAGAAGACTAAAGGATTACACAATAAATTTAAACCAAATTGATAATCAGCAATTTGGATTTAAGAAAGGACACTCAACTTCGCACCAAATACTAAATTTAATTGAACATGTTGCAGTTGAATTCCAAAAGAGGAATACTGTTGCGGCATGCTACCTCGATTTCGAAAAAGCTTTCGATCGAGTGTGGCATGCTGGCCTTATTTACAAGCTATCTAAACTTCAAATTCCTACAAATCTTATTAAAATCATCATTTCTTATTTAGAAGATAGAACTTTTCAGGTGAGATGTGGAGATACTCTCTCTAATATAAAGAATATCTACAGAGGACTCCCTCAAGGCTCTGTCCTCTCTCCTACAAATTTCAATATTTACGCTTATGACATGCCAAGTCCAACCTCTGCTAAAATCCTCAAATATGCAGATGACACAGTGATTCTATCTAATTCAATAAACCCGCAATATGCCATTGATAAACTTGACTCTCATGTTCAAAGAATATCAAACTGGTGCAAATTCTGGAAAATTAGTTTAAACCCTTCAAAGTGCTGTATCGTCCTTTATCGCCGATATAAGAAAAACTACCCAATCAATATTAATATTAAAATTGACAATAATTTGATCCCACAAGCCAATAGCTACAAATACCTTGGAGTTTATATTGACAGCAAACTCACCTTCAAAGAACACATAAATTACATTTGCAATAAAGCAAATGCCGCCTTTATGGCTATTTACCCAATCATTGGAAGGAAATCCAAACTAAACCTCAATACTAAAAGGACTCTTTTCCTCACTTTAATAAGACCAATTCTTCTCTACGCCGCCCCTGCTTGGGCTACGGCAAACAAAACTAACACGAAGAAACTCAGCGTTCTCCAAAACAAAATCCTCCGGGCAATGACAAACGCACCTTGGTTCGTTCGTAATAATCAACTTTATGAAGATCTAAACATCCCTGAATTTCAAGATGCCATTCTAAGATCTACGCATAACTTCTTTGAAAATGTTGCAAACTCGCAGCATGATAACATCAGATCTCTCATAAACTACGACCCCACAGAGGAAAATGTAGTGAAAAGACCGCGAACGATACACCATAATACAAAATGGTAACTGTAAATATTGTATATATAATTTTATTTCATCATCTCTTCATTTAATCAAGATTTCACTCCTTGTTTCACTGGTTACATTTCGTGCTGTTTACATTAGCTCAATGTTTATTTTGAAGCAGCAGTACCGCCGGTCAGTACTTGGGAGGGTGACCACCCAGGCACGCAGCGATCTGTGACCTTCCACTGCAAAGACGGACTTGTCAAAGAAAGGACTTTGTACACAATTGCCGTTGGACTTTGCATTTTACTTGAATTAAGTGCTTTTTACAGAATTATTGATTTTTTTACGTTTATAACTCGTTCGCGTGTCATCTCAATTTTATGGAATCAAGGATCAAGGAAGTGCAATTTACGGAGTTCATAGGCAATTACGCCTTTACCTCCACATCTTCAAAGGAAATTTAATCATCCGAAAGAGGGTATTGTCAAATAGGGTAAAAATTTTGATAAGCCGAATGACTTGGAGTAAGTGCCTTCACACTGAGTCAAAAAAAGGCAAAAAACTCAGAAGGTCTTAATTTTGCGCCGAAAAAGGGCCAGAATAATTTAGATAGGGGCAGCCATATAAATTTTGACTAGAAATATAAAAGGTGAAGTTTCCTTGAACCTTGATAATCATTTTCTTGGCATACGTCAGATGAAGGGCACGCAGGGGAATTCCGATGCGCGCTCTTCGAGGTGGGGGGGGAGGGGGGAACCTGTTTACAGGTCGAAAAAGTGGTTCAGTCAGTGATCAGCTGGGAGGGAGAAGTTTCATTTTATTTTTGACCGCTAGTCATTGCGGTTTTTAAAAGCCAAAAAGGATGCTGTTAAGCGCCTAGGAAAGTTCCTTCTTAAAAGAAGAGAGAAGTTAAAATTTAAAGAATATTTTTCAGTTTTAGAGGGAACTTTTTCAGTTTTATTTTAGTTGAAAGATGATAGTAAGTTAAAGCAGTCCTATTTGACTGTGATGTTTCTTGTTAAAGAAACGTTAAAGAGGTTCCTCGAGTTAATGCCGTGTGCATTAAAGAACTTTAGAGGCGGGGGGGGGTTAAGGAACGAGAGGTAATTATTCACGTGGTTATCGGTGTGCTCATATCTAGCCCGTTTAAAAGGCAGAGTCAAATATTCCCTATTGAGTACCGCTCTGGGTCTCTTTCGGGAAGAAGCAACTGCAGGATCGTATACGGGTAGCATATGAAGCACAGGATTAGCGACACGTTGAATATTTTTGAAAAATTTTTCCGAAAGTCGCTGTATATAGCGATTAATGGGCATAATTTTGAGGTCGTTATGAATCTCTTCGTTCCGTACATACCACGGAGCTTTTAGAATTTGCCGAAGCATTTTAGATTGAAAAATTTGGACATGTTTTCTGTTAGTCAGTGCGCATGGGCCCCATACGGGACATGCATACGTAAGAACCGGCCTAATCATTGATTTGTAGAGCAAGATTTTGTTATCAGTTGACAGGTCGCTATGACTAGCTAAGAGGGGGCGTAGGGCGGTCTTGACAGCTGTCGCACCCGCTATGATTTTGCGGATGTGAGGCTGCCAAGTTAATTTTGAGTCTAGTAAAACACCTAGATATTTGTAAGAAGAGACCCAGGGAATAGGTTCACCGAAGAGCATTAAATTGGGTAAATTTGGGATATTTCTTCGGATGAACATGGTGGCAGCACATTTTGCGACATTAATTTTGATTTTATACAGACCGAGCCAGAGTTCTAAGGTCGAAAGGTAACTCTGCAATTGTGAGATTACCTGGAGGGTGTTGGAGTGTTGAGAAATGATGGCTGTATCGTCTGCGTATAATGCAAGATCGATATTTGGGGCCTTAGGAATATCATTTACATAAAGGTTAAAGATTGCGGGGGCGAGGAGACTTCCTTGAGCCACCCCAGCATAGATTGGGCGGGGAGAGGAGAATTCGTGGTTAACTCGCACGCGGAAACTGCGTCCGGTCAAGTACGAGTTAATAATTTTAATGAAATGAGCCGAAAAACCAAGCCGCATGAGCTTGTAAATAATCCCGTCATGCCAAGTCCTGTCAAAGGCTTTGGCAACGTCTAGATAGACAATTCCAGTTCTCTCTCGCTTACGAAAGCCTTCATGAATGAATTCCACTACACGGAGTAACTGGTGTACCGTGGAGTGTTTAGGTCGGAAGCCGAATTGTTCCGGGATTAGTAAATTTTTATCCCGACAGAATTCATTCAGGCGATTAAGTAAGACAAATTCATAGATCTTAGAGAGAGAAGATAACAGACTGATGGGTCTGTAATTGACGGGCAGGTTTAAATTTTGTCCCGGTTTTGGAATGGGAACGACTGCTGCAATTTTCCAACAGTCGGGGAAATAGCTTCTCCTGAGCATTAAATTTATGAGGACCGTGATCCATACGATAAACATAGGGGGGAAGTTTTTGATCATGCGATTTGAAATAGAATCTATGCCAGGTGCCTTGTCAGGTTTCAGTTTGTCAATGAAAACCATGACTTCAGAAGGGTCCGTCGGCCTGAGTTCTGGTGTGGTAGGTTGTGATAGAAAATCTTTAACCCGTGCTTGTATGCGCCCCTGTGTAACCGGACGGTTACAGTAGGAGTCGTGGTTTGTTGTGAATTGAGTTGCAAGGCTGTCAGCTATGACATTTGCCTTTTCTGAGTCAGTGTAGGCCATCTGTGCGCCATCGGCCGTATGAAGGGGCGGAATGTATGTTTTATGTTTGCGTAATCGGGCGGCTGCGCGCCAAATCGATTTGTCTTCAGTCGTTAGGGACTCAATGAATGTTTTCCACTCCGCTTGTTTTAATAAGCGGGTTTCGGTCCTTATCTCGTTCTGTATCTTGCGAAATTGGGCACGGATATTGGGATCTCGTGACCTTTGCCAAATTCTTCGCAAGTAATTTCGCTGCTTAATTTTGAATTTAGTCTCAGGTGGGAGCCTAGCACCTGGATGTTTACGTGGCTTTGAAGCCGCAGCTCTCGCTTCTTTCAGTAAAGACTCCAAACTTTTGATATGCCTGTCAAAGTCCGAATTGCTGGAAATTTTGATGGGAGGGAGTGAAGTTTTTTCCAAAATAAATCTAAAGTCGTCCCAATTTGTTGAGACTTGCTCCTCTAATTTTGAGTATCGATTTTGAATATCTAGGGATATCAAAACGGGGTAGTGATCAGAGTCCAATTCCTGAATCACTTTTATCTCATGCCGAAAGAATATGTTATAAAAGGCAGCCAGATCAAGAACTGCAGGGGACCCTCTATGAGGGTAAAAGGTATTTTATGGAATGCAATTGCAATCCGCATCAACGAATCAGATTCAAGACCTCCGCTCACATGACTTACTCCCACGTATCCCTGCTCATTACCGCCTCTCAACTGCACTAGATTAAAGCTCCAGGCACCACTCCTGTATGCTACGTTTTAATTGAACTTTAAATAGTTTTTCATACCTAAGATTACCCTACTTTGCCACCAAAAGTTTCTCTTACCTAAGGGCACGGTGCTTACGCACCATATTTTTAATAAATGCAAATGGCTGAGGCCGGATAAATATTGGTCAATACTCTTTGCAGTAAATACCATGAGTTAGAATGACGACTTGACTTGACTTGCCCTCTCAACATCAGTCCCTCATTGAAATTGATGATGGCTGCTAACAGCGACGGACGTACGAGCTCTGAGCTCCGTAATGTCAAAGCGAATAGTATCCTGAATACGGCGCCGCCAGCGGGCAATCAACCTTCTTCTCCACCACCTTTGATGATTCAAACTGAAATGGAAATATCTGCAACTACTCCACCTGCCTCTCCTTCAGCGCTAGAGCTATCCAAGAGCGCGATCCAGATTTACTCTCTAAAGAATCGGCACACAGACCTCATTTTCGACATCCAGCGATTACAGCGAACGGACACTCCGAATAAGGACCAGATGATCAAACAGTTACAGGATGAGGGTGAGAAAGTTTTATTTTCCCTACATACCCTATGTTCTAAACTCGGCATAAATTTATTCACCCTCCCTGCCACTGAAGAGGAATTCTTCAAAGAATGTAAAAAGACCTCTAAAACCCCTGATTCGGACTCCAACACTCAAAATTCTAACCCTAAAACTCAAAATACAAATCCACCCTCATCCCCAGCCAATCAAAATCCTCCAAAAGAAAATCCTAAAACTGACTCAAAAAAACGAACCAGACCAACTGATAACGAAGGATTTGTAGTTCCTCCAAAACATTTAATTGCCAAAAAAACACTTCCCAACACTAATAGTAATGAAACCATCACAACATCCAATTCTTTCACAAACATAAACTCTGATAACACTGAACACTCGACGCAGCAGCCGGCTGTCACTCAAACACCAAAAATTCAAGCACCACCTCCAATTTTCATAAAACCGCGAGCTGATTGGTTCTTTCTTCTCAATCAGCTTCGCCGACACGCACCAACTGTTTTTTCCAAACAAAACGTTGATTTTCTAAAACTCACACATTGATTCGACCGCTGAGCACCTAGTGACGAGGTCGGATTTCACTGCGCTCTGCTTTCTTTCGAGATCGCTCTCTACTGGAAGCCACTCTTGGATTACTGGATATTTTACTATCGCCGAATGTTGGGTAAGTTATTCTTTTCTTATTGTTGATCTAGAGTATGCATTACCGAGCCACTGGTTAGGTCAATTGCTGCCCAGGATGAACAAAATAGATGAGAATAAACTACACAAATACCTTGAGCAGATACGTGGGAGTAACTGCGAATCAATAGACTACGACAATCTTACACTGAGAATTAACGCTTTAGTTCTTGAAGCCGAAAGCCTAACTAACGCAAATATACCTAAAGCTGACCCTAGGATAAATCAGCTACATGAGCAAATTGAATACTTAACTTACATAAACGACACCCCAATGGACGAAATAAATTCTAAATCAGAGATTAGCTCTGCTAAACAAATAAATGAAGCTACTATACAAGCGCAATACCTTAAAACCCCATCTAAATCCAAAAAGGAAGATGATACAAGCAGGCACAAGCGTACCCTTAGTGGGAAAAGCCGAAAAAAGAAAACCGAAATTGATAGTGAAGGTTTCACTTCACCACGAAAAACACAAAAACTTAATAAACCTGAAATAGTTTACCCTCCACAGGAAAACAAATTCGAAATACTAAACCAAGAGACCAACATGGAAGAAGATACAAATGATGCACCTTTTATATTAGCAAAAAAGACGGCAGGACATATCCCGCCAATTGTACTTGCAGATTTCACTGGAAACTGGGACAAAATAAAATCGGAATTTGAAGAAAAATTACAAATAAAAAACTACACTGGAGATCTCAAAGGAGGAAGACTCACCATTCGAGTCTTCACCCCTGACCACTATAGAATTATAACAGAATATTTGAAGGAAAAAGAAATCCCCTTCCATACATTTAAATTAAATACAAAAAGACCAATAAAAGCAGTAATTAAAAGACTGCCAGCAAATACTGATACTGAAATCCTGAAACAAGAAATCCTCGATATGAACATACCAAACGAAAAAATAAGACAAATTACATCTGTCAAGAACGGAGAACTAATCAAACTCCCGGTCTTCATCGTCGATGTTAAAAGATGTGAAGACGGAAAGAAAATTTTTGACATCCAAAAACTTAGAGGTCTAAATATTCAAATGGCTAGATACAAAGCACGGCCAGGTCCCGTGCAATGTCACAAATGCCAGCGCTATGGACACACACGGGATCTGTGTCATTACACACCAAGGTGCCTCAAATGCGCACAATTACATGAAACGTATTTATGCAAACAGAATAAGGAAACAGAAAAACCTACTTGTGCCCTTTGCGGGCAAGAACACGTATCTTCATACCGTGGATGTGTTAAAAACCCGGCAAACATTAAGAAAAAATTAGCCGCCGAAAAGGAAAAAAGGAAAAATATGCAGGCCTTCCAACTTAACGAAAACGAATTCCCTAAACTACCTGAAAAACCAGCAATATCACCCATACCTAATAACAGCAATAATAGCCCAAGCAATAGTGACAATATTAATTCCAACAAAGAAAGTCAAGAAACACCAAGCTTCTTTACTTGGATTAAAACCCAAATGCAACAAGCAAAAACGTATTTTAAAAAATTTAAAGAAGCAAAATCACTCATAGAAAAGCTAGAAGTCGGCATGGCCGCAATGGATTATTTCATGAACTTAGATTATGAATTTTAAACCCAACCAATTTAATCCCAACCTTATCTCAACTACCAATAGTTTCCTAAAAGTTGCCTTCTTCAACGCAAATGGAGTCTGCAGACAAAAAGATGAACTCCACGCCTACCTAAATCACCATAAAATAGATATAATGCTTCTGAATGAAACACATCTGAATAGCAAAAACCGCTTCAATCTGGAAGGCTACAAAGTCATAAGGACTGACCGCCCAAACAACATCTTAGGGGGTACAGCAATCCTCATTAAAAATCATATTAAATTCACTCCTCTAAAAATAAATACCCAGAATATCGAAAATACTGCTGCACTTGTCTACTCAGGATTCAATGAACCTTACCTTTTCATTTCTGCATACAATTCACCAAGTAACAACCTCCTCTCTGCAGACCTTGATAGACTGACTGATTATAGGTACCCCACTCTCATCGCGGGGGACCTAAACTCTAAAGATCGTAGCTGGAACTGCAATGTTAACAACCGCAATGGTTCTGCGCTCAGAAATTATGCTCTTAACAATGAAATCAGAATTATTGCCCCAGAATTACCCACGAGATATCACTTTGATGGTCGTGCGGATATCCTCGACATCCTCATTCTCAAGAATATCCAGTCCACACCTTGTCTTGAAGTGACTGAAGAGCTCTCTTCTGATCACCTACCCGTGAATTTCGACTTTTACGGATTCTATCCTCCCCTCATTAAACCTAAATTTAATATGAATTGGAGTATCTTTAAAAATAAACTCATGAATATATCAAATAACAATAGCATGAATACCACTGAAGAAATTGAAAACTGCATAAAATACTTAACTGACAATATTCAACAGGCTATGAATTCTGCAGCATATATCCAAAGGAAAAATAACTACTTCAACCTCCCACAAAATATCATCGACCTAATCAAACATAGAAATAGGAAAAGAAAATATTGGCATCTCTCTAGAGACCCCCGGGATAAAAGAGAAGTGAATTATCTAACACGCAGAATCTCGCAAGAAATTAAACATCATAGATCTGAAAAATGGGATGCTCTACTAGAAAATATTGAAATTCAGCCAAATACTGTCTGGAAAATAGCAAATTCTCTACGCAATAAAAACCCAAACTATAAATACCCTATCAACTATCAAGGTAACATCGCCTATTCCGAAGCTGAAATAGCTGAAGCTATGGCAGATGATCTAAGCAAAATTTTCGACCATCATACTGAAGATACCCCCCAAGATTACACCATCAACAATGAAGCCGAAGAAGTTAAACTTCAGCGCACCAGATCCTATATAAATTTCACTTCCACAGATGAAGTCACAGAGATTATCAAAAATCTTAAAAAGAAGAAAGCACGGGGCTTTGATAACATTAATAATGAAGCTATCCAAGCACTTCCTCAAAACTGCATTACCTTACTTTGCAATATTTTCAACGCCTGCATTCGGCTCTCTTACTTTCCAAAAATTTGGAAACACTCCCTAGTAATAATGATCTTAAAACCTGGAAAAAACCCAAAAGAAGTCACTAGCTACCGTCCTATCAGTCTGCTCCCTACAATTAGTAAAATATATGAAAGAATTATTCTAAGAAGACTAAAGGATTACACAATAAATTTAAACCAAATTGATAATCAGCAATTTGGATTTAAGAAAGGACACTCAACTTCGCACCAAATACTAAATTTAATTGAACATGTTGCAGTTGAATTCCAAAAGAGGAATACTGTTGCGGCATGCTACCTCGATTTCGAAAAAGCTTTCGATCGAGTGTGGCATGCTGCCTTATTTACAAGCTATCTAAACTTCAAATTCCTACAAATCTTATTAAAATCATCATTTCTTATTTAGAAGATAGAACTTTTCAGGTGAGATGTGGAGATACTCTCTCTAATATAAAGAATATCTACAGAGGACTCCCTCAAGGCTCTGTCCTCTCTCCTACAAATTTCAATATTTACGCTTATGACATGCCAAGTCCAACCTCTGCTAAAATCCTCAAATATGCAGATGACACAGTGATTCTATCTAATTCAATAAACCCGCAATATGCCATTGATAAACTTGACTCTCATGTTCAAAGAATATCAAACTGGTGCAAATTCTGGAAAATTAGTTTAAACCCTTCAAAGTGCTGTATCGTCCTTTATCGCCGATATAAGAAAAACTACCCAATCAATATTAATATTAAAATTGACAATAATTTGATCCCACATGCCAATAGCTACAAATACCTTGGAGTTTATATTGACAGCAAACTCACCTTCAAAGAACACATAAATTGCATTTGCAATAAAGCAAATGCCGCCTTTATGGCTATTTACCCAATCATTGGAAGGAAATCCAAACTAAACCTCAATACTAAAAGGACTCTTTTCCTCACTTTAATAAGACCAATTCTTCTCTACGCCGCCCCTGCTTGGGCTACGGCAAACAAAACTAACAGGAAGAAACTCAGCGTTCTCCAAAATAAAATCCTCCGGGCAATGACAAACGCACCTTGGTTCGTTCGTAATAATCAACTTTATGAAGATCTAAACATCCCTGAATTTCAAGAAGCCATTCTTAGATCTACGCATAACTTCTTTGGAAATGTTGCAAACTCGCAGCATGATAACATCAGATCTCTCATAAACTACGACCCCACAGAGGAAAACGTTGTGAAAAGACCGCGAACGATACACCATAATACAAAATGGTAACTGTAAATATTGTATATATAATTTTATTTCATCATCTCTTCATTTATTCAAGATTTCATTTCGTGTTGTTTACATTAGCTCAATGTTTATTTTGAAGCAGCAGTATCGCCGGTCAGTACTTGGGAGGGTGACCACCCAAGCACGCAGCGATCTGTGACCTTCCACTGCAAAGACGGACTTGTCAAAGAAAGGACTTTGTACACAATTGCCGTTGGACTTTGTATTTTACTTTGATTTAAGTGCTTTTACAGAATTATTGATTTTTTGACGTTTATAACTCGTTCGCGTGTCATCTCAATTTTATGGAATGCAATTGCAATCCGCACCAACGAATCGGATTCAAGACCGCTGGTCACATGACTTACTCCCACGTATCCCTGCTCATTACCGCCTCTCAACTGCACTAGAATAAAGCTCCAGGCACCACTCCTGTATGCTACGTTTTAATTGATCTTTAAATAGTTTTTCATACCTAAGATTACCCTGCTTTGCCACCAAATGTTTCTCTTACCTAAGGGCACGGTGCTTACGCACCCTATTTTTAATAAAAGCTAATGGCTGAGGCCGGATAAATATTGGTCAATACTCTTTGCAGTAAATACCAAGAGTTAGAATGACGACTTGACTTGACTTGTCTAAAACTCACAACTACTAACGAAACAGACTATAGAACAGTTGTTAGATTCCTCACAGACAATAATATTGAATTCAAATCTCACACACTCAAATCAGATAGACCACTTAAAGTGGTAATTAGGGGATTACCCTCAAATACACCGCTCAACGTTGTGCAGACTGCGGTTGAAGTGCTTGGCTTCAAAATCCACAAGATCTCTCAACTTAAGAAATGGAAGACAAAAATGCCAATGCCTCTCTTTTATCTACAAATCTTCAACAGCCTCAAAGCTGAAGAAATCTATTCCATAACAGAGCTCCTTGGAACTGAGGTATCCATGGAACACTTCAAAGGTCAGAAAGGTCCCTCCCAATGCTGGCGTTGTCAGGGATTCTTTCATTCATCTGAAGTCTGCACATTACCAAGACGATGCGTCAGATGCGCTGGGCCGCATCAAGCCAAAGAATGTACTAAACCATTTGAAGAACCGAACAAATGTGCAAATTGTTCGGGAAACCATGCTGCTAACTGGCGTTCCTGCCCGAAGTTCCCAGGCTCCAAAAACAGACAACCTCCAAGGCCAAGCACCAAACCCAGTCAGACCGTTGACACCACAAACAAATTTAACCTACAACATAATACATTTCCAGTTCTGCCGGCTGCACACACTCCCAGTGCAAATAATACTCGCCCTGGAGTATCATACTCTGCTGCCCTTACGGGTATGCAACAAGCTGCACCCCAAATTCTTCCAAATTTATCGGTCCCCTTAGGAGCTAATTCGACGCTAAATTGCACCGAAATCCTATTGGCAATTATTCAAATCTCAAACCAACCTGGTATTGACCAATTAGCAGGGTGTCTCTCGTCGAGTGAGGACGTGCGACAATGAGCTCCCCACAAGCCACCTGCAGTGATGCGAAGCCGGAAATCATGGCCGGCAACCCCTCCGAAGCAAGCGCCGAGATGGATACTTCGACGTCCACGGACACCGACGTCCCTGTCTCTGACACCAATCTTGACCATCAAATGAATCCGGATGACCTCCTGATCCAGATCAAACAACTGTACTTACTCAAGGCTCGTTTTACTGACCTAGAACAGAATCTATCCAGAGCGAGGAAATCAACACCACTGGCAAGCTTCGACCTCAAGTGCGTGCAACAAGAATCTAAGGTAACGCTTTTTAATCTTACCACTCTTGCTAAACGCCTGAATCTGCCTCTCTTTGCCATTCCCCCAACTGAGGAAGAATGTATTAAAAAATTACTTAAATCTGCTAAGGAACTTAGTAACGATGAAATCTCACTAAAACCCGATTCCTTGGATAAAAATCAAAATTTGGCTAAAAACCAAAATTCTAAGCAAATACTAAAACCGGCTAAATTACAAGCAGAAAAAATACTATCTAGCACCAAAAAAATCCAGAAACTAACTTTAAACTCCCGCGAAAATTCGGAATTTCCAAAAACTAAAAAGATTAGAAAAATAGATGAAGAAGGTTTTCAGCGGCCTCCTCGCCATCTTGTTTCACGAGGTGCGCCGATTTCCCCAGAAAAACAGGTCCTGAACAATAGCCTGCCTCCATTTTGGAGAGAACAGCCAGAGGAGGAATTGCCTCCCACCCAACCTGCGGTTAAGGTGGAAGAAAACAGCGATCTTGTGGAGCAACCCGGAGACGGTACTCCCCCCCCACACTGAAAGCTCTAACAAAGCTAAAAGGAAAATACCTTTCTTCTTTGTTGAACCCAAAGATTTTGAGTTTCTTACATCTCTAGTCCAAGCAACTGTGCCTACGGCTATTTGCAGAATGAAAGGCAAATTTTTACGCATTGAAATGCAGACTGAAGAGGACTATCGTTCGGTGGCCCAAATTTTAAATAATCAGGGCGCCGAATATAAGTCATTTAATTTGAAACAGGATCGGCCCGTAAAGGCTATGCTTCGCGGCCTACCTAATTCTGCTAAAGCTGAGAAAATTAAGGCTGAATTACAACTTTTAGGATACTCTGTTATCAGCGTGACTCAGCTCCGTAGGCACAGGTCCCGCTATCCTATGCCATTATTCTTAGTCCAGCTAAATCCGTCTCTGAATGTTTATGATATTTTTGAAGAGACCTCAATGTTTGGCATCGAAATCAAATTCGAGAAACACATCGGGAAGAAGGGGCCGAGCCAGTGTTGGCGCTGCCAAGGCTTCTTCCACAGTTCCGCAGTGTGCACACTGCCAATCCGGTGTCTGAGGTGCGCCGGCCCGCATTACGCGTACCAATGCACCAAAGACCCGGAGGAAGCCAACACCTGCGCGAACTGCCTTGGGCGGCACGCCGCAAACTGGTTTCACTGTCCCCGAAACCCAGCCAATAAAAATAAAACTCCCCCTATTAGATCGGATAGCGGGATTTCAAAATTTGTACCGGCTCCGGTTAAAGCTCCAATTAGCAGCACGGATCCCTCTTTTAGTGATGTCGTTTCCGGACGGAAAAATCCCGGACTACCATCATCTACCAAGGAACCGACGCAAGCACCTGCGACGCAGCAAGCTCCGAAGCAAGCGCCGAAGAAGAGTCCACTCCTCCCGCCAACTCCACCGGCCCAGGCTCCAGCCCCGACCGTAGATGATGGAAGCTGCACAGATACCCTCCGGAGCGTCTTCCAAATCGCCACGGAATTTGGCATTGAACACAAGATCCTCCTTGAGGCTTTTAGAAATGCTCTCCCTAGGCTCCGAAATGTCTCCACGGGGCCTGAGAGAGCATTTTATATTTATGAGGCATACTGTGGCCTCTTAAACTAACGGCCTCAAGTTCAACTGTGCAACTAGTGAAGATTCTCTCCTGATCTCCTACTGGAACGCCAACGGAATCAAGAAGAAGATTCACGAAGTCCGGGATTTTATTAATGAGCATCACATGGACCTCTTCCTCGTTCAGGAGACACATCTGGTTGAGGGACTTAGCGCGAACATCGCGAATTATTTCTGCTACCGAAATGACAGAGAGGTATGCATCAGTGACACTGTTCGTGCTAGTGGCGGTACTAGCATTTATGTAAAACGCTCCCTAAAGCATTCTAGGATACCCACGCCACCACTGGAGGCCTTAGAAGCGACTATAGTACAAATTCATATTCCAAATTGTCCCCCAATAGCAGTAGCGTCCTGCTATATGCCTCCGAGACAGGGACCCGCATTTATCTCTGATCTCAGAAAATTAAGTGGTGTTGCAAATAACCTGATTATCGCAGGAGATTTAAATGCCCGTCATAGAAGTTGGGATTGTGTCACTGCCAACAACTATGGCGATAAACTCAAAATTTGGGCTCAGGACGCCCGTATCCAAATTATTGCGCCAAACACACCTACCCATTACCAGTTTCCTGGGGGGTTAGGTGCTCCTTCCATTATTGATCTGGCCTTATTTAAAAATATTCCAGTAGACTATTTGATCGAAGTGATTCCGGAATTGTCCTCTGACCATTATCCGGTTCACCTCACCCTTAAAACATCCAAAATTAACCAAAATTTACCGGCGTAAGTCTCCACAAATTGGGACAACTTTCGGTATGTCTTGGAAAATGGTATTCTCCCCCCTATCAAAATTCACGATAATCAGGAGGTTGATTTTGCCATTGACAGGCTCAACCAAACCCTAGGAAGCGCATTTACGGCTGCTTCCAAACCCAAGTTCAGGCAAAATTATTATAAATTACCTGATCACATTAAAAATAAAATCAAAATTAAAAACCGCCTTCGCAGAGACTGGCAAAATACACGTTTGGAAAACTTTCGAGTGCAACTGCGAAGGATCGAGAATGAGATCAAGTCTGACATTAAGAAATACACAGACGAAAAATACGCAAACTACCTTAAGTCCTTAAAGACTTCTGATAATAGCCTCTGGGTTGCCAGCGCACGGCTTCGCAAACCAAAACACGACATTCCCCCCCTAATGGGCATGGTCAATGACCGGATGGCATTAACAGACACTGAAAAGGCTGAACGCATAGCAGACAGCCTTCAAACACAATTTTCACCTAACACTGGACTCATGTTCGATTCCTGTGCAGAGCACACGCATGAAGTCCAACACCAAGTTGAAGAATTTCTCTCCTCAGATACAAATTCTGAGGATCCCATCACCACAACAATGACTGAGATTTCTGCTTTGATCAAAAATCTCACCCCTGCAAAAGCACCTGGCCTGGATAGGATTTCTAATCGCATGATTAAAAATCTACCAGTTAAATTCATATTTTACCTAGCAGTTTTGATAAATTCAATGCTAAGGCTAAAATATTATCCCCATAGCTGGAAGAATGCATTAGTCATTCCTATTCTAAAACCTGGAATGGACCCAAAGGTCCCTCAAAATTATAGGCCGATCAGCCTTCTGTCTTCACTTAGTAAAATTTACGAAGCTATACTGCTTAGATACCTGAATGATTTCTGCCGAAACCGAAACATTATTATTCCTCAGCAATTCGGCTTTCGTGCTAAACACTCAACTCAGGCCCAGCTACTGAGGGTAGTTGAAATCATTCATACAGGATCTCGCAGTGGAAAGCCTACAGCTATTGTTTATTTAGACGTAGCAAAGGCTTTCGACAGATGTTGGCATATCGGAATTTTATTCAAGCTCATGCGACTTGAAATTTCGGCTAATTTTGTGCACATAATGCACTCTTACCTCACTAATCGTACCTTTTCTGTCAAAGTAAAATATTCTGTCTCTTCTCCTCGCCCTATCCTGGCTGGGGTGCCTCAGGGAGGAATTCTTAGCGCCACGCTCTTCAACTTGTATGTAAATGACATACCACAAGCACCAAGTGTCGATCTAGCACTCTATGCAGACGACACAGCCATCATTTCACAGCACTCAACATTACATGCCACTCTCAATCACCTACAGCTGTATTTAACAGACTTGGAGTCCTGGCTCATTACCTGGAAAATCAAAATTAATGTCGCAAAAAGTGCCGCCACAGTTTTCTTTTCCAGAAAGAGGAATGTCCATAATCAACTCCCTCCACTCAGATTATTTGAAGAAAATATACCCTGGGTGGAATCCTATAAATATCTGGGAGTTTATCTAGATGCGAAGCTGCTCTGGAATACCCACATCAACTACGCCATCTCAAAAGCAAGGAATACAAGAACCCAGCTGATGTCTCTCCTCAAAAGAACCAGCAACCTCTCCCTCAACAATAAGATTCTTTTATACAAGAGTACCATCCTACCGATCCTGACGTACGCAGCTGTCGTCTGGTCTACTGCTGCCAATAGCCATATAAAGAAAATACAAGTATTCCAGAGCGTCACGCTTCGTATCCTGACAAATGCTCATTATTTCGTCCGTAATGAAGTGCTTCATAACGATCTCAAAATTCTACCCCTAGATGCCTTTTTCCGGCAAAATTCGGCTAAATTCTTTAATAGATTAACGCAGATTGAAAACCCAGTCTTGCATTCGCTTCCTGCTTATGATCCAGCTGAGCCCAGCTCAGCTAAGCGACCTAGGAGCGTTCTTGAGAGAACTTATAACATCTTTCCTAGGAAGCCGAAGCGGAGGTGTCTGCTTGACTAGGAATTCTTTCTAAAAATTTTTAAATTAACAAGCACTTCACGGGCCTAACCCGACGACCCTTAATTAATTCCATACTCCCACATGCCCGCCGGACCTAATTCGGCCTCGTTTCTCGGTTTTATATCCGTGCTGCTATAGGTAACATGCCCCTCCACTTGCCAAGACCTCATCTTTTCATAAAACACGGCCCAGACAATCTTAAATCAGACTTGCAATAGTTTTAACGTTTCTCTATTATTTTATCACCTAACTTAATTATTCAACTTAAACTGCCTAATTTTTTGAATTTTAAATTAATATTCTAATCTTCTAAATCTAACTCCCTCACATGCTACTCAAAACACTTTTTAACGAATTTTTGTTCCAGCAATCTGCACATGTACAAGCTTGCATATCTTCAAACATCAACAGCAATCAGGTATTTTTGGTCAATTCTGTCCCCATTTTTTTTTTTTTTTTTTTATTTCTTTCCACTTTTTAATCCACCTCTCCTCTCCAACTTTTAACGTTTTTTCTTTAATTCCCTTCCCTTTAACTATCTTAAGACTTCTCCGTCTTTTCTACAGTTAACTTTCTCTCACGGTTCTTTCCGCTCCAAAAGTTGCTCCTATTGTACTCTCGCCACGGGCGGTAGGAGAACTTTTTCTACTCTTGAATCCTTTCCCCCCTTCTTTTCGTTCCACCTTCCCCTGCTCTGCTTTAGTCGTAAGACTCTCTCCCCCCCAGCCCATCCCCAAGGCATTAGCGATTACTGCGGTTTTCCGTATTACCTAATACACCTTTCCCGAGCCCTGGAAAATTATGATTCCCGGCTAATTGTCTTTCAATCTTTGCGATTCCATTAATGCAATGCATTCAGGAATCTGCCCTTATCCGTCACCTCTCTCTCTTTCAACCTAGTAAAACAGGTTGAAAGCAGAAAGAATTTATCGTCCATAGAATGGACTCCTTATTCACTTCCTTCCCCGTAAGCCCATAATGGTCTCCTTCATTACTCTTCAGCCAGTGCTTTGTCTTAATCACCTCAATTTTTCCTTAACGAAGTTGTGGAGGTAATTGCATTAAGTTGCAAAGGTACTCCGGAAAATATCGCCTTGGGCCTTGGGCCAAAAACGCCTTACCGCAGCTCAGAGTGGCTCCATCTGGTGCTGACGCGGCTTACTATATCTTTGAGAGTTATATTACTCTCCAATTCTCTGATATCCCCAGTCAGTAAAATTCAATACTTTGAAAGGATTGAAAAACTTAAAACTATGCACCTGGAATGCAAATGGCATTCTATCCAAATTCCATGAGTTTCGAGACTATGTGGAAGAGAAAGATTTTGACATTATTTTTGTCCAAGAGACCAAACTCCAGCCAGGGAGAGCTCCCAAGCTTGCAAATTATGCATTATATAAAAATGACAGACAAGCTTCTAATACTCGTGATGTTTATCATGGTGGCACATGTGTCTATATTAAAAATTCAATACCACACAAAAGAATTGACACTCCGAGTATGAGTAAACTCGAGGCAACAATCATCGAAATTTTCATTCAAAATTCGCCCTCCCTTGTAATGATCTCTGCCTATCTTCCACCAGGTGGAAATTTAGCTGTGGTTGATTTTAACAAA
The DNA here is from genome assembly GCF_044657685.1 of Stegodyphus dumicola. NCBI lineage: Eukaryota > Metazoa > Arthropoda > Arachnida > Araneae > Eresidae > Stegodyphus > Stegodyphus dumicola. Next base: position 21,558,505 of record NC_140774.1, read on the forward strand.
TTGCTCACCTTTTCCAACAATCTAATCATAGCTGGTGATTTAAATTGTCACCACCAGCATTGGCGTTGCCATAGATCAAACCCTGCTGGTCGTGGCCTTCTAAAATGGGCTCAGTGCGCCCAAATTAAAGTTATTGCGCCGGATTCCCCTACTAGATATGGTTCACGGGGTGCCCCTTCATTCATCGATTTGGCATTCTTTCGAAACATCCCTTTTGGATATCACGTGACTGTGGAAAACTGTTTATCCTCAGATCACAACCCCGTAATCATAGACCTTAATTGTACTATCTTTAATCAAAATTCTCCGGCACTCGTCTCTACAAACTGGGACAATTTTAGTTTCAAACTTAAAAGTAAAAGTTTGCCCTCCCTTGAAATTAAATCCAGCCATGATATAGACTCGGCAGTTGATCACTTAACGACCATTTTAACAGATACTTATAAGGAAGTATCAAAACCCACCCTCAGACCCAATTTTCGTAAATTACCTCAAGAAATTAAACTCAAAATTAAAGAAAAGAATAAAGTACGGAGACTTTGGCAAAGAAATAGAAATCCTGGTTTAAAAATTCAACTCCGTGCTCTCCAAAATGAGATCAAGGCATCATGTGACCATTTCTTCCAATCACAATACACGAATTACATTCAGTGCCTAACGACCAATGATAACAGTCTTTGGCGCGCATCAGCCCGCCTACGCAAACACAAATCTAACATTCCGTCCTTAGCTACGGACGCAGTGGTGGCTCACACAGACGCTGAGAAATCCGAATTAATTGCGGATTCTCTTCAAACCCAATTTACACCACATAATGAAGGAATTTTTGCGAACAGCGCAAGTTCTTTCCCACAAGATGTTGAACGTTTCCCCTCCTCGCCTTTTGCGAGAGATATACACTATACATCCATGAGCGAGGTAAGTGAATACATTACCAAGCTCAAACCCAAAAAAGCCCCTGGTATGGACTCTATTTCTAATCGTATGATTAAAAATTTACCCACCAACTATCTATTTTTCTTAGTAATGCTTATAAATTTTATGATACAGCATTGCTATTTTCCTCAAAACTGGAAACAAGCACTTATTGTGCCTATTCCAAAACCAGGCCAAAGCCTTTCTAATCCTCAAAATTATAGACCTATCAGCCTCCTATCCTCGTTATCTAAGATATACGAGTTTGTGTTACTTAAACGCCTGAATGATTTTCTCCGAAATCACAACGTTCTGATTGATGAACAATTTGGATTTCGAGCAAAACACTGCACCACGCACCAGCTGCTGAGGACAGTGGAGTTCATTTACGAAGGGTTTCGTAACAAAATGCTTACTGGCGCTTTATTTCTTGACATAGCCAAAGCATTTGATAGGACTTGGCATATAGGAATTATTATCAAGCTCATACGACTTGAAGTTTCGGCCCATTTAATTCATATAATTAATTCGTACCTCACTAATAGATCTTTTTCTGTACGAGTTAATTCTATCATTTCGACACCCCGTCCTATACTAAGCGGCGTCCCCCAAGGGTCACTTTTAGGCCCAATTTTGTTCAACATTTTCATAAATGACATACCAAAATCACCAAGTATCACTCTTGCACTTTATGCAGATGATACGGCCATCCTAGCTCAACACAAACGCCTGGAAAACTTAGTCCGAAACATTCAGAGTTATCTCTCTAGCCTTGAGCACTGGCTCATCACTTGGAAAATAAAAATTAATGTTGCTAAATGTGCTGCTATGATATTCAAACGTAGCCCCCTCCCGTACCCTTCCATTAATATTAAATTCTTTGACGACTATGTTCCCTGGTCAAACTCTTACAAGTACCTAGGAGTTGTACTTGATTCAAAATTAACCTGGCGCCTTCACATTGAAAATGTTCTCAACAAAGCAAAAGGTGCCAGAGCCCAACTTTACCCATTTTTAGCTCGAAAGAGCAATCTGTCAATTAAAAACAAAATCCTTCTCTATACTTCCATAATAAGACCTGTCTTTATGTATGCATGTACAATCTGGGGTACTGCTGCAAAAACTCATGTGAAAAAACTTCAATCTTTTCAAAGTAAAACCTTACGTATGGCCCTAAACGCAGCTTGGTACGTCCGTACAGATGTGATTCATTCGGACCTTAATATTAAACCAGTTGATTACCTTATCAAAAAACATAGTCAAAATTTATTCCTCAAAATTGAACAGATTGATAACCGAGCACTTCAGCAGATGCCAGCCTACGATCCTACTATTCGCAGCTCACAGAAGAGACCAAGAGCCGTGATTGGCCGAGAGTTCGGCATCTACCCTCCATCTAAAAGGGCAAGACACGCCCTCTCAACATTAGTTCCAGCTCCCGCGCCATGAAGGAAGGAAGTCTCTTCAGCGAGCTGCCATATAAATGCTTATTACCATCTCTACCTGCAACCAAGATCTCCAAGTAAAGTTATCAATCTGTTCGCATAGAATCACATCTCCCGCAGATTTTTAAAATCTGCCCATGAATATTTTCAACGCGTTCATATTTATTATTTGCACTATCCTACACAAGCCACATGCCAATGAGCCTATTAATCTTAAAATCTTTCTTCTCCGCTTTCTGCTTTAGTGTTGTATTGTGTATAAAAAATTTATAAAAACCAAAAAAAAGTATAAAATTTAAAATACAAAAAAAATTATAAAACCTAAAAGCTTTTAAAAAATATTATGATTCTTAAGTTTTTATTATCTCATCTCTATCCCTAAACTTTCTTGAGCCAGTGGCTCCCTCTAGTGTGCATCAGGTAATTCACTTATGCAAAATTTTTTCTCATTTCTGCTCGCTTTTAGTAATTCTGATGAGGAGGTAAATGGTTTTGAACCATAGGAACTCCGTAATTTTCAAATCATTGGCATTGGCCTCTCAACATCATTTTTTTTTTCGAGTTTTGACTATCGTACATGTAAGACGTGCATCTGCTCGCTCCTGATTTTGTGATATTAGAACTCTTCTTTTATTATACCTGATCAGAGTGCATGCCGCTGTAACAGTAGGTCGGCATTGCAATAGACTCTGGTTGCTTTCTCCGCTGCTTCATTTTCTGCCATCCGCTCCACCATGGATCGAATGATTGATTTTATTGCCTCTAAGATTACCAACTTAGAATGCATCAAAGAAGCTGATGGATCTCTCTCATCTAAGGACGCACGAGACCTTAAATTCCTTCGACGCCTCAAACTTTTCATTGACAGAGAACTGAACGCTGATCGTTCTTCTACTTCTCTTCCCAAACCAAACATCCCTGCTCCTAAGGTTAATGACAGTGATTCTTCAATAACTGGAATCAACAAAACTAATGTCAGACGAGCCAGCAGCCCTGCGCGCTCAGATGAAGAGCAGTCGAAAAAACATAAAGCACTGAATGAAGACAGCTCCGACACGGACTCAGGTCCTAAAGGAGATTTTACTAGAAGACTAAGAAAACCCTCTCGAAAGTCTACTCTGACGGATTCCTCTGTTTTGTCAGAAGTTTCGACAGCTGAGCCGACCACGGAAATAACTTATGATAATATGGATACAGCCCCAGACGTGGATAATATGGATAAAGCCCACGCTAATGTGGCGCCATCTAGTGAGATCCCCGAAAAGCCGGCTGCGAGTACGTCTCAGACGGAAAGCATGGTGCGGCCTATCGGTGCTGCAGATGAGGTCACGTGCCCGGCTGGGCTAATAGGTGATGCTCATGATCATGAAACTGGTACCAATTCTGCCGAAAATAATGAGCAGGATGTGGATAAATTCATACATCCAAATAAAGTGAGCAATAAAGCTCCCCCGATTATTATACAGGATGGTAAATACTCCTGGTCAAAATATAAGGAAATGTTTAAAGATGCAGGAATTAAGCTAAAATCAGGTATAATGAAAGCTCAAGACCACTATGAGCTAAAAGTTGACAGTATAGAAACTCATAAGAGTTTAACTGCATTACTTAATGCCAAAGGAGTGAAATATCACTCATTTATTTTACCCGAAAACAAGAAGGTTAAAGTTGTTATACGCAGCTTACCGATCGACACGCCAACCTCAGAGATATCTGATGAACTGATAGATAGAGGTTTCCCAGTTGAACGAGTCTCGCAATTAGTAAGACGCAGAAATGGAGAAAAATTTAATCTGCCCCTGTTTCTAGTTATTTTGAAGAGGAATGAAAAAGCGAGAGGGATACATAATATAACTAAATTATGTTTGCTGAATGTTAAAGTAGAAGCTTACAAAGGAAGGAAAGGGCCGGTACAATGCTTTCGGTGTCAAGCATTTCATCATGCCCAGGCAGGATGTATGCATGACCCGAAATGCATGAAATGCGCTGGCGATCATTATTCAAAAGACTGCCCCAAGCCAAGAGAAGATAAACCTAAGTGTATAAATTGCCAATTAGATCATACAAGCAACTACAGGGGTTGCCCGAATTTTCCCAAAATAAATACTCAAAATCCGCCTTTGAAGAATTTCAGTGATAGAGTAATTATCAATAAATCTTATGCCGCCGCTGTTGGCGGGCAAACAATGAATACTCTAGATGAAGCTAGAAGTATTTTTGAAGGGCTTAAAAACCTTGTTGAGGCTATTAAGGCTTCCGGCATTCTACAAGTAAATTTAGCTCCTAGCGCCAATGCTAGTAGTTTCAACGCGGTCAATAATGAACCCAATCATGGATAGGAAAGATAATAATTTTAGGCCAATCAAGATGTTAGTGTGGAATGCTAACAACATAAGAGGAAAGAAAGATGAGTTGGAGGACTTTATGTATGAGAACGACATTGATATTTGCCTGATCTCCGAGACGCACATCACCCCAGGAGACAGAGTTAGCATCAAAAATTATAGAACCTACCGATGTGATAGGTTACATCACAGAGGAGGTGGAGCACTCATCTACGTTCATTGTAAATATTCATCTTGTTTAATTTCGACTGAAAGAGACAAGGGCTATGAAATTGTGATTGCCTCTATTAGCTTGCCTAAGATTGGAGATACCTTATTTGCGGCAATCTACAACCCCCCTACTAATAGGCTAACTGAGGAAATGTTACAAAATATTATTCCGGATTCTTCAATAATGATTGTTGGTGGCGACCTCAATAGTAAGCATAAAGATTGGGGCTGCCGTAGCACCAATCACAATGGTAAAGTACTGAGAGAGTATATCAGTAACCACCCAGTTGGTATATTTGCGCCTGACGTACCGACGTTCAGGCCCAGCAACATCAGGTACACTCCTGATATTCTAGATATCATCTTGACTAATACAGGAATTAATATGGTGCTGGAGGTTCGAGACGACTTAAGCTCTGATCATACTCCTGTGATTGCTACACTAGGGGTCACCAGTATTAATTATACGAATGTTAAGACCCATACCGACTGGAGAATGTACCACAATGTTGTGAAAGTGAGGCTCCCTAAATTAGGTGCTATGAAAAGCCCTTCTGATATTGACAAGGAGATTGATAAGTTTACTACATGTCTTAATGACTCTTACTATGAGGCCACCAAGGTTACTCAAAGGTCTTGTAAAATCGCTAAGATTCCAAGGTACGTCAAATCTCTCATAGCCGAAAGAAACAGGCTGCGAAGGAGGTATAATATCACCTGGGACCCAATTATTAAAACGGAGTTAAATAGGATCAGTAAGCATATTAAGCTTGAAATGCATAAATTAAAGTGTGAGGCTTGGAATGTTAAAATGGAGGAGTTAAACTTAGACAGTGATGCCTTCTGGCAGTTTACAAAAATGTTAAAGAGGACGCATCAGTGTGATAGGCCAATTATTGACAACGGCGTCACTGCTTATTCAGATACTGACAAATGTCAGATTTTTGCTTCACATCTTGAAAAGCAGTTTTCTCCCAATCAGACACCTCGTAATATTCACTTTGAGACCCAAGTCAGAATGAAAGTAGAAGAATGGCTAGGTGCTCCCACGGCTCTAAATGCCGATGGTTTAACTAATCCAAGAGAAGTTACGGATATTATCTCCAAATTGAACCCCAAGAAAGCCCCAGGTATTGATGGAGTTACAAATTTAATGATCAGGAACCTCCCGCGCGGTGGAATCACAAGACTTTCCAGCATTTTTAATATATGCATTACGTTATGCTACTTCCCGGACTGCTGGAAGTACGCAAAAGTTTTCCTACTACCGAAGCCTGCAAAAGACATCACTAAGGCGGAAAATCACAGGCCCATAAGCTTGCTCTCTAATATAGGCAAGATCTTTGAACGAATAATTTTAAGGAAATTCCAGCCTTATTTACAGGTACTTCCGGAAGATCAGTACGGATTTAGGAGCACATCTAAACAACTGATTAGGCTTGTGGAATTTATCGGCTCTGCTCTGCATCATAAGAGTTGTACTGCAGTGCTCATGCTGGACGTGGCCAAAGCATTTGACCGTGTCTGGCATGAGGGCTTAATATATAAATTGATAATGATGAATTTGCCTAGAGAACTGATCTTACTCACCAGATCTTATATTGCAAATCGTTACTTTACAGTTAGCTGCAAGCAAAGTCATTCTGGATACAAAACTATCGCTGCAGGCGTCCCCCAGGGGTCCTGTCTTGGCCCAGTACTCTATCTTTTCTATGCGGCTGATTTCCCGCGGGATAAACTCAACAGAAATACATTGCTGGCCTGCTATGCGGATGACACCGCTGTAGCGGTCAGATCTATTCAGCCTAACAGGGCAATTTCTGTTATGCAGGATATAATTATGGACATTGAGGAGTGGTGCTCCAGGTGGAAGATTTCCATCAATGCGACTAAATCACAGCTACTTCTTGTTAGAAGGAAGAAAATACTGGTCTCAGTTCAGCCACTTTACCTATTCGGCCAACGTGTCCCGATGGTAAACAAGGCCAAGTATTTAGGTGTTTACTTGAATCGAAGACTCACGTGGAGTACGCATGTCAATTACATTGCAAACAAGACCAGAGGAATTGCTCAACAATTACAAGTACTGCTAGGGCGCAGCTCGCAGTTAGATCTGAGAAGGAAAAGACAGATTTATATTTCCATTTTAAGACCAATTATGTGTTATGCGTCCCCTGTCTGGGCGACTGCTACGAGCTCAGATATCAACAAATTGCAGGTGACTCAAAACACAATCTTACGCACCATGACAGGAGCGCATTTTTACATCCGTAACAAACTCCTGCACGATGATTTACAAGTTGAATATATTGACAAATATCTGCAAAAACTTAACAGCAAGTTCTTTGACAAAGGCTTGAATTGCAGTAAAGGAAACTTTAATGATGTACTGAACTATGTCTGCATTCCTGAGGACTACAATATCAGGCCTTTTACGGCTCACAGAATGAGGGATCACAATTTTGTCACTTAGCCCACTCGTTTTCAAATATGTAAATAACACATTTTTATGCGTACATTACTTCACTTTCATTTGTTTATTACATGTTCAACACTGTATCCTATGCACATTTCATGTATTTTCATTTCTTTTGCATCTTCATAGCTCCATACACGTGATTATTACTCTTGTCTCAGGGGTAAGAGTTAAGTTACTTTGATGATTGGACTTTGTCACTATGGCCGATGGGCCCTCTTTTCCTTACCCGCTCCGATTTCCTGGCTGGGAACTAGCTGATAGTTGACATTCTGATTGTCCTTAGGGGATTAGATCAATATAGCTTATTAAAGCCCAACTGGGCTAATATAAGCATAAGCAATTAGCATTTAAGCAAGCAAGCTCAACATCAGTTCCAGCTCCCGCGCCATGAAGGAAGGACGTCTCTTCAGCGAGCTGCCATATAATTGCTTATTACATCTTCTGCTACCACTATCAAGATCTTCAAGCAAAGTTATCAATCTGTTTACTTAAGAATCACATCTCCCGCAGATTTCAAATCTGCCTATGAATATTTTCATCGCGATCTCAATAATTATTTGCACTCCCCAACACAAGCCACATGCCAATGAGCCTATTAATCGTAAAATCTTTCCTATCCACTTTTTGCTTTAGTGTTTGTACTGTGTATAAAAAATTATAAAAAACCAAAAAAAAGTATAAAATATAAAATACAAAAAAGTTTTTAAAAACTTATAAAAAAAAATTATGAAACTTAAGTTTTTATTTTCTCATCTCTATCCCTAAACTTTCTCGAGCCTGTGCCTCCCTTTAGTGTGCATCAAGTAAATCACTTATGCCACATTTTTCTTATTTCTGCTCGCTTTTAGTAATTCTGATGTGGAGGTAGATGGTTTTGAACCATAGGAACTCCGAAATTTTTAAATCATTGGCATTGTCATTCCGTCCTTAGCTACGGACGCAGTGGTGGCTCACACAGACGCTGAGAAATCCGAACTAATTGCGGATTCTCTTCAAACCCAATTTACACCACATAATGAAGGAATTTTTGCGAACAGCGCAAGTTCTTTCCCACAAGATGTTGAACGTTTCCCCTCCTCGCCTTTTGCGAGAGATATACACTATACATCCATGAGCGAGGTAAGTGAATACATTACCAAGCTCAAACCCAAAAAAGCCCCTGGTATGGACTCTATTTCTAATCGTATGATTAAAAATTTACCCACCAACTATCTATTTTTCTTAGTAATGCTTATAAATTTTATGATACAGCATTGCTATTTTCCTCAAAACTGGAAACAAGCACTTATTGTGCCTATTCCAAAACCAGGCCAAAGCCTTTCTAATCCTCAAAATTATAGACCTATCAGCCTCCTATCCTCGTTATCCAAGATATACGAGTTTGTGTTACTTAAACGCCTGAATGATTTTCTCCGAAATCACAACGTTCTGATTGATGAACAATATGGATTTCGAGCAAAACACTGCACCACGCACCAGCTGCTGAGGACAGTGGAGTTCATTCACGAAGGGTTTCGTAACAAAATGCTTACTGGCGCTTTATTTCTTGACATAGCCAAAGCATTTGATAGGACTTGGCATATAGGAATTATTATCAAGCTCATACGACTTGACGTTTCGGCCCATTTAATTCATATAATTAATTCGTACCTCACTAATAGATCTTTTTCTGTACGAGTTAATTCTTTCATTTCGGCACCCCGTCCTATACTAAGCGGCGTCCCCCAAGGGTCACTTTTAGGCCCAATTTTGTTCAACATTTTTTTAAATGACATACCAAAATCACCTAGTATCACTCTTGCACTTTATGCAGATGATACGGCCATCCTAGCTCAACACAAACGCCTTGAAAACTTGGTCCAAACCATTCAGAGTTATCTCTCTAGCCTTGAGCACTGGCTCATCACTTGGAAAATCAAAATTAATGTTGCTAAATGTGAATTTATCAAAACTGCTAGGTAAAATATGAATTTAACTGGTAGATTTTTAATCATGCGATTAGAAATCCTATCCAGGCCGGGTGCTTTTGCAGGGGTGAGATTTTTGATCAAAGCAGAAATCTCAGTCATTGTTGTGGTGATGGGATCCTCGGAGTTTGTATCTGAGGAGAGAAATTCTTCAACTTGGTGTTGGACTTCATGCGTGTGCTCTGCACAGGAATCGAACATGAGTCCAGTGTTAGGTGAAAATTGTGTTTGAAGGCTGTCTGCTATGCGTTCAGCCTTTTCGGTGTCTGTTAATGCCATCCGGTCATTGACCGTGCCCATTAGGGGGGGAATGTCGTGTTTTGGTTTGCGAAGCCGTGCGCTAGCAACCCAGAGGCTATTATCGGAAGTCTTTAAGGACTTAAGATAGTTTGCGTATTTTTCGTCTGTGTATTTCTTAATGTCAGACTTGATCTCATTCTGGATCCTTCGCAGTTGCACTCGAAAGTTTTCCGAACGTGTATTTTGCCAGTCTCTGCGAAGGCGGTTTTTAATTTTGATTTTATCTTTAATGTGATCAGGTAATTTATAATAATTTTGCCTGAATTTGGGTTTGGAAGCAGCCGTAAATGCGCTTCCTAGGGTTTGGTTGAGCCTGTCAATGGCAAAATCAACCTCCTGATTATCGTGAATTTTGATAGGGGGGAGAATACCATTTTCCAAGACATACCGAAAGTTGTCCCAATTTGTGGAGACTTGCGCCGGTAAATTTTGGTTAATTTTGGATGTTTTAAGGGTGAGGTGAACCGGATAATGGTCAGAGGACAATTCCGGAATCACTTCGATCGAATAATCTACTGGGATATTTTTAAATAAGGCCAGATCAATAATGGAAGGGGCACCCAACCCCCCAGGAAACTGATAATGGGTGGGTGTGTTTGGCGCAATAATTTGGATACGGGCGTCCTGAGCCCAAATTTTGAGTTTATCGCCATAGTTGTTGGCAGTGACACAATCCCAACTTCTATGACGGGCATTTAAATCTCCTGCGATAATCAGGTTATTTGCAACACCACTTAATTTTCTGAGATCAGAGATAAATGCGGGTCCCTGTCTCGGAGGCATATAGCAGGACGCTACTGCTATTGGGGGACAATTTGGAATATGAATTTGTACTATAGTCGCTTCTAAGGCCTCCAGTGGTGGCGTGGGAATCCTAGAATGTTTTAGGGAGCGTTTTACATAAATGCTAGTACCGCCACTAGCACGAACAGTGTCACTGATGCATACCTCTCTGTCATTTCGGTAGCAGAAATAATTCGCGATGCTCGCGCTAAGTCCCTCAACCAGATGTGTCTCCTGAACGAGGAAGAGGTCCATGTGATGCTCATTAATGAAATCCCGGACTTCGTGAATCTTCTTCTTGATTCCGTTAGCATTCCAGTAGGAGATCAGGAGAGAATCTTCACTGGTTGCACAGTTGAACTTGAGGCCGTTAGTTTAAGAGGCCACAGTATGCCTCATAAATATAAAATGCTCTCTCAGGCCCCGTGGAGACATTTCGGAGCCTGGGGAGAGCATTTCTAAAAGCCTCGAGGAGGATCTTGTGTTCGATACCGAATTCCGAGGCGATTTGGAAAACGCTCCGGAGGGTATCTGTGCAACTTCCATCATCTACGGTCGGGGCTGGAGCCTGGGCCGGTGGAGTTGGCTGGAGAGGACGCTGCTTCGGCGCTTGCTTGGGAGCTTGCTTCGTCACAGGTGCTTTGTTCTGGTCCTTAGTAGATGATGGTAGTCCGGGATTTTTCCGTCCGGAAACGACATCACTAAATGAGGGATCCGTGCTGCTAATCGGAGCTTTAGCCGGAGCCGGTACAAATTTTGCAGTCCCGCTATCCGATCTAATAGGGGGGTTTTTGTTTTTGTTGGCTGGGTTTCGGGGACAGTGAAACCAGTTGGCTGCGTGCCGCCCAAGGCAGTTCGCGCAGGTGTTGGCTTCCTCCGGGTCTTTGGTGCATTGGTACGCGTAATGCGGGCCGGCGCACCTCAGACACCGGATTGGCAGTGTGCACACTGCGGAACTATGGAAGAAGCCTTGGCAGCGCCAACACTGGCTCGGTCCCTTCTTCCCGATATGCTTCTCGAACTTGATCTCAATGCCGAACATTGTGGTTTCTTCAAAAATGTCATAGACATTTAATGCAGGATTTAGCTGTACTAAAAATAATGGCATTGGGTAGCGGGACCTGTGCCTACGGAGTTGGGTTACAGAGATAACAGAATAACCCAGGAGTTGCAATTCAGCTTTGATTCTTTCTGTTTTTGCTGAGTTGGGTAAGCCGCGTAATATTGCCTTTACGGGCCGATCCTGCTTAAGGTTAAACGACTTATATTCGGCGCCCTGATTGTTTAAAATTTGGGCTACCGAACGATAGTCTTCCTCGGACTGCATTTCTATGCGGAGAAACTTACCCTTCATCCTGCAGATGGCCGTAGGCACAGTAGCTTGCACTAAGGAGGTAAGAAATTCAAAGTCTTTTGGCTCAACAAAGAAGAAAGGAATTTTTCTCTTTGAATTCTTAGAGCTTTCAGTAGGGGGGGAAGTACCGTCTCCGGGTTGCTCCACGAGATCGCTGTTTTCTTCTACCCTAGCCGCAGGTTGGGTGGGAGGCAATTCCTCCTCCGGTTGTTTGCTCCAAAATGGAGGTAGGCTATTGTTAGGTTGTGGTTTCGAAGGGGAATTTGGCGCACCTCGTGCTACAAGATGGCGAGGAGGCCGCTGAAATCCTTCATCGTCAACTTTCCTAAGTTTTTTATTTTTGGGCAAATCGTTACTATCGCTTGAATTTAGAGTTAATTTTTGAATTTTCTTAGCGCTATGAAGAATTTTTTCTGCATTTAACTTTGCAGGTTTTAGAATTGGGCTATTGGATATGTTTTTATTTAAATTTTGAGGTTTATCAGAATTTGGATTATTTTTACTCGAGATAACATCTTTAGTTAGTTCTTTAGCTGATTTGATTAATTTCTTAATACACTCATCTTCAGTTGGGGGAATGGCAAAGAGAGGCAGATTTAGGCGTTTTGCAAGAGTGGTAAGATTAAAAAGCGTTACCTTAGATTCTTGTTCGACGCACTTGAGATCAAAGCTTGCAAGAGGAGTTGATCTTCTGACCCTGGACAGATTCTGTTCCAATTCTGTGAATTTCGCCTTGAGAAGATACAGTTGTTTAATCTGGATGAGCAAATCGTCCGGATTTACCTCTGGAGTTGGTTCAGTGTCGGAGACAGGGACGGTCGTGTCCATCTCGGCGCTTGCTTCGGAGGGGTTGCCGGCTATGAATTCCGGCATCGCATCGCTGCAGGTGGCTTGTGGGGAGCTCATTGTCGCACGTCCTCACTCGACGAGAGACACCCTGCTAATTCTACCTTTCCCAGACAGCGTTCTTCGCTTCGGAGCTTCGCCATTATCGGCGCGGCGATTTTTTCGCCTTCTCTCTTTACCTCATCGCCTTAGGGCAGAAATTTCCAAACGAAGCAGTTAAAGTCGTGTATCGACTAATGCTGCTTATTTCAAGAACCGATCTGATCTGATCTGCCCTCTCAACATCATCATGAGTCATCATTCAGTCATCACTCGACCGCTGAGCACCTAGTGACGAGGTCGGATTTCACTGCGCTCTGCTTTCTTTCGAGATCGCTCTCTACTGGAAGCCACTCTTGGATTACTGGATATTTTACTATCGCCGAATGTTGGGTAAGTTATTCTTTTCTTATTGTTGATCTAGAGTATGCATTACCGAGCCACTGGTTAGGTCAATTGCTGCCCAGGATGAACAAAATAGATGAGAATAAACTACACAAATACCTAGAGCAGATACGTGGGAGTAACTGCGAATCTATAGACTACGACAATCTTACACTGAGAATTAACGCTTTAGTTCTTGAAGCCGAAAGCCTAACTAACGCAAATATACCTAAAGCTGACCCTAGGATAAATCAGCTACATGAGCAAATTGAATACTTAACTTACATAAACGACACCCCAATGGACGAAATAAATTCTAAATCAGAGATTAGCTCTGCTAAACAAATAAATGAAGCTACTATACAAGCGCAATACCTTAAAACCCCATCTAAATCCAAAAAGGAAGATGATACAAGCAGGCACAAGCGTACCCTTAGTGGGAAAAGCCGAAAAAAGAAAACCGAAATAGATAGTGAAGGTTTCACTTCACCGCGAAAAACACAAAAACTTAATAAACCTGAAATAGTTTACCCTCCACAGGAAAACAAATTCGAAATACTAAACCAAGAGACCAACATGGAAGAAGATACAAATGATGCACCTTTTATATTAGCAAAAAAGACGGCAGGACATATCCCGCCAATTGTACTTGCAGATTTCACTGGAAACTGGGACAAAATAAAATCGGAATTTGAAGAAAAATTACAAATAAAAAACTACACTGGAGATCTCAAAGGAGGAAGACTCACCATTCGAGTCTTCACCCCTGACCACTATAGAATTATAACAGAATATTTGAAGAAAAAAGAAATCCCCTTCCATACATTTAAATTAAATACAAAAAGACCAATAAAAGCAGTAATTAAAAGACTGCCAGCAAATACTGATACTGAAATCCTAAAACAAGAAATCCTCGATATGAACATACCAATCGAAAAAATAAGACAAATTACATCTGTCAAGAACGGAGAACTAATCAAACTCCCGGTCTTCATCGTCGATGTTAAAAGATGTGAAGACGGAAAGAAAATTTTTGACATCCAAAAACTTAGAGGTCTAAATATTCAAATGGCTAGATACAAAGCACGGCCAGGTCCCGTGCAATGTCACAAATGCCAGCGCTATGGACACACACGGGATCTGTGTCATTACACACCAAGGTGCCTCAAATGCGCACAATTACATGAAACGTATTTATGCAAACAGAATAAGGAAACAGAAAAACCTACTTGTGCCCTTTGCGGGCAAGAACACGTATCTTCATACCGTGGATGTGTTAAAAACCCGGAAAACATTAAGAAAAAATTAGCCGCCGAAAAGGCCGAAAAGGAAAAAAGGAAAAATATGCAGGCCTTCCAACTTAACGAAAACGAATTCCCTAAACTACCTGAAAAACCAGCAATATCACCCATACCTAATAACAGCAATAATAGCCCAAGCAATAGTGACAATATTAATTCCAACAATGAAAGTCAAGAAACACCAAGCTTCTTTACTTGGATTAAAACCCAAATGCAACAAGCAAAAACGTATTTTAAAAAATTTAAAGAAGCAAAATCACTCATAGAAAAGCTAGAAGTCGGCATGGCCGCAATGGATTATTTCATGAACTTAGATTATGAATTTTAAACCCAACCAATTTAATCCCAACCTTATCTCAACTACCAATAGTTTCCTAAAAGTTGCCTTCTTCAACGCAAATGGAGTCTGCAGACAAAAAGATGAACTCCACGCCTACCTAAATCACCATAAAATAGATATAATGCTTCTGAATGAAACACATCTGAATAGCAAAAACCGCTTCAATCTGGAAGGCTACAAAGTCATAAGGACTGACCGCCCAAACAACATCTTAGGGGGTACAGCAATCCTCATTAAAAATCATATTAAATTCACTCCTCTAAAAATAAATACCCAGAATATCGAAAATACTGCTGCACTTGTCTACTCAGGATTCAATGAACCTTACCTTTTCATTTCTGCATACAATTCACCAAGTAACAACCTCCTCTCTGCAGACCTTGATAGACTGACTGATTATAGGTACCCCACTCTCATCGCGGGGGACCTAAACTCTAAAGATCGTAGCTGGAACTGCAATGTTAACAACCGCAATGGTTCTGCGCTCAGAAATTATGCTCTTAACAATGAAATCAGAATTATTGCCCCAGAATTACCCACGAGATATCACTTTGATGGTCGTGCGGATATCCTCGACATCCTCATTCTCAAGAATATCCAGTCCACACCTTGTCTTGAAGTGACTGAAGAGCTCTCTTCTGATCACCTACCCGTGAATTTCGAATTTTATGGATTCTATCCTCCCCTCATTAAACCTAAATTTAATATGAATTGGAGTAGCTTTAAAAATAAACTCATGAATACATCAAATAACAATAGCATGAATACCACTGAAGAAATTGAAAACTGCATAAAATACTTAACTGACAATATTCAACAGGCTATGAATTCTGCAGCATATATCCAAAGGAAAAATAACTACTTCAACCTCCCACAAAATATCATCGACCTAATCAAACATAGAAATAGGAAAAGAAAATATTGGCATCTCTCTAGAGACCCCCGGGACAAAAGAGAAGTGAATTATCTAACACGCAGAATCTCGCAAGAAATTAAACATCATAGATCTGAAAAATGGGATGCTCTACTAGAAAATATTGAAATTCAGCCAAATACTGTCTGGAAAATAGCAAATTCTCTACGCAATAAAAACCCAAACTATAAATACCCTATCAACTATCAAGGTAACATCGCCTATTCCGAAGCTGAAATAGCTGAAGCTATGGCAGATGATCTAAGCAAGATTTTCGACCATCATACTGAAGATACCCCCCAAGATTACACCATCAACAATGAAGCCGAAGAAATTAAACTTCAGCGCACCAGATCCTATATAAATTTCACTTCCACAGATGAAGTCACTGAAATTATCAAAAATCTTAAAAAGAAGAAAGCACGGGGCTTTGATAACATTAATAATGAAGCTATCCAAGCACTTCCTCAAAACTGCATTACCTTACTTTGCAATATTTTCAACGCCTGCATTCGGCTCTCTTACTTTCCAAAAATTTGGAAACACTCCCTGGTAATAATGATCTTAAAACCTGGAAAAAGCCCAAAAGAAGTCACAAGCTACCGACCTATCAGTCTGCTCCCTACAATTAGTAAAATTTATGAAAGAATTATTCTAAGAAGACTAAAGGATTACACAATAAATTTAAACCAAATTGATAATCAGCAATTTGGATTTAAGAAAGGACACTCAACTTCGCACCAAATACTAAATTTAATTGAACATGTTGCAGTTGAATTCCAAAAGAGGAATACTGTTGCGGCATGCTACCTCGATTTCGAAAAAGCTTTCGATCGAGTGTGGCATGCTGGCCTTATTTACAAGCTATCTAAACTTCAAATTCCTACAAATCTTATTAAAATCATCATTTCTTATTTAGAAGATAGAACTTTTCAGGTGAGATGTGGAGATACTCTCTCTAATATAAAGAATATCTACAGAGGACTCCCTCAAGGCTCTGTCCTCTCTCCTACAAATTTCAATATTTACGCTTATGACATGCCAAGTCCAACCTCTGCTAAAATCCTCAAATATGCAGATGACACAGTGATTCTATCTAATTCAATAAACCCGCAATATGCCATTGATAAACTTGACTCTCATGTTCAAAGAATATCAAACTGGTGCAAATTCTGGAAAATTAGTTTAAACCCTTCAAAGTGCTGTATCGTCCTTTATCGCCGATATAAGAAAAACTACCCAATCAATATTAATATTAAAATTGACAATAATTTGATCCCACAAGCCAATAGCTACAAATACCTTGGAGTTTATATTGACAGCAAACTCACCTTCAAAGAACACATAAATTACATTTGCAATAAAGCAAATGCCGCCTTTATGGCTATTTACCCAATCATTGGAAGGAAATCCAAACTAAACCTCAATACTAAAAGGACTCTTTTCCTCACTTTAATAAGACCAATTCTTCTCTACGCCGCCCCTGCTTGGGCTACGGCAAACAAAACTAACACGAAGAAACTCAGCGTTCTCCAAAACAAAATCCTCCGGGCAATGACAAACGCACCTTGGTTCGTTCGTAATAATCAACTTTATGAAGATCTAAACATCCCTGAATTTCAAGATGCCATTCTAAGATCTACGCATAACTTCTTTGAAAATGTTGCAAACTCGCAGCATGATAACATCAGATCTCTCATAAACTACGACCCCACAGAGGAAAATGTAGTGAAAAGACCGCGAACGATACACCATAATACAAAATGGTAACTGTAAATATTGTATATATAATTTTATTTCATCATCTCTTCATTTAATCAAGATTTCACTCCTTGTTTCACTGGTTACATTTCGTGCTGTTTACATTAGCTCAATGTTTATTTTGAAGCAGCAGTACCGCCGGTCAGTACTTGGGAGGGTGACCACCCAGGCACGCAGCGATCTGTGACCTTCCACTGCAAAGACGGACTTGTCAAAGAAAGGACTTTGTACACAATTGCCGTTGGACTTTGCATTTTACTTGAATTAAGTGCTTTTTACAGAATTATTGATTTTTTTACGTTTATAACTCGTTCGCGTGTCATCTCAATTTTATGGAATCAAGGATCAAGGAAGTGCAATTTACGGAGTTCATAGGCAATTACGCCTTTACCTCCACATCTTCAAAGGAAATTTAATCATCCGAAAGAGGGTATTGTCAAATAGGGTAAAAATTTTGATAAGCCGAATGACTTGGAGTAAGTGCCTTCACACTGAGTCAAAAAAAGGCAAAAAACTCAGAAGGTCTTAATTTTGCGCCGAAAAAGGGCCAGAATAATTTAGATAGGGGCAGCCATATAAATTTTGACTAGAAATATAAAAGGTGAAGTTTCCTTGAACCTTGATAATCATTTTCTTGGCATACGTCAGATGAAGGGCACGCAGGGGAATTCCGATGCGCGCTCTTCGAGGTGGGGGGGGGGAGGGGGGAACCTGTTTACAGGTCGAAAAAGTGGTTCAGTCAGTGATCAGCTGGGAGGGAGAAGTTTCATTTTTGACCGCTATTCATTGCGGTTTTTAAAAGCCAAAAAGGACGCTGTTAAGCGCCTAAGAAAGTTCCTTCTTAAAGGAAGAGAGAAGTTAGAGTTTAAAGAATATTTTTCAGTTTTAAAGAGAACTTTTTCAGTTTTATTTTAGTTGAAAGATGATAGTAAGTTAAAGCAGTCCTATTTGACTGTGATGTTTCTTGTTAAAGAAACGTTAAAGAGGTTCCTCGAGTTAATGCCGTGTGCATTAAAGAACTTTAGAGGCGGGGGGGGGTTAAGGAACGAGAGGTAATTATTCACGTGGTTATCGGTGTGCTCATATCTAGCCCGTTTAAAAGGCAGAGTCAAATATTCCCTATTGAGTACCGCTCTGGGTCTCTTTCGGGAAGAAGCAACTGCAGGATCGTATACGGGTAGCATATGAAGCACAGGATTAGCGACACGTTGAATATTTTTGAAAAATTTTTCCGAAAGTCGCTGTATATAGCGATTAATGGGCATAATTTTGAGGTCGTTATGAATCTCTTCGTTCCGTACATACCACGGAGCTTTTAGAATTTGCCGAAGCATTTTAGATTGAAAAATTTGGACATGTTTTTTGTTAGTCAGTGCGCATGGGCCCCATACGGGACATGCATACGTAAGAACCGGCCTAATCATTGATTTGTAGAGCAAGATTTTGTTATCAGTTGACAGGTCGCTATGACTAGCTAAGAGGGGGCGTAGGGCGGTCTTGACAGCTGTCGCACCCGCTATGATTTTGCGGATGTGAGGCTGCCAAGTTAATTTTGAGTCTAGTAAAACACCTAGATATTTGTAAGAAGAGACCCAGGGAATAGGTTCACCGAAGAGCATTAAATTGGGTAAATTTGGGATATTTCTTCGGATGAACATGGTGGCAGCACATTTTGCGACATTAATTTTGATTTTATACAGACCGAGCCAGAGTTCTAAGGTCGAAAGGTAACTCTGCAATTGTGAGATTACCTGGAGGGTGTTGGAGTGTTGAGAAATGATGGCTGTATCGTCTGCGTATAATGCAAGATCGATATTTGGGGCCTTAGGAATATCATTTACATAAAGGTTAAAGATTGCGGGGGCGAGGAGACTTCCTTGAGCCACCCCAGCATAGATTGGGCGGGGAGAGGAGAATTCGTGGTTAACTCGCACGCGGAAACTGCGTCCGGTCAAGTACGAGTTAATAATTTTAATGAGATGAGCCGAAAAACCAAGCCGCATGAGCTTGTAAATAATCCCGTCATGCCAAGTCCTGTCAAAGGCTTTGGCAACGTCTAGATAGACAATTCCAGTTCTCTCTCGCTTACGAAAGCCTTCATGAATGAATTCCACTACACGGAGTAACTGGTGTACCGTGGAGTGTTTAGGTCGGAAGCCGAATTGTTCCGGGATTAGTAAATTTTTATCCCGACAGAATTCATTCAGGCGATTAAGTAAGACAAATTCATAGATCTTAGAGAGAGAAGATAACAGACTGATGGGTCTGTAATTGACGGGCAGGTTTAAATTTTGTCCCGGTTTTGGAATGGGAACGACTGCTGCAATTTTCCAACAGTCGGGGAAATAGCTTCTCCTGAGCATTAAATTTATGAGGACCGTGATCCATACGATAAACATAGGGGGGAAGTTTTTGATCATGCGATTTGAAATAGAATCTATGCCAGGTGCCTTGTCAGGTTTCAGTTTGTCAATGAAAACCATGACTTCAGAAGGGTCCGTCGGCCTGAGTTCTGGTGTGGTAGGTTGTGATAGAAAATCTTTAACCCGTGCTTGTATGCGCCCCTGTGTAACCGGACGGTTACAGTAGGAGTCGTGGTTTGTTGTGAATTGAGTTGCAAGGCTGTCAGCTATGACATTTGCCTTTTCTGAGTCAGTGTAGGCCATCTGTGCGCCATCGGCCGTATGAAGGGGCGGAATGTATGTTTTATGTTTGCGTAATCGGGCGGCTGCGCGCCAAATCGATTTGTCTTCAGTCGTTAGGGACTCAATGAATGTTTTCCACTCCGCTTGTTTTAATAAGCGGGTTTCGGTCCTTATCTCGTTCTGTATCTTGCGAAATTGGGCACGGATATTGGGATCTCGTGACCTTTGCCAAATTCTTCGCAAGTAATTTCGCTGCTTAATTTTGAATTTAGTCTCAGGTGGGAGCCTAGCACCTGGATGTTTACGTGGCTTTGAAGCCGCAGCTCTCGCTTCTTTCAGTAAAGACTCCAAACTTTTGATATGCCTGTCAAAGTCCGAATTGCTGGAAATTTTGATGGGAGGGAGTGAAGTTTTTTCCAAAATAAATCTAAAGTCGTCCCAATTTGTTGAGACTTGCTCCTCTAATTTTGAGTATCGATTTTGAATATCTAGGGATATCAAAACGGGGTAGTGATCAGAGTCCAATTCCTGAATCACTTTTATCTCATGCCGAAAGAATATGTTATAAAAGGCAGCCAGATCAAGAACTGCAGGGGACCCTCTATGAGGGTAAAAGGTATTTTATGGAATGCAATTGCAATCCGCATCAACGAATCAGATTCAAGACCTCCGCTCACATGACTTACTCCCACGTATCCCTGCTCATTACCGCCTCTCAACTGCACTAGATTAAAGCTCCAGGCACCACTCCTGTATGCTACGTTTTAATTGAACTTTAAATAGTTTTTCATACCTAAGATTACCCTACTTTGCCACCAAAAGTTTCTCTTACCTAAGGGCACGGTGCTTACGCACCATATTTTTAATAAATGCAAATGGCTGAGGCCGGATAAATATTGGTCAATACTCTTTGCAGTAAATACCATGAGTTAGAATGACGACTTGACTTGACTTGCCCTCTCAACATCAGTCCCTCATTGAAATTGATGATGGCTGCTAACAGCGACGGACGTACGAGCTCTGAGCTCCGTAATGTCAAAGCGAATAGTATCCTGAATACGGCGCCGCCAGCGGGCAATCAACCTTCTTCTCCACCACCTTTGATGATTCAAACTGAAATGGAAATATCTGCAACTACTCCACCTGCCTCTCCTTCAGCGCTAGAGCTATCCAAGAGCGCGATCCAGATTTACTCTCTAAAGAATCGGCACACAGACCTCATTTTCGACATCCAGCGATTACAGCGAACGGACACTCCGAATAAGGACCAGATGATCAAACAGTTACAGGATGAGGGTGAGAAAGTTTTATTTTCCCTACATACCCTATGTTCTAAACTCGGCATAAATTTATTCACCCTCCCTGCCACTGAAGAGGAATTCTTCAAAGAATGTAAAAAGACCTCTAAAACCCCTGATTCGGACTCCAACACTCAAAATTCTAACCCTAAAACTCAAAATACAAATCCACCCTCATCCCCAGCCAATCAAAATCCTCCAAAAGAAAATCCTAAAACTGACTCAAAAAAACGAACCAGACCAACTGATAACGAAGGATTTGTAGTTCCTCCAAAACATTTAATTGCCAAAAAAACACTTCCCAACACTAATAGTAATGAAACCATCACAACATCCAATTCTTTCACAAACATAAACTCTGATAACACTGAACACTCGACGCAGCAGCCGGCTGTCACTCAAACACCAAAAATTCAAGCACCACCTCCAATTTTCATAAAACCGCGAGCTGATTGGTTCTTTCTTCTCAATCAGCTTCGCCGACACGCACCAACTGTTCTTTCCAAACAAAACGTTGATTTTCTAAAACTCACACATTGATTCGACCGCTGAGCACCTAGTGACGAGGTCGGATTTCACTGCGCTCTGCTTTCTTTCGAGATCGCTCTCTACTGGAAGCCACTCTTGGATTACTGGATATTTTACTATCGCCGAATGTTGGGTAAGTTATTCTTTTCTTATTGTTGATCTAGAGTATGCATTACCGAGCCACTGGTTAGGTCAATTGCTGCCCAGGATGAACAAAATAGATGAGAATAAACTACACAAATACCTTGAGCAGATACGTGGGAGTAACTGCGAATCAATAGACTACGACAATCTTACACTGAGAATTAACGCTTTAGTTCTTGAAGCCGAAAGCCTAACTAACGCAAATATACCTAAAGCTGACCCTAGGATAAATCAGCTACATGAGCAAATTGAATACTTAACTTACATAAACGACACCCCAATGGACGAAATAAATTCTAAATCAGAGATTAGCTCTGCTAAACAAATAAATGAAGCTACTATACAAGCGCAATACCTTAAAACCCCATCTAAATCCAAAAAGGAAGATGATACAAGCAGGCACAAGCGTACCCTTAGTGGGAAAAGCCGAAAAAAGAAAACCGAAATTGATAGTGAAGGTTTCACTTCACCACGAAAAACACAAAAACTTAATAAACCTGAAATAGTTTACCCTCCACAGGAAAACAAATTCGAAATACTAAACCAAGAGACCAACATGGAAGAAGATACAAATGATGCACCTTTTATATTAGCAAAAAAGACGGCAGGACATATCCCGCCAATTGTACTTGCAGATTTCACTGGAAACTGGGACAAAATAAAATCGGAATTTGAAGAAAAATTACAAATAAAAAACTACACTGGAGATCTCAAAGGAGGAAGACTCACCATTCGAGTCTTCACCCCTGACCACTATAGAATTATAACAGAATATTTGAAGGAAAAAGAAATCCCCTTCCATACATTTAAATTAAATACAAAAAGACCAATAAAAGCAGTAATTAAAAGACTGCCAGCAAATACTGATACTGAAATCCTGAAACAAGAAATCCTCGATATGAACATACCAAACGAAAAAATAAGACAAATTACATCTGTCAAGAACGGAGAACTAATCAAACTCCCGGTCTTCATCGTCGATGTTAAAAGATGTGAAGACGGAAAGAAAATTTTTGACATCCAAAAACTTAGAGGTCTAAATATTCAAATGGCTAGATACAAAGCACGGCCAGGTCCCGTGCAATGTCACAAATGCCAGCGCTATGGACACACACGGGATCTGTGTCATTACACACCAAGGTGCCTCAAATGCGCACAATTACATGAAACGTATTTATGCAAACAGAATAAGGAAACAGAAAAACCTACTTGTGCCCTTTGCGGGCAAGAACACGTATCTTCATACCGTGGATGTGTTAAAAACCCGGCAAACATTAAGAAAAAATTAGCCGCCGAAAAGGAAAAAAGGAAAAATATGCAGGCCTTCCAACTTAACGAAAACGAATTCCCTAAACTACCTGAAAAACCAGCAATATCACCCATACCTAATAACAGCAATAATAGCCCAAGCAATAGTGACAATATTAATTCCAACAAAGAAAGTCAAGAAACACCAAGCTTCTTTACTTGGATTAAAACCCAAATGCAACAAGCAAAAACGTATTTTAAAAAATTTAAAGAAGCAAAATCACTCATAGAAAAGCTAGAAGTCGGCATGGCCGCAATGGATTATTTCATGAACTTAGATTATGAATTTTAAACCCAACCAATTTAATCCCAACCTTATCTCAACTACCAATAGTTTCCTAAAAGTTGCCTTCTTCAACGCAAATGGAGTCTGCAGACAAAAAGATGAACTCCACGCCTACCTAAATCACCATAAAATAGATATAATGCTTCTGAATGAAACACATCTGAATAGCAAAAACCGCTTCAATCTGGAAGGCTACAAAGTCATAAGGACTGACCGCCCAAACAACATCTTAGGGGGTACAGCAATCCTCATTAAAAATCATATTAAATTCACTCCTCTAAAAATAAATACCCAGAATATCGAAAATACTGCTGCACTTGTCTACTCAGGATTCAATGAACCTTACCTTTTCATTTCTGCATACAATTCACCAAGTAACAACCTCCTCTCTGCAGACCTTGATAGACTGACTGATTATAGGTACCCCACTCTCATCGCGGGGGACCTAAACTCTAAAGATCGTAGCTGGAACTGCAATGTTAACAACCGCAATGGTTCTGCGCTCAGAAATTATGCTCTTAACAATGAAATCAGAATTATTGCCCCAGAATTACCCACGAGATATCACTTTGATGGTCGTGCGGATATCCTCGACATCCTCATTCTCAAGAATATCCAGTCCACACCTTGTCTTGAAGTGACTGAAGAGCTCTCTTCTGATCACCTACCCGTGAATTTCGACTTTTACGGATTCTATCCTCCCCTCATTAAACCTAAATTTAATATGAATTGGAGTATCTTTAAAAATAAACTCATGAATATATCAAATAACAATAGCATGAATACCACTGAAGAAATTGAAAACTGCATAAAATACTTAACTGACAATATTCAACAGGCTATGAATTCTGCAGCATATATCCAAAGGAAAAATAACTACTTCAACCTCCCACAAAATATCATCGACCTAATCAAACATAGAAATAGGAAAAGAAAATATTGGCATCTCTCTAGAGACCCCCGGGATAAAAGAGAAGTGAATTATCTAACACGCAGAATCTCGCAAGAAATTAAACATCATAGATCTGAAAAATGGGATGCTCTACTAGAAAATATTGAAATTCAGCCAAATACTGTCTGGAAAATAGCAAATTCTCTACGCAATAAAAACCCAAACTATAAATACCCTATCAACTATCAAGGTAACATCGCCTATTCCGAAGCTGAAATAGCTGAAGCTATGGCAGATGATCTAAGCAAAATTTTCGACCATCATACTGAAGATACCCCCCAAGATTACACCATCAACAATGAAGCCGAAGAAGTTAAACTTCAGCGCACCAGATCCTATATAAATTTCACTTCCACAGATGAAGTCACAGAGATTATCAAAAATCTTAAAAAGAAGAAAGCACGGGACTTTGATAACATTAATAATGAAGCTATCCAAGCACTTCCTCAAAACTGCATTACCTTACTTTGCAATATTTTCAACGCCTGCATTCGGCTCTCTTACTTTCCAAAAATTTGGAAACACTCCCTAGTAATAATGATCTTAAAACCTGGAAAAAACCCAAAAGAAGTCACTAGCTACCGTCCTATCAGTCTGCTCCCTACAATTAGTAAAATATATGAAAGAATTATTCTAAGAAGACTAAAGGATTACACAATAAATTTAAACCAAATTGATAATCAGCAATTTGGATTTAAGAAAGGACACTCAACTTCGCACCAAATACTAAATTTAATTGAACATGTTGCAGTTGAATTCCAAAAGAGGAATACTGTTGCGGCATGCTACCTCGATTTCGAAAAAGCTTTCGATCGAGTGTGGCATGCTGGCCTTATTTACAAGCTATCTAAACTTCAAATTCCTACAAATCTTATTAAAATCATCATTTCTTATTTAGAAGATAGAACTTTTCAGGTGAGATGTGGAGATACTCTCTCTAATATAAAGAATATCTACAGAGGACTCCCTCAAGGCTCTGTCCTCTCTCCTACAAATTTCAATATTTACGCTTATGACATGCCAAGTCCAACCTCTGCTAAAATCCTCAAATATGCAGATGACACAGTGATTCTATCTAATTCAATAAACCCGCAATATGCCATTGATAAACTTGACTCTCATGTTCAAAGAATATCAAACTGGTGCAAATTCTGGAAAATTAGTTTAAACCCTTCAAAGTGCTGTATCGTCCTTTATCGCCGATATAAGAAAAACTACCCAATCAATATTAATATTAAAATTGACAATAATTTGATCCCACATGCCAATAGCTACAAATACCTTGGAGTTTATATTGACAGCAAACTCACCTTCAAAGAACACATAAATTGCATTTGCAATAAAGCAAATGCCGCCTTTATGGCTATTTACCCAATCATTGGAAGGAAATCCAAACTAAACCTCAATACTAAAAGGACTCTTTTCCTCACTTTAATAAGACCAATTCTTCTCTACGCCGCCCCTGCTTGGGCTACGGCAAACAAAACTAACAGGAAGAAACTCAGCGTTCTCCAAAATAAAATCCTCCGGGCAATGACAAACGCACCTTGGTTCGTTCGTAATAATCAACTTTATGAAGATCTAAACATCCCTGAATTTCAAGAAGCCATTCTTAGATCTACGCATAACTTCTTTGGAAATGTTGCAAACTCGCAGCATGATAACATCAGATCTCTCATAAACTACGACCCCACAGAGGAAAACGTTGTGAAAAGACCGCGAACGATACACCATAATACAAAATGGTAACTGTAAATATTGTATATATAATTTTATTTCATCATCTCTTCATTTATTCAAGATTTCATTTCGTGTTGTTTACATTAGCTCAATGTTTATTTTGAAGCAGCAGTATCGCCGGTCAGTACTTGGGAGGGTGACCACCCAAGCACGCAGCGATCTGTGACCTTCCACTGCAAAGACGGACTTGTCAAAGAAAGGACTTTGTACACAATTGCCGTTGGACTTTGTATTTTACTTTGATTTAAGTGCTTTTACAGAATTATTGATTTTTTGACGTTTATAACTCGTTCGCGTGTCATCTCAATTTTATGGAATGCAATTGCAATCCGCACCAACGAATCGGATTCAAGACCGCTGGTCACATGACTTACTCCCACGTATCCCTGCTCATTACCGCCTCTCAACTGCACTAGAATAAAGCTCCAGGCACCACTCCTGTATGCTACGTTTTAATTGATCTTTAAATAGTTTTTCATACCTAAGATTACCCTGCTTTGCCACCAAATGTTTCTCTTACCTAAGGGCACGGTGCTTACGCACCCTATTTTTAATAAAAGCTAATGGCTGAGGCCGGATAAATATTGGTCAATACTCTTTGCAGTAAATACCAAGAGTTAGAATGACGACTTGACTTGACTTGTCTAAAACTCACAACTACTAACGAAACAGACTATAGAACAGTTGTTAGATTCCTCACAGACAATAATATTGAATTCAAATCTCACACACTCAAATCAGATAGACCACTTAAAGTGGTAATTAGGGGATTACCCTCAAATACACCGCTCAACGTTGTGCAGACTGCGGTTGAAGTGCTTGGCTTCAAAATCCACAAGATCTCTCAACTTAAGAAATGGAAGACAAAAATGCCAATGCCTCTCTTTTATCTACAAATCTTCAACAGCCTCAAAGCTGAAGAAATCTATTCCATAACAGAGCTCCTTGGAACTGAGGTATCCATGGAACACTTCAAAGGTCAGAAAGGTCCCTCCCAATGCTGGCGTTGTCAGGGATTCTTTCATTCATCTGAAGTCTGCACATTACCAAGACGATGCGTCAGATGCGCTGGGCCGCATCAAGCCAAAGAATGTACTAAACCATTTGAAGAACCGAACAAATGTGCAAATTGTTCGGGAAACCATGCTGCTAACTGGCGTTCCTGCCCGAAGTTCCCAGGCTCCAAAAACAGACAACCTCCAAGGCCAAGCACCAAACCCAGTCAGACCGTTGACACCACAAACAAATTTAACCTACAACATAATACATTTCCAGTTCTGCCGGCTGCACACACTCCCAGTGCAAATAATACTCGCCCTGGAGTATCATACTCTGCTGCCCTTACGGGTATGCAACAAGCTGCACCCCAAATTCTTCCAAATTTATCGGTCCCCTTAGGAGCTAATTCGACGCTAAATTGCACCGAAATCCTATTGGCAATTATTCAAATCTCAAACCAACCTGGTATTGACCAATTAGCAGGGTGTCTCTCGTCGAGTGAGGACGTGCGACAATGAGCTCCCCACAAGCCACCTGCAGTGATGCGAAGCCGGAAATCATGGCCGGCAACCCCTCCGAAGCAAGCGCCGAGATGGATACTTCGACGTCCACGGACACCGACGTCCCTGTCTCTGACACCAATCTTGACCATCAAATGAATCCGGATGACCTCCTGATCCAGATCAAACAACTGTACTTACTCAAGGCTCGTTTTACTGACCTAGAACAGAATCTATCCAGAGCGAGGAAATCAACACCACTGGCAAGCTTCGACCTCAAGTGCGTGCAACAAGAATCTAAGGTAACGCTTTTTAATCTTACCACTCTTGCTAAACGCCTGAATCTGCCTCTCTTTGCCATTCCCCCAACTGAGGAAGAATGTATTAAAAAATTACTTAAATCTGCTAAGGAACTTAGTAACGATGAAATCTCACTAAAACCCGATTCCTTGGATAAAAATCAAAATTTGGCTAAAAACCAAAATTCTAAGCAAATACTAAAACCGGCTAAATTACAAGCAGAAAAAATACTATCTAGCACCAAAAAAATCCAGAAACTAACTTTAAACTCCCGCGAAAATTCGGAATTTCCAAAAACTAAAAAGATTAGAAAAATAGATGAAGAAGGTTTTCAGCGGCCTCCTCGCCATCTTGTTTCACGAGGTGCGCCGATTTCCCCAGAAAAACAGGTCCTGAACAATAGCCTGCCTCCATTTTGGAGAGAACAGCCAGAGGAGGAATTGCCTCCCACCCAACCTGCGGTTAAGGTGGAAGAAAACAGCGATCTTGTGGAGCAACCCGGAGACGGTACTCCCCCCCCACACTGAAAGCTCTAACAAAGCTAAAAGGAAAATACCTTTCTTCTTTGTTGAACCCAAAGATTTTGAGTTTCTTACATCTCTAGTCCAAGCAACTGTGCCTACGGCTATTTGCAGAATGAAAGGCAAATTTTTACGCATTGAAATGCAGACTGAAGAGGACTATCGTTCGGTGGCCCAAATTTTAAATAATCAGGGCGCCGAATATAAGTCATTTAATTTGAAACAGGATCGGCCCGTAAAGGCTATGCTTCGCGGCCTACCTAATTCTGCTAAAGCTGAGAAAATTAAGGCTGAATTACAACTTTTAGGATACTCTGTTATCAGCGTGACTCAGCTCCGTAGGCACAGGTCCCGCTATCCTATGCCATTATTCTTAGTCCAGCTAAATCCGTCTCTGAATGTTTATGATATTTTTGAAGAGACCTCAATGTTTGGCATCGAAATCAAATTCGAGAAACACATCGGGAAGAAGGGGCCGAGCCAGTGTTGGCGCTGCCAAGGCTTCTTCCACAGTTCCGCAGTGTGCACACTGCCAATCCGGTGTCTGAGGTGCGCCGGCCCGCATTACGCGTACCAATGCACCAAAGACCCGGAGGAAGCCAACACCTGCGCGAACTGCCTTGGGCGGCACGCCGCAAACTGGTTTCACTGTCCCCGAAACCCAGCCAATAAAAATAAAACTCCCCCTATTAGATCGGATAGCGGGATTTCAAAATTTGTACCGGCTCCGGTTAAAGCTCCAATTAGCAGCACGGATCCCTCTTTTAGTGATGTCGTTTCCGGACGGAAAAATCCCGGACTACCATCATCTACCAAGGAACCGACGCAAGCACCTGCGACGCAGCAAGCTCCGAAGCAAGCGCCGAAGAAGAGTCCACTCCTCCCGCCAACTCCACCGGCCCAGGCTCCAGCCCCGACCGTAGATGATGGAAGCTGCACAGATACCCTCCGGAGCGTCTTCCAAATCGCCACGGAATTTGGCATTGAACACAAGATCCTCCTTGAGGCTTTTAGAAATGCTCTCCCTAGGCTCCGAAATGTCTCCACGGGGCCTGAGAGAGCATTTTATATTTATGAGGCATACTGTGGCCTCTTAAACTAACGGCCTCAAGTTCAACTGTGCAACTAGTGAAGATTCTCTCCTGATCTCCTACTGGAACGCCAACGGAATCAAGAAGAAGATTCACGAAGTCCGGGATTTTATTAATGAGCATCACATGGACCTCTTCCTCGTTCAGGAGACACATCTGGTTGAGGGACTTAGCGCGAACATCGCGAATTATTTCTGCTACCGAAATGACAGAGAGGTATGCATCAGTGACACTGTTCGTGCTAGTGGCGGTACTAGCATTTATGTAAAACGCTCCCTAAAGCATTCTAGGATACCCACGCCACCACTGGAGGCCTTAGAAGCGACTATAGTACAAATTCATATTCCAAATTGTCCCCCAATAGCAGTAGCGTCCTGCTATATGCCTCCGAGACAGGGACCCGCATTTATCTCTGATCTCAGAAAATTAAGTGGTGTTGCAAATAACCTGATTATCGCAGGAGATTTAAATGCCCGTCATAGAAGTTGGGATTGTGTCACTGCCAACAACTATGGCGATAAACTCAAAATTTGGGCTCAGGACGCCCGTATCCAAATTATTGCGCCAAACACACCTACCCATTACCAGTTTCCTGGGGGGTTAGGTGCTCCTTCCATTATTGATCTGGCCTTATTTAAAAATATTCCAGTAGACTATTTGATCGAAGTGATTCCGGAATTGTCCTCTGACCATTATCCGGTTCACCTCACCCTTAAAACATCCAAAATTAACCAAAATTTACCGGCGTAAGTCTCCACAAATTGGGACAACTTTCGGTATGTCTTGGAAAATGGTATTCTCCCCCCTATCAAAATTCACGATAATCAGGAGGTTGATTTTGCCATTGACAGGCTCAACCAAACCCTAGGAAGCGCATTTACGGCTGCTTCCAAACCCAAGTTCAGGCAAAATTATTATAAATTACCTGATCACATTAAAAATAAAATCAAAATTAAAAACCGCCTTCGCAGAGACTGGCAAAATACACGTTTGGAAAACTTTCGAGTGCAACTGCGAAGGATCGAGAATGAGATCAAGTCTGACATTAAGAAATACACAGACGAAAAATACGCAAACTACCTTAAGTCCTTAAAGACTTCTGATAATAGCCTCTGGGTTGCCAGCGCACGGCTTCGCAAACCAAAACACGACATTCCCCCCCTAATGGGCATGGTCAATGACCGGATGGCATTAACAGACACTGAAAAGGCTGAACGCATAGCAGACAGCCTTCAAACACAATTTTCACCTAACACTGGACTCATGTTCGATTCCTGTGCAGAGCACACGCATGAAGTCCAACACCAAGTTGAAGAATTTCTCTCCTCAGATACAAATTCTGAGGATCCCATCACCACAACAATGACTGAGATTTCTGCTTTGATCAAAAATCTCACCCCTGCAAAAGCACCTGGCCTGGATAGGATTTCTAATCGCATGATTAAAAATCTACCAGTTAAATTCATATTTTACCTAGCAGTTTTGATAAATTCAATGCTAAGGCTAAAATATTATCCCCATAGCTGGAAGAATGCATTAGTCATTCCTATTCTAAAACCTGGAATGGACCCAAAGGTCCCTCAAAATTATAGGCCGATCAGCCTTCTGTCTTCACTTAGTAAAATTTACGAAGCTATACTGCTTAGATACCTGAATGATTTCTGCCGAAACCGAAACATTATTATTCCTCAGCAATTCGGCTTTCGTGCTAAACACTCAACTCAGGCCCAGCTACTGAGGGTAGTTGAAATCATTCATACAGGATCTCGCAGTGGAAAGCCTACAGCTATTGTTTATTTAGACGTAGCAAAGGCTTTCGACAGATGTTGGCATATCGGAATTTTATTCAAGCTCATGCGACTTGAAATTTCGGCTAATTTTGTGCACATAATGCACTCTTACCTCACTAATCGTACCTTTTCTGTCAAAGTAAAATATTCTGTCTCTTCTCCTCGCCCTATCCTGGCTGGGGTGCCTCAGGGAGGAATTCTTAGCGCCACGCTCTTCAACTTGTATGTAAATGACATACCACAAGCACCAAGTGTCGATCTAGCACTCTATGCAGACGACACAGCCATCATTTCACAGCACTCAACATTACATGCCACTCTCAATCACCTACAGCTGTATTTAACAGACTTGGAGTCCTGGCTCATTACCTGGAAAATCAAAATTAATGTCGCAAAAAGTGCCGCCACAGTTTTCTTTTCCAGAAAGAGGAATGTCCATAATCAACTCCCTCCACTCAGATTATTTGAAGAAAATATACCCTGGGTGGAATCCTATAAATATCTGGGAGTTTATCTAGATGCGAAGCTGCTCTGGAATACCCACATCAACTACGCCATCTCAAAAGCAAGGAATACAAGAACCCAGCTGATGTCTCTCCTCAAAAGAACCAGCAACCTCTCCCTCAACAATAAGATTCTTTTATACAAGAGTACCATCCTACCGATCCTGACGTACGCAGCTGTCGTCTGGTCTACTGCTGCCAATAGCCATCTAAAGAAAATACAAGTATTCCAGAGCGTCACGCTTCGTATCCTGACAAATGCTCATTATTTCGTCCGTAATGAAGTGCTTCATAACGATCTCAAAATTCTACCCCTAGATGCCTTTTTCCGGCAAAATTCGGCTAAATTCTTTAATAGATTAACGCAGATTGAAAACCCAGTCTTGCATTCGCTTCCTGCTTATGATCCAGCTGAGCCCAGCTCAGCTAAGCGACCTAGGAGCGTTCTTGAGAGAACTTATAACATCTTTCCTAGGAAGCCGAAGCGGAGGTGTCTGCTTGACTAGGAATTCTTTCTAAAAATTTTTAAATTAACAAGCACTTCACGGGCCTAACCCGACGACCCTTAATTAATTCCATACTCCCACATGCCCGCCGGACCTAATTCGGCCTCGTTTCTCGGTTTTATATCCGTGCTGCTATAGGTAACATGCCCCTCCACTTGCCAAGACCTCATCTTTTCATAAAACACGGCCCAGACAATCTTAAATCAGACTTGCAATAGTTTTAACGTTTCTCTATTATTTTATCACCTAACTTAATTATTCAACTTAAACTGCCTAATTTTTTGAATTTTAAATTAATATTCTAATCTTCTAAATCTAACTCCCTCACATGCTACTCAAAACACTTTTTAACGAATTTTTGTTCCAGCAATCTGCACATGTACAAGCTTGCATATCTTCAAACATCAACAGCAATCAGGTATTTTTGGTCAATTCTGTCCCCATTTTTTTTTTTTTTTTTTTATTTCTTTCCACTTTTTAATCCACCTCTCCTCTCCAACTTTTAACGTTTTTTCTTTAATTCCCTTCCCTTTAACTATCCTAAGACTTCTCCGTCTTTTCTACAGTTAACTTTCTCTCACGGTTCTTTCCGCTCCAAAAGTTGCTCCTATTGTACTCTCGCCACGGGCGGTAGGAGAACTTTTTCTACTCTTGAATCCTTTCCCCCCTTCTTTTCGTTCCACCTTCCCCTGCTCTGCTTTAGTCGTAAGACTCTCTCCCCCCCAGCCCATCCCCAAGGCATTAGCGATTACTGCGGTTTTCCGTATTACCTAATACACCTTTCCCGAGCCCTGGAAAATTATGATTCCCGGCTAATTGTCTTTCAATCTTTGCGATTCCATTAATGCAATGCATTCAGGAATCTGCCCTTATCCGTCACCTCTCTCTCTTTCAACCTAGTAAAACAGGTTGAAAGCAGAAAGAATTTATCGTCCATAGAATGGACTCCTTATTCACTTCCTTCCCCGTAAGCCCATAATGGTCTCCTTCATTACTCTTCAGCCAGTGCTTTGTCTTAATCACCTCAATTTTTCCTTAACGAAGTTGTGGAGGTAATTGCATTAAGTTGCAAAGGTACTCCGGAAAATATCGCCTTGGGCCTTGGGCCAAAAACGCCTTACCGCAGCTCAGAGTGGCTCCATCTGGTGCTGACGCGGCTTACTATATCTTTGAGAGTTATATTACTCTCCAATTCTCTGATATCCCCAGTCAGTAAAATTCAATACTTTGAAAGGATTGAAAAACTTAAAACTATGCACCTGGAATGCAAATGGCATTCTATCCAAATTCCATGAGTTTCGAGACTATGTGGAAGAGAAAGATTTTGACATTATTTTTGTCCAAGAGACCAAACTCCAGCCAGGGAGAGCTCCCAAGCTTGCAAATTATGCATTATATAAAAATGACAGACAAGCTTCTAATACTCGTGATGTTTATCATGGTGGCACATGTGTCTATATTAAAAATTCAATACCACACAAAAGAATTGACACTCCGAGTATGAGTAAACTCGAGGCAACAATCATCGAAATTTTCATTCAAAATTCGCCCTCCCTTGTAATGATCTCTGCCTATCTTCCACCAGGTGGAAATTTAGCTGTGGTTGATTTTAACAAATTGCTCACCTTTTCCAACAATCTAATCATAGCTGGTGATTTAAATTGTCACCACCAGCATTGGCGTTGCCATAGATCAAACCCTGCTGGTCGTGGCCTTCTAAAATGGGCTCAGTGCGCCCAAATTAAAGTTATTGCGCCGGATTCCCCTACTAGATATGGTTCACGGGGTGCCCCTTCATTCATCGATTTGGCATTCTTTCGAAACATCCCTTTTGGATATCACGTGACTGTGGAAAACTGTTTATCCTCAGATCACAACCCCGTAATCATAGACCTTAATTGTACTATCTTTAATCAAAATTCTCCGGCACTCGTCTCTACAAACTGGGACAATTTTAGTTTCAAACTTAAAAGTAAAAGTTTGCCCTCCCTTGAAATTAAATCCAGCCATGATATAGACTCGGCAGTTGATCACTTAACGACCATTTTAACAGATACTTATAAGGAAGTATCAAAACCCACCCTCAGACCCAATTTTCGTAAATTACCTCAAGAAATTAAACTCAAAATTAAAGAAAAGAATAAAGTACGGAGACTTTGGCAAAGAAATAGAAATCCTGGTTTAAAAATTCAACTCCGTGCTCTCCAAAATGAGATCAAGGCATCATGTGACCATTTCTTCCAATCACAATACACGAATTACATTCAGTGCCTAACGACCAATGATAACAGTCTTTGGCGCGCATCAGCCCGCCTACGCAAACACAAATCTAACATTCCGTCCTTAGCTACGGACGCAGTGGTGGCTCACACAGACGCTGAGAAATCCGAATTAATTGCGGATTCTCTTCAAACCCAATTTACACCACATAATGAAGGAATTTTTGCGAACAGCGCAAGTTCTTTCCCACAAGATGTTGAACGTTTCCCCTCCTCGCCTTTTGCGAGAGATATACACTATACATCCATGAGCGAGGTAAGTGAATACATTACCAAGCTCAAACCCAAAAAAGCCCCTGGTATGGACTCTATTTCTAATCGTATGATTAAAAATTTACCCACCAACTATCTATTTTTCTTAGTAATGCTTATAAATTTTATGATACAGCATTGCTATTTTCCTCAAAACTGGAAACAAGCACTTATTGTGCCTATTCCAAAACCAGGCCAAAGCCTTTCTAATCCTCAAAATTATAGACCTATCAGCCTCCTATCCTCGTTATCTAAGATATACGAGTTTGTGTTACTTAAACGCCTGAATGATTTTCTCCGAAATCACAACGTTCTGATTGATGAACAATTTGGATTTCGAGCAAAACACTGCACCACGCACCAGCTGCTGAGGACAGTGGAGTTCATTTACGAAGGGTTTCGTAACAAAATGCTTACTGGCGCTTTATTTCTTGACATAGCCAAAGCATTTGATAGGACTTGGCATATAGGAATTATTATCAAGCTCATACGACTTGAAGTTTCGGCCCATTTAATTCATATAATTAATTCGTACCTCACTAATAGATCTTTTTCTGTACGAGTTAATTCTATCATTTCGACACCCCGTCCTATACTAAGCGGCGTCCCCCAAGGGTCACTTTTAGGCCCAATTTTGTTCAACATTTTCATAAATGACATACCAAAATCACCAAGTATCACTCTTGCACTTTATGCAGATGATACGGCCATCCTAGCTCAACACAAACGCCTGGAAAACTTAGTCCGAAACATTCAGAGTTATCTCTCTAGCCTTGAGCACTGGCTCATCACTTGGAAAATAAAAATTAATGTTGCTAAATGTGCTGCTATGATATTCAAACGTAGCCCCCTCCCGTACCCTTCCATTAATATTAAATTCTTTGACGACTATGTTCCCTGGTCAAACTCTTACAAGTACCTAGGAGTTGTACTTGATTCAAAATTAACCTGGCGCCTTCACATTGAAAATGTTCTCAACAAAGCAAAAGGTGCCAGAGCCCAACTTTACCCATTTTTAGCTCGAAAGAGCAATCTGTCAATTAAAAACAAAATCCTTCTCTATACTTCCATAATAAGACCTGTCTTTATGTATGCATGTACAATCTGGGGTACTGCTGCAAAAACTCATGTGAAAAAACTTCAATCTTTTCAAAGTAAAACCTTACGTATGGCCCTAAACGCAGCTTGGTACGTCCGTACAGATGTGATTCATTCGGACCTTAATATTAAACCAGTTGATTACCTTATCAAAAAACATAGTCAAAATTTATTCCTCAAAATTGAACAGATTGATAACCGAGCACTTCAGCAGATGCCAGCCTACGATCCTACTATTCGCAGCTCACAGAAGAGACCAAGAGCCGTGATTGGCCGAGAGTTCGGCATCTACCCTCCATCTAAAAGGGCAAGACACGCCCTCTCAACATTAGTTCCAGCTCCCGCGCCATGAAGGAAGGAAGTCTCTTCAGCGAGCTGCCATATAAATGCTTATTACCATCTCTACCTGCAACCAAGATCTCCAAGTAAAGTTATCAATCTGTTCGCATAGAATCACATCTCCCGCAGATTTTTAAAATCTGCCCATGAATATTTTCAACGCGTTCATATTTATTATTTGCACTATCCTACACAAGCCACATGCCAATGAGCCTATTAATCTTAAAATCTTTCTTCTCCGCTTTCTGCTTTAGTGTTGTATTGTGTATAAAAAATTTATAAAAACCAAAAAAAAGTATAAAATTTAAAATACAAAAAAAATTATAAAACCTAAAAGCTTTTAAAAAATATTATGATTCTTAAGTTTTTATTATCTCATCTCTATCCCTAAACTTTCTTGAGCCAGTGGCTCCCTCTAGTGTGCATCAGGTAATTCACTTATGCAAAATTTTTTCTCATTTCTGCTCGCTTTTAGTAATTCTGATGAGGAGGTAAATGGTTTTGAACCATAGGAACTCCGTAATTTTCAAATCATTGGCATTGGCCTCTCAACATCATTTTTTTTTTCGAGTTTTGACTATCGTACATGTAAGACGTGCATCTGCTCGCTCCTGATTTTGTGATATTAGAACTCTTCTTTTATTATACCTGATCAGAGTGCATGCCGCTGTAACAGTAGGTCGGCATTGCAATAGACTCTGGTTGCTTTCTCCGCTGCTTCATTTTCTGCCATCCGCTCCACCATGGATCGAATGATTGATTTTATTGCCTCTAAGATTACCAACTTAGAATGCATCAAAGAAGCTGATGGATCTCTCTCATCTAAGGACGCACGAGACCTTAAATTCCTTCGACGCCTCAAACTTTTCATTGACAGAGAACTGAACGCTGATCGTTCTTCTACTTCTCTTCCCAAACCAAACATCCCTGCTCCTAAGGTTAATGACAGTGATTCTTCAATAACTGGAATCAACAAAACTAATGTCAGACGAGCCAGCAGCCCTGCGCGCTCAGATGAAGAGCAGTCGAAAAAACATAAAGCACTGAATGAAGACAGCTCCGACACGGACTCAGGTCCTAAAGGAGATTTTACTAGAAGACTAAGAAAACCCTCTCGAAAGTCTACTCTGACGGATTCCTCTGTTTTGTCAGAAGTTTCGACAGCTGAGCCGACCACGGAAATAACTTATGATAATATGGATACAGCCCCAGACGTGGATAATATGGATAAAGCCCACGCTAATGTGGCGCCATCTAGTGAGATCCCCGAAAAGCCGGCTGCGAGTACGTCTCAGACGGAAAGCATGGTGCGGCCTATCGGTGCTGCAGATGAGGTCACGTGCCCGGCTGGGCTAATAGGTGATGCTCATGATCATGAAACTGGTACCAATTCTGCCGAAAATAATGAGCAGGATGTGGATAAATTCATACATCCAAATAAAGTGAGCAATAAAGCTCCCCCGATTATTATACAGGATGGTAAATACTCCTGGTCAAAATATAAGGAAATGTTTAAAGATGCAGGAATTAAGCTAAAATCAGGTATAATGAAAGCTCAAGACCACTATGAGCTAAAAGTTGACAGTATAGAAACTCATAAGAGTTTAACTGCATTACTTAATGCCAAAGGAGTGAAATATCACTCATTTATTTTACCCGAAAACAAGAAGGTTAAAGTTGTTATACGCAGCTTACCGATCGACACGCCAACCTCAGAGATATCTGATGAACTGATAGATAGAGGTTTCCCAGTTGAACGAGTCTCGCAATTAGTAAGACGCAGAAATGGAGAAAAATTTAATCTGCCCCTGTTTCTAGTTATTTTGAAGAGGAATGAAAAAGCGAGAGGGATACATAATATAACTAAATTATGTTTGCTGAATGTTAAAGTAGAAGCTTACAAAGGAAGGAAAGGGCCGGTACAATGCTTTCGGTGTCAAGCATTTCATCATGCCCAGGCAGGATGTATGCATGACCCGAAATGCATGAAATGCGCTGGCGATCATTATTCAAAAGACTGCCCCAAGCCAAGAGAAGATAAACCTAAGTGTATAAATTGCCAATTAGATCATACAAGCAACTACAGGGGTTGCCCGAATTTTCCCAAAATAAATACTCAAAATCCGCCTTTGAAGAATTTCAGTGATAGAGTAATTATCAATAAATCTTATGCCGCCGCTGTTGGCGGGCAAACAATGAATACTCTAGATGAAGCTAGAAGTATTTTTGAAGGGCTTAAAAACCTTGTTGAGGCTATTAAGGCTTCCGGCATTCTACAAGTAAATTTAGCTCCTAGCGCCAATGCTAGTAGTTTCAACGCGGTCAATAATGAACCCAATCATGGATAGGAAAGATAATAATTTTAGGCCAATCAAGATGTTAGTGTGGAATGCTAACAACATAAGAGGAAAGAAAGATGAGTTGGAGGACTTTATGTATGAGAACGACATTGATATTTGCCTGATCTCCGAGACGCACATCACCCCAGGAGACAGAGTTAGCATCAAAAATTATAGAACCTACCGATGTGATAGGTTACATCACAGAGGAGGTGGAGCACTCATCTACGTTCATTGTAAATATTCATCTTGTTTAATTTCGACTGAAAGAGACAAGGGCTATGAAATTGTGATTGCCTCTATTAGCTTGCCTAAGATTGGAGATACCTTATTTGCGGCAATCTACAACCCCCCTACTAATAGGCTAACTGAGGAAATGTTACAAAATATTATTCCGGATTCTTCAATAATGATTGTTGGTGGCGACCTCAATAGTAAGCATAAAGATTGGGGCTGCCGTAGCACCAATCACAATGGTAAAGTACTGAGAGAGTATATCAGTAACCACCCAGTTGGTATATTTGCGCCTGACGTACCGACGTTCAGGCCCAGCAACATCAGGTACACTCCTGATATTCTAGATATCATCTTGACTAATACAGGAATTAATATGGTGCTGGAGGTTCGAGACGACTTAAGCTCTGATCATACTCCTGTGATTGCTACACTAGGGGTCACCAGTATTAATTATACGAATGTTAAGACCCATACCGACTGGAGAATGTACCACAATGTTGTGAAAGTGAGGCTCCCTAAATTAGGTGCTATGAAAAGCCCTTCTGATATTGACAAGGAGATTGATAAGTTTACTACATGTCTTAATGACTCTTACTATGAGGCCACCAAGGTTACTCAAAGGTCTTGTAAAATCGCTAAGATTCCAAGGTACGTCAAATCTCTCATAGCCGAAAGAAACAGGCTGCGAAGGAGGTATAATATCACCTGGGACCCAATTATTAAAACGGAGTTAAATAGGATCAGTAAGCATATTAAGCTTGAAATGCATAAATTAAAGTGTGAGGCTTGGAATGTTAAAATGGAGGAGTTAAACTTAGACAGTGATGCCTTCTGGCAGTTTACAAAAATGTTAAAGAGGACGCATCAGTGTGATAGGCCAATTATTGACAACGGCGTCACTGCTTATTCAGATACTGACAAATGTCAGATTTTTGCTTCACATCTTGAAAAGCAGTTTTCTCCCAATCAGACACCTCGTAATATTCACTTTGAGACCCAAGTCAGAATGAAAGTAGAAGAATGGCTAGGTGCTCCCACGGCTCTAAATGCCGATGGTTTAACTAATCCAAGAGAAGTTACGGATATTATCTCCAAATTGAACCCCAAGAAAGCCCCAGGTATTGATGGAGTTACAAATTTAATGATCAGGAACCTCCCGCGCGGTGGAATCACAAGACTTTCCAGCATTTTTAATATATGCATTACGTTATGCTACTTCCCGGACTGCTGGAAGTACGCAAAAGTTTTCCTACTACCGAAGCCTGCAAAAGACATCACTAAGGCGGAAAATCACAGGCCCATAAGCTTGCTCTCTAATATAGGCAAGATCTTTGAACGAATAATTTTAAGGAAATTCCAGCCTTATTTACAGGTACTTCCGGAAGATCAGTACGGATTTAGGAGCACATCTAAACAACTGATTAGGCTTGTGGAATTTATCGGCTCTGCTCTGCATCATAAGAGTTGTACTGCAGTGCTCATGCTGGACGTGGCCAAAGCATTTGACCGTGTCTGGCATGAGGGCTTAATATATAAATTGATAATGATGAATTTGCCTAGAGAACTGATCTTACTCACCAGATCTTATATTGCAAATCGTTACTTTACAGTTAGCTGCAAGCAAAGTCATTCTGGATACAAAACTATCGCTGCAGGCGTCCCCCAGGGGTCCTGTCTTGGCCCAGTACTCTATCTTTTCTATGCGGCTGATTTCCCGCGGGATAAACTCAACAGAAATACATTGCTGGCCTGCTATGCGGATGACACCGCTGTAGCGGTCAGATCTATTCAGCCTAACAGGGCAATTTCTGTTATGCAGGATATAATTATGGACATTGAGGAGTGGTGCTCCAGGTGGAAGATTTCCATCAATGCGACTAAATCACAGCTACTTCTTGTTAGAAGGAAGAAAATACTGGTCTCAGTTCAGCCACTTTACCTATTCGGCCAACGTGTCCCGATGGTAAACAAGGCCAAGTATTTAGGTGTTTACTTGAATCGAAGACTCACGTGGAGTACGCATGTCAATTACATTGCAAACAAGACCAGAGGAATTGCTCAACAATTACAAGTACTGCTAGGGCGCAGCTCGCAGTTAGATCTGAGAAGGAAAAGACAGATTTATATTTCCATTTTAAGACCAATTATGTGTTATGCGTCCCCTGTCTGGGCGACTGCTACGAGCTCAGATATCAACAAATTGCAGGTGACTCAAAACACAATCTTACGCACCATGACAGGAGCGCATTTTTACATCCGTAACAAACTCCTGCACGATGATTTACAAGTTGAATATATTGACAAATATCTGCAAAAACTTAACAGCAAGTTCTTTGACAAAGGCTTGAATTGCAGTAAAGGAAACTTTAATGATGTACTGAACTATGTCTGCATTCCTGAGGACTACAATATCAGGCCTTTTACGGCTCACAGAATGAGGGATCACAATTTTGTCACTTAGCCCACTCGTTTTCAAATATGTAAATAACACATTTTTATGCGTACATTACTTCACTTTCATTTGTTTATTACATGTTCAACACTGTATCCTATGCACATTTCATGTATTTTCATTTCTTTTGCATCTTCATAGCTCCATACACGTGATTATTACTCTTGTCTCAGGGGTAAGAGTTAAGTTACTTTGATGATTGGACTTTGTCACTATGGCCGATGGGCCCTCTTTTCCTTACCCGCTCCGATTTCCTGGCTGGGAACTAGCTGATAGTTGACATTCTGATTGTCCTTAGGGGATTAGATCAATATAGCTTATTAAAGCCCAACTGGGCTAATATAAGCATAAGCAATTAGCATTTAAGCAAGCAAGCTCAACATCAGTTCCAGCTCCCGCGCCATGAAGGAAGGACGTCTCTTCAGCGAGCTGCCATATAATTGCTTATTACATCTTCTGCTACCACTATCAAGATCTTCAAGCAAAGTTATCAATCTGTTTACTTAAGAATCACATCTCCCGCAGATTTCAAATCTGCCTATGAATATTTTCATCGCGATCTCAATAATTATTTGCACTCCCCAACACAAGCCACATGCCAATGAGCCTATTAATCGTAAAATCTTTCCTATCCACTTTTTGCTTTAGTGTTTGTACTGTGTATAAAAAATTATAAAAAACCAAAAAAAAGTATAAAATATAAAATACAAAAAAGTTTTTAAAAACTTATAAAAAAAAATTATGAAACTTAAGTTTTTATTTTCTCATCTCTATCCCTAAACTTTCTCGAGCCTGTGCCTCCCTTTAGTGTGCATCAAGTAAATCACTTATGCCACATTTTTCTTATTTCTGCTCGCTTTTAGTAATTCTGATGTGGAGGTAGATGGTTTTGAACCATAGGAACTCCGAAATTTTTAAATCATTGGCATTGTCATTCCGTCCTTAGCTACGGACGCAGTGGTGGCTCACACAGACGCTGAGAAATCCGAACTAATTGCGGATTCTCTTCAAACCCAATTTACACCACATAATGAAGGAATTTTTGCGAACAGCGCAAGTTCTTTCCCACAAGATGTTGAACGTTTCCCCTCCTCGCCTTTTGCGAGAGATATACACTATACATCCATGAGCGAGGTAAGTGAATACATTACCAAGCTCAAACCCAAAAAAGCCCCTGGTATGGACTCTATTTCTAATCGTATGATTAAAAATTTACCCACCAACTATCTATTTTTCTTAGTAATGCTTATAAATTTTATGATACAGCATTGCTATTTTCCTCAAAACTGGAAACAAGCACTTATTGTGCCTATTCCAAAACCAGGCCAAAGCCTTTCTAATCCTCAAAATTATAGACCTATCAGCCTCCTATCCTCGTTATCCAAGATATACGAGTTTGTGTTACTTAAACGCCTGAATGATTTTCTCCGAAATCACAACGTTCTGATTGATGAACAATATGGATTTCGAGCAAAACACTGCACCACGCACCAGCTGCTGAGGACAGTGGAGTTCATTCACGAAGGGTTTCGTAACAAAATGCTTACTGGCGCTTTATTTCTTGACATAGCCAAAGCATTTGATAGGACTTGGCATATAGGAATTATTATCAAGCTCATACGACTTGACGTTTCGGCCCATTTAATTCATATAATTAATTCGTACCTCACTAATAGATCTTTTTCTGTACGAGTTAATTCTTTCATTTCGGCACCCCGTCCTATACTAAGCGGCGTCCCCCAAGGGTCACTTTTAGGCCCAATTTTGTTCAACATTTTTTTAAATGACATACCAAAATCACCTAGTATCACTCTTGCACTTTATGCAGATGATACGGCCATCCTAGCTCAACACAAACGCCTTGAAAACTTGGTCCAAACCATTCAGAGTTATCTCTCTAGCCTTGAGCACTGGCTCATCACTTGGAAAATCAAAATTAATGTTGCTAAATGTGCTGCAATGATATTCAAACGTAGCCCCCTCCCGTACCCTTCCATTAATATTAAATTCTTTGATGACTATGTTCCCTGGTCAAATTCTTACAAGTACCTAGGAGTTGTACTTGATTCAAAATTAACCTGGCGCCTTCACATTGAAAATGTTCTGAACAAAGCGAAAGGTGCTAGGGCCCAACTTTACCCATTTTTAGCTCGAAAGAGCAATCTGTCAATTAAAAACAAAATCCTTCTCTATACATCCATTATAAGACCTGTCTTTATGTATGCATGTACAATCTGGGGTACTGCTGCAAAAACTCATGTGAAAAAACTTCAATCTTTTCAAAGTAAAACCTTACGTATGGCCCTGAATGCAGCCTGGTACGTCCGTACAGATGTGATTCATTCGGACCTAAATATTAAACCTGTAGATTATCATATTAAAAAGCTTAGTCAAAATTTATTCCTCAAAATTGAACAGATTGATAACCGAGCACTTCAGCAGATTCCAGCATACGATCCTGCTATTCGCAGCTCACAGAAGAGACCGAGAGCCGTGATTGGCCGAGAGTTCGGCATCTACCCTCCATCCAAAAGGGCAAGACACGCCCTCCGCGCCATCAGTCATCGTCATCAGTCATGATCATCAGTCATTAGTCATTGAGCATTCGACCGCTGAGCACCTAATGACGAGGTCGGATTTCTCTGCGCTCTGCTTTCTTTCGAGATCGCTCTCTACCGGATTACCACTCTTGGATTACTGGATCATTTACTATCGCCGAATGTCTGGTAAGTTATTCTTTTCTTCTTGTTGATCTAGAGTATGCATTACCGAGCCACTGGTTAGGTTAATTGCTGCCCGGGATGAACAACATAGACGGGAATAAACTGCACAAATACCTAGAGCAGATACGTGGGAGTAACTGCGAAGCAATAGATTACGACAATCTTACACTTAGAATTAACGCTTTAGCTCTTGAAGCCGAAAGCTTAACAAATGCAAATATACCTAAAGCTGACCCTAGGATAAATCAGCTTCATGAGCAAATAGAATACCTAACATACATTAACGACACCCCAATGGATGAATTAAAAAATTCTAAATCAGAGATTAGCTCTGCAAAACAACTAAATGAAGCTACTATACAAGCACACTACCTTAAAACCCCATCGAAACCCAAAAAGGATGATGATACAAGCAGACACAAACTCACCCTTAGTGGGAAAGGCCGAAAAAAGAAAACTGAAATAGATAGTGAAGGTTTCACTTCACCACGGAAAACACAAAAACTCAATAAACCTGAGATTGTTTACCCTCCACAGGAAAACAAATTCGAAATACTTAATCAAGAGACCAACATGGAAGAAGACACTAATGATGCGCCTTTTATATTACCAAAAAAGACGGCAGGACATATCCCACCAATTGTACTAGCAGACTTCACTGGCAACTGGGATAAAATAAAATCGGAATTCGAAGAAAAATTACAAATTAAAAACTACACTGCAGATCTCAAAGGAGGAAGACTCACCATTCGTGTCTTCACCCCTGA
The DNA here is from genome assembly GCF_044657685.1 of Stegodyphus dumicola. Taxonomy (NCBI): domain Eukaryota; kingdom Metazoa; phylum Arthropoda; class Arachnida; order Araneae; family Eresidae; genus Stegodyphus; species Stegodyphus dumicola. Next base: position 21,603,484 of record NC_140774.1, read on the forward strand.
CCACTATAGAACAATAACAGAATATTTAAAGGAGAAAGCAATCCCCTTCCATACTTTTAAATTAAATACAAAAAGACCAATAAAAGCAGTAATTAAAAGACTACCAGCAAATACTGATACAGAAATCTTAAAACAAGAAATTCTCGATATGAATATACCAATCGAAAAAATAAGACAAATAACATCTGTCAGAAACGGAGAACTAATCAAACTCCCGGTCTTCATCGTCGATGTTAAAAGATGTGAAGACGGAAAGAAAATATTTGACATTCAAAAACTTAGAGGTCTAAATATCCAAATGGCAAGATACAAAGCACGGCCAGGTCCCGTGCAATGTCACAAATGCCAACGCTATGGACACACACGGGATCTGTGTCATTACACACCAAGATGCCTCAAATGCGCACAATTACATGAAACTTATTTATGCAAACAGAATAAAGAAACTGAAGAACCTACTTGCGCCCTTTGCGGACAAGAACACGTCTCTTCATACCGTGGGTGTGTTAAAAACCCAGAAAACATAAAGAAAAAATTAGCCGCCGAAAAGGCCGAAAAAGAAAAAAGGAAAAATATGCAGTCATTCCAACTTAACGAGAACGATTTTCCGAAACTACCAGAAAAACCAGCAATATCACCCATACCAAATAACAACAATAATAGCTCAAGCAATAGTAACAATATTAACTCCAACAATGAAAGTCAAGAAACACCAAGTTTCTTTACTTGGATTAAAACCCAAATGCAGCAAGCTAAAACTTATTTCAAAAAATTCAAAGAAGCAAAATCACTCATTGAAAAGCTAGAAGTCGGCATGGCCGCAATGGATTATTTCATGAACCTGGATTATGAATTTTAAACCCAATCAATTTAATCCCAACCTTATCTCAACTACCAATAGTTTCCTAAAAGTTGCCTTCTTCAACGCAAATGGGGTCTCCAGACAAAAAGATGAACTCCACTCCTACCTGAATCACCATAAAATAGATATCATGCTTCTGAATGAAACACATCTTAATAACAAAACCCGCTTCAATCTGGAAGGCTACAAAATCATTAGGACTGATCGCCCCAACAACATCTTAGGGGGCACAGCAATCCTCATTAAAAGTCATATAAAATTCACTCCTCTAAAAATTAATACCCAAAATATCGAAAATACTGCTGCACTTGTCTACTCAGGCTTCAATGAACCATACCTTTTCATTTCAGCATATAACTCACCAAGTAACAACCTCCTCTCTGCAGATCTTGACAGACTGACTGATTATAGGTACCCCACTCTCATCGCGGGGGACCTAAACTCTAAAGATCGTAGCTAGAACTGCAACGTTAACAACCGTAATGGCTCTACGCTCAGAAATTATGCTCTAAACAATGAAATCAGGATTATTGCCCCAGACTTACCCACGAGATATCACTTTGATGGTCGTGCGGACATCCTCGACATCCTCATTCTCAAGAATATCCAATCCACTCCATATCTTGAAGTGACAGAAGAACTCTCTTCGGATCACCTGCCCGTTAATTTCGACTTTTATGGATTTTATCCTCCCCTCATTAAACCTAAACTTAATATGAATTGGATTATCTTTAAAAACAAACTCATGAATATCTCTAATAACAATAGCATGAATACCACTGAAGAAATTGAAAACTGCATAAATTACTTAACTGACAATATTCAACAGGCAATGAATTCTGCAGCGTATATCCAAAGAAACAATAGCTACTTCAATCTTCCACAAAATATCATCGACCTAATCAAACATAGAAATAGAAAAAGAAAATTTTGGCATCTCTCTAGAGACCCTCGAGACAAAAGAGAAGTTAATTATCTGACCCGCAGAATCTCGCAAGAAATTAAAAACCATAGATCTGAAAAATGGGATGCTCTGTTAGAAAATATTGACATTCAACCAAATACTGTCTGGAAAATAGCAAATTCTCTCCGCAATAAAAACCCAAACTATAAATACCCTATCAATTATCAAGGTAACATCGCATATTCCGAAGCTGAAATAGCTGAAGCTATGGCAGATGACCTTAGCAAGATATTCGACCATCATACTGAAGATACCCCCCAAGATTACACCATCAACAATAAAGCCGAAGAAATTAAACTTCAACGCACCAGATCTTATATTAATTTCACCTCCACAGATGAAATCACAGAAATTATCAAAAATCTTAAAAAGAAGAAAGCACGGGGCTTTGATAACATTAATAACGAAGCAATCCAAGCTCTTCCTCCGAACTGCATAACCTTACTTTGCAACATTTTCAACGCCTGCATCAGACACTCTTATTTTCCAAAAATTTGGAAACACTCCCTTGTAATAATGATCTTGAAACCAGGAAAAAACCCAAAAGAAGTTACAAACTATCGGCCTATCAGTCTGCTCCCTGCAATTAGTAAAATCTTTGAAAGAATTATTCTAAGAAGACTAAATGAATACACAATAAATTTAAATCAAATCGATAATCAGCAATTTGGATTCAAAAAAGGACACTCCACTTCGCACCAAATTCTAAATTTAATTGAATATGTTGCAGTTGAATTCCAAAAGAGGAATACTGTTGCAGCATGCTACCTCGATTTCGAAAAAGCTTTCGATCGAGTGTGGCATGCTGGCCTTATTTACAAGCTATCAAAACTTCAAATACCTACTAATCTTATAAAAATCATCATCTCTTATTTAGAAGATAGAACGTTTCAGGTGAGATGTGGAGATACTCTCTCAAATATTAAAAATATCTACAGAGGACTCCCTCAAGGCTCTGTCCTCTCTCCTACAAATTTTAATATTTATGCTTATGACATGCCAAATCCAACCTCTGCTAAAATACTCAAATACGCCGATGACACAGTGATTCTTTCAAATTCCATAAACCCTCAATATGCCATTGATAAACTTGACTCTCATGTTCAAAGGATCTCAAACTGGTGCAAATTTTGGAAAATTAATCTAAATCCTTCAAAGTGCTGCATCGTCCTTTATCGCCGATATTAGAAAAACTACCCTATCAATATTAATATAAAAATTGACAATAACTTGATCCCACAAGCCAATAGCTACAAATACCTTGGAGTTTATATTGACAACAAGCTCACCTTCAAAGAACACATCAACTACATTTGCAATAAAGCCAATGCCGCCTTTATGGCTATTTATCCAATCATTGGAAGAAAATCAAAACTAAATCTCAATACAAAAAGGACTCTTTTCCTCACTTTAATAAGACCAATTCTTCTCTACGCCGCCCCTGCTTGGGCTACGGCAAATAAAACTAACAGGAAGAAACTCAGCGTTCTCCAAAATAAAATCCTCCGGGCCATGACAAACGCCCCTTGGTTCGTACGCAACAATCAACTATATGAAGATCTGAACATTCCAGAATTTCAAGATGCCATTCTAAGATCTACACATAACTTCTTTGAAAGTGTTGCAAACTCTCAGCATGATAACATAAGATCACTCATAAACTACGACCCTACAGAGGAAAATATGGTGAAAAGACCGCGAACGATACACCATAATACTAAATGGTAACTGTACATAATGTATATATAAATTTATTTTCTCGTCTCTTCATTTAATCAAGATTTTCACATTGTAGTATCATTGTTTACATTAGTATCATGTTTGTTTACATTAGCTCAATGTTTATTTTGAAGCAGCAGTATCGCCGGTCAGTACTTGGGAGGGTGACCACCCAAGCACGCAGCAATCTGTGGTTTTTCCACTGCAAAGACGGACTTGTCAAAGCAAGGACTTTGTTCACAATAGCCGTTGGACTTTGCTATTCCATTTTACTTTGAATTAAGTGCTTTTTACAAAATTATGTGTTTTCTATGCTTATTACTACACTCGCTCGCGTGTCATCTCAATTTTACTGAATGCATTTGCAATTCACATCTACGAATCAGAGTCAAGACTTCCGATCACATGACACACTCCCACGTATCCCTGCTATTACCGCCTCTCTACTGCAAGGAAGCTTTTGACCGCGTCTGGCATGAGGGGCTTATTTTCAAATTAATCAAACTTAACTTTTCGCCAGATATGACTAAACTTATTCATTCCTTCATTAAAAATAGAAAATTCTTAGTATCTTTTGGACAAGACACCTCAAGTTTCAAGTACATCCGTGCCTCTGTCGCTCAAGGCTCAATATTAGGACCCATACTTTATCTCTTTTATGTATCCGACTTCCCTAATCCTGATCATGAAATTAACAGATTCCTTGGCTGCTATGCGGATGATACTGCTCTTGCAGTAAAATCCCTTAGCCCCAATGCTGCAATATTAAAACTCCAAACCATGATGCCTTTGATTGAACATTGGTGCAAACTATGGCGTATTGTTATTAATGCTGAGAAATCTCAGCTTCTCATTATCAGCAGAAACAGAAAAACTCATCAAATCCTCACTAACGAACTTAAACTCTTTGACAAGAATATCCCCATAGTCAGCAAAGCTAAATATCTTGGCATCACCATTAATCATAGACTCACCTGGACTGATCACATCAAAATTATTAAAGGCAAAGCCTATGGAAACATGAAGAGCCTCATGCCTCTACTGGGAAAATACTCAGAGCTAAATCTCAAAAGCAAGAAACATATTTTTACAGCTATCATCAGGCCCATCCTCTGTTATGCGTCGCCTGCTTGGGCTACTATCAAAGACAAAGAAATTAAACAGCTCCAAATCATCCAGAATAAATTCCTAAGGCTAATCACTAACGCGCATTTCTACGTTTCTAATGCCACCCTACATAAGGACCTAAAGATAGACCCCATCAAAGATTTCATTCAGAAGACAAATGAAAAATTTTTCAATAAGGCTCTTACTTGTCCCTTCATGTACCAATTCCAAGTCTTTAACTATGCTCCCTTGCCAGAAGATAAAGACCTGAGGCCCTGGGCGGCCCATCAATTCAATCAAAATTTTCCGACTTAACATCTTGTATATATCTGTATATATTTTACATTTGATTTCACTTTATATTAATCCAGATTGAATTTACTCCAGCTTTCTTATTATTATTAATTGCCATGTATTAACTTTTATTTCTTTTGTACATATGTATTATACTTAATTTTCTTTATTTTCAGGAACTTTATACCTTATGCATGTTCTATCTTAACTACTCCAGAATTACCTTACGCAAGTATCTTTATATATTCACAAATTTATCAATTTATGCAAATTTTATATATTACGTATTTCTCCTCAATCTTCTATATTATTAGGGAATCATTAGGAAAAGAGAATGCTTTCCCACTACCGCGTTTTCCAATAAGTCTGGTTCCCATTCTGTGACGCAGGGTCACCCCCTTTTCTCCTGACCTTTAGTCACCACCACCTAACTGTCAGAACTACTGTTTTCAGGTGCCACCACATCTCAGGAGCCGGTAAAGCGGCATTCACTAGCTGCACACTGGCCATAGCAAAATGGATGGATGGACTGCAAGGATCAAGGATCAAGGAAGTGCAATTTACGGAGTTCATAGGCAATTACGCCTTTACCTCCACATCTTCAAAGGAAATTTAATCATCCGAAAGAGGGTATTGTCAAATAGGGTAAAAATTTTGATAAGCCGAATGACTTGGAGTAAGTGCCTTCACACTGAGTCAAAAAAAGGCAAAAAAAACTCAGAAGGTCTTAATTTTGCGCCGAAAAAGGGCCAGAATAATTTAGATAGGGGCAGCCATAAAAATTTTGACTAGAAATATAAAAGGTGAAGTTTCCTTGAACCTTGATAATCATTTTCTTGACATACGTCAGATGAAGGGCACGCAGGGGAATTCCGATGCGCGCTCTTCGAGGTGGGGGGGGGAGGGGGGAACCTGTTTACAGGTCGAAAAAGTGGTTCTGTCAGTGATCAGCTGGGAGGGAGAAGTTTCATTTTATTTTTGACCGCTAGTCATTGCGGTTTTTAAAAGCCAAAAAGGACGCTGTTAAGCGCCTAAGAAAGTTCCTTCTTAAAAGAAGAGAGAAGTTAAAATTTAAAGAATATTTTTCAGTTTTAGAGGGAACTTTTTCAGTTTTATTTTAGTTGAAAGATGATAGTAAGTTAAAGCAGTCCTATTTGACTGTGATGTTTCTTGTTAAAGAAACGTTAAAGAGGTTCCTCGAGTTAATGCCGTGTGCATTAAAGAAATTTAGAGGCGGGGGGGGTTAAGGAACGAGAGGTAATTATTCACGTGGTTATCGGTGTGCTCATATCTAGCCCGTTTAAAAGGCAGAGCCGAATATTCCCTATTGAGTACCGCTCTGGGCCTCTTTCGGGAAGAAGCAACTGCAGGATCGTATACGGGTAGCATATGAAGCACAGGATTAGCGACACGTTGAATATTTTTGAAAAATTTTTCCGAAAGTCGCTGTATATAGCGATTAATGGGCATAATTTTGAGGTCGTTATGAATCTCTTCGTTCCGTACATACCACGGAGCTTTTAGAATTTGCCGAAGCATTTTAGATTGAAAAATTTGGACATGTTTTCTGTTAGTCAGTGCGCATGGGCCCCATACGGGACACGCATACGTAAGAACCGGCCTAATCATTGATTTGTAGAGCAAGATTTTGTTATCAGTTGACAGGTCGCTATGACTAGCTAAGAGGGGGCGTAGGGCGGTCTTGACAGCTGTCGCACCCGCTATGATTTTGCGGATGTGAGGCTGCCAAGTTAATTTTGAGTCTAGTAAAACACCTAGATATTTGTAAGAAGAGACCCAGGGAATAGGTTCACCGAAGAGCATTAAATTGGGTAAATTTGGGATATTTCTTCGGATGAACATGGTGGCAGCACATTTTGCGACATTAATTTTGATTTTATACAGACCGAGCCAGAGCTCTAAGGTCGAAAGGTAACTCTGCAATTGTGAGATTACCTGGAGGGTGTTTGAGTGTTGAGAAATGATGGCTGTATCGTCTGCGTATAGTGCAAGATCGATATTTGGGGCCTTAGGAATATCATTCACATAAAGGTTAAAGATTGCGGGGGCGAGGAGACTTCCTTGAGCCACCCCAGCATAGATTGGGCGGGGAGAGGAGAATTCGTGGTTAACTCGCACGCGGAAACTGCGTCCGGTCAAGTACGAGTTAATAATTTTAATGAGATGAGCCGAAAAACCAAGCCGCATGAGCTTGTAAATAATCCCGTCATGCCAAGTCCTGTCAAACGCTTTGGCAACGTCTAGATAGACAATTCCAGTTCTCTCTCGCTTACGAAAGCCTTCATGAATGAATTCCACTACACGGAGTAACTGGTGTACCGTGGAGTGTTTAGGTCGGAAGCCGAATTGTTCCGGGATTAGTAAATTTTGATCCCGACAGAATTCATTCAGGCGATTAAGTAAGACAAATTCATAGATCTTAGAGAGAGAAGATAACAGACTGATGGGTCTGTAATTGACGGGCAGGTTTAAATTTTGTCCCGGTTTTGGAATGGGAACGACTGCTGCAATTTTCCAACAGTCGGGGAAATAGCTTCTCCTGAGCATTAAATTTATGAGGACCGTGATCCATACGATAAACATAGGGGGGAAGTTTTTGATCATGCGATTCGAAATAGAATCTATGCCAGGTGCCTTGTCAGGTTTCAGTTTGTCAATGAAAACCATGACTTCAGAAGGGTCCGTCGGCCTGAGTTCTGGTGTGGTAGGTTGTGATAGAAAATCTTTAACCCGTGCTTGTATGCGCCCCTGTGTAACCGGACGGTTACAGTAGGAGTCGTGGTTTGTTGTGAATTGAGTTGCAAGGCTGTCAGCTATGACATTTGCCTTTTCTGAGTCAGTGTAGGCCATCTGCGCGCCATCGGCCGTTTGAAGGGGCGGAATGTGTGTTTTATGTTTGCGTAATCGGGCGGCTGCGCGCCAAATCGATTTGTCTTCAGTCGTTAGGGACTCAATGAATGTTTTCCACTCCGCTTGTTTTAATAAGCGGGTTTCGGTCCTTATCTCGTTCTGTATCTTGCGAAATTGGGCACGGATATTGGGATCTCGTGACCTTTGCCAAATTCTTCGCAAGTAATTTCGCTGCTTAATTTTGAATTTAGTCTCAGGTGGGAGCCTAGCACCTGGATGTTTGCGTGGCTTTGAAGCCGCAGCTCTCGCTTCTTTCAGTAAAGACTCCAAACTTTTGATATGCCTGTCAAAGTCCGAATTGCTGGAAATTTTGATGGGAGGGAGTGAAGTTTTTTCCAAAATAAATCTAAAGTCGTCCCAGTTTGTTGAGACTTGCTCCTCTAATTTTGAGTATCGATTTTGAATATCTAGGGATATCAAAACGGGGTAGTGATCAGAGTCCAATTCCTGAATCACTTTTATCTCATGCCGAAAGAATATGTTATAAAAGGCAGCCAGATCAAGAACTGCAGGGGACCCTCTATGAGGGTAAAAGGTGGGGAGGGTAGGAGCAATGATCTATACATGGTTACTCTCGCACCATGAATTTAGACTAATACCATACCTGTTCCTGTTAGAACAAAACCATGCGGTATGGCGTGAATTTAGATCACCAGCAATTATTAGGTGATTTGAAATATTCAAAATTTTATCAAAATCACTGACAGGAAAAGCTGGCCTTCCACGTGCTGTAGACAGTGGAGGTAAATAAGCTGAGACTATTGTCAGCGGGGAGGAATTTTGAAGGAAAATTTTGATGATTGTCGCTTCCAAAAAATTTAAATCAGGGGTCGGTATCATGTGGTGCTTTAACGAACGCTTCACATAGATACAAGTGCCGCCACAGGGATTTCTGCCCTGTGACACCCTGTCAGTACAATAAATGTCATAATTCCCAATTTTGGGAGTATTCCCTGGGGTTCTCTACTGCACTTGGTTAATGCTCCAGGCACCACTCCTGTATGCTACGTATTATTTGAACTTTAAATAGTTTTCTTACCTAAGGTTACCCTGCTTTGCCACCAATAGTTTCTCTTACTAAGGGCACGGTGCTTACGCACCCTATTTTTAAATAAAAGCTAATGGCCGAGGCCGGATAAATATTGGTCAATACTCTTTGCAGTAATTACCAAGAGTTAGAACGACGACTTGACTTGACTCCGCGCCATGAAGGAAGGATGTCTCTTCAGCGAGCTGCCATATAATTGCTTATTTCATCCTCTGCTACTACTCTCAAGATCTTCAAGCAAAGTTATCAATCTGTTTACTTAAGAATCACATCTCCCGCAGATTTCAAATCTGCCTAAGAATATTTTCATCGCGATCTCAATAATTATTTGCACTCCCCAACACAAGCCACATGCCAATGAGCCTATTAATCGTAAAATCTTTCCTATGCACTTTTTGCTTTAGTGTTTGTACTGTGTATAAAAAACTTTAAAAAACCAAAAAAAGTATAAAATATAAAATACAAAAAAATTTTAAAACCTAAAAACTTATAAAAAAATTATGAAACTTAAGTTTTTATTTCTCATCTCTATCCCTAAACTTTCTCGAGCCTGTGGCTCCCTCTAGTGTGCATCAAGTAAATCACTTATGCCAAATTTTTCTTATTTCTGCTCGCTTTTAGTAATTCTGATGTGGAGGTAGATGGTTTTGAACCATAGGAACTCCGAAATTTTTAAATCATTGGCATTGTTAACATAAAAATAAGACCCATAGATGATCAAATTCTCACCACGAGCCACAATTTCTATGCTAAAATAGAACTTTCTCAATACGAACATATCCGTAATCTGATAAATTATGATCCTACTATAGAAATTGCAGCAAAGCGCCCAAGAGGCATCTTCCATAACAGCAAATGGTGAAATGTGTATATATTGTACATAGTACTATTATCTTTATTTTATCTCCATTGTGTCATTTTACCAGTGTCTTTGAAACTTTATAGACTTATGGACATGATCCGTGTACCTGGATCTTCAAAGCACTGATCTTATATTTGTCATTTTCGTAATCTTCTTATTGTTATATCAGAGACTTTGTAATATTGTGGACTTATGGACATGATCCGTGTACCTGGATCTTCAAAGCTCTGATTATTTATTGCTAGTGTAAAATGTTTTTCACCATTTGCCACTTCGCTCAAATACCGCCGTCCCTATATGTACATAGTGTATAGTTACAGTAACTCATGTGCCTCAGTGTTGTACAAGAACTTTAGTGTTTAATTTCTCAGACCAAGACTTCACTGAATTGTGATATCTACTATTTCAAGATGCAATGCCAATGCCAATGATTTGAAAATTACGGAGTTCCTATGGTTCAAAACCATTTACCTCCTCATCAGAATTACTAAAAGCGAGCAGAAATGAGAAAAAATTTTGCATAAGTGAATTACTTGATGCACACTAGAGGGAGCCACTGGCTCAAGAAAGTTTAGGGATACAGATGAGATAATAAAAACTTAAGAATCATAATATTTTTTAAAAGTTTTTAGGTTTTATAATTTTTTTGTATTTTATATTTTATACTTTTTTTGGTTTTTATAAATTTTTTATACACAATACAACACTAAAGCAAAAAGCGGAGAGGAAAGATTTTAAGATTAATAGGCTCATTGGCATGTGGCTTGTGTAGGATAGTGCAAATAATAAATATGAACGCGTTGAAAATATTCATAGGCAGATTTTAAAAATCTGCGGGAGATGTGATTCTATGCGAACAGATTGATGACTTTGCTTGAAGATCTTGGTTGCAGGTAGAGATGGTAATAAGCAATTATATGGCAGCTCGCTGAAGAGACTTCCTTCCTTCATGGCGCGGGAGCTGGAACTGATGTTGATGCCAATGATTTGAAAATTACGGAGTTCCTATGGTTCAAAACCATTTACCTCCTCATCAGAATTACTAAAAGCGAGCAGAAATGAGAAAAAATTTTGCATAAGTGAATTACTTGATGCACACTAGAGGGAGCCACTGGCTCAAGAAAGTTTAGGGATAGAGATGAGATAATAAAAACTTAAGAATCATATTATTTTTTAAAAGTTTTTAGGTTTTATAATTTTTTTGTATTTTATACTTTGTTTTTTTGGTTTTTAAAAATTTTTTATACACAATACAACACTAAAGCAGAAAGCGGAGAGGAAAGATTTTAAGATTAATAGGCTCATTGGCATGTGGCTTGTGTAGGATAGTGCAAATAATAAATATGAACGCGTTGAAAATATTCATAGGCAGATTTTAAGAATCTGCGGGAGATGTGATTCTATGCGAACAGATTGATAACTTTGCTTGAAGATGTTGGTTGCAGGTAGAGATGGTAATAAGCAATTATATGGCAGCTCGCTGAAGAGACTTCCTTCCTTCATGGCGCGGGAGCTGGAACTGATGTTGAGAGTCAAGTCAAGTCGTCATTCTAACTTTTGGTATTTACTGCAAGGAGTATTGACCAATATTTATCCGGCCTCAGCCATTAGCATTTATTAAAAATAGGGTGCGTAAGCACCGTGCCCTTAGGTAAGAGAAACTTTTGATGGCAAAGTAGGGTAATCTTAGGTATGAAAAACTATTTAAAGTTCAATTAAAACGTAGCATACAGGAGTGGTGCCTGGAGCTTTAATCTAGTGCAGTTGAGAGGCGGTAATGAGCAGGGATACGTGGGAGTAAGTCATGTGATCAGAGGTCTTGAATCTGATTCGTTGATGCGGATTGCAATTGCATTCAATAAAATTGAGATGACACGCGAACGAGTTATAAGTGTAAAAAATCAATAATTCTGTAAAAAGCACTTAATTCAAAGTAAAATGCAAAGTCCAACGGCAATTGTGTACAAAGTCCTTTCTTTGACAAGTCCGTCTTTGCAGTGGAAGGTCACAGATCGCTGCGTGCTTGGGTGGTCACCCTCCCAAGTACTGACCGGCGATACTGCTGCTTCAAAATAAACATTGAGCTAATGTAAACAACACGAAATGTAAACAGTGAAACAAGGAGTGAAATCTTGAATAAATGAAGAGAGGATGAAATAAAATTATATATACAATATTTACAGTTACCATTTTGTATTATGGTGTATCGTTCGCGGTCTTTTCACTACGTTTTCCTCTGTGGGGTCGTAGTTTATGAGAGATCTGATGTTATCATGCTGCGAGTTTGCAACATTTTCAAAGAAGTTATGCGTAGATCTTAGAATAGCATCTTGAAATTCAGGGATGTTTAGATCTTCATAAAGTTGATTATTACGAACGAACCAAGGTGCGTTTGTCATTGCCCGGAGGATTTTATTTTGGAGAACGCTGAGTTTCTTCCTGTTAGTTTTGTTTGCCGTAGCCCAAGCAGGGGCGGCGTAGAGAAGAATTGGTCTTATTAAAGTGAGGAAAAGAGTCCTTTTAGTATTGAGGTTTAGTTTGGATTTCCTTCCAATGATTGGGTAAATAGCCATAAAGGCGGCATTTGCTTTATTGCAAATGTAATTTATGTGTTCTTTGAAGGTGAGTTTGTTGTCAATATAAACTCCAAGGTATTTGTAGCTATTGGCTTGTGGGATCAAATTATTGTCAATTTTAATATTAATATTGATTGGGTAGTTTTTCTTATATCGGCGATAAAGGACGATACAGCACTTTGAAGGGTTTAAATTAATTTTCCAGAATTTGCACCAGTTAGATATTCTTTGAACATCAGAGTCAAGTTTATCAATGGCATACTGCGGGTTTATTGAATTATATAGAATCACTGTGTCATCTGCATATTTGAGGATTTTAGCAGAGGTTGGACTTGGCATGTCATAAGCGTAAATATTGAAATTTGTAGGAGAGAGGACAGAGCCTTGAGGGAGTCCTCTGTAGATATTTTTTATATTAGAGAGAGTATCTCCACATCTCACCTGAAAAGTTCTATCTTCTAAATAAGAAATGATGATTTTAATAAGATTTGTAGGAATTTGAAGTTTAGAAAGCTTGTAAATAAGGCCAGCATGCCACACTCGATCGAAAGCTTTTTCGAAATCGAGGTAGCATGCCGCAACAGTATTCCTCTTTTGGAATTCAACTGCAACATGTTCAATTAAATTTAGTATTTGGTGCGCAGTTGAGTGTCCTTTCTTAAATCCAAATTGCTGATTATCAATTTGGTTTAAATTTATTGTGTAATCCTTTAGTCTTCTTAGAATAATTCTTTCATATATTTTACTAATTGTAGGGAGCAGACTGATAGGTCGGTAGCTAGTGACTTCTTTTGGGCTTTTTCCAGGTTTTAAGATCATTATTACCAGGGATTGTTTCCAAATTTTTGGAAAGTAAGAGAGCCGGATGCAGGCGTTGAAAATATTGCAAAGTAAGGTAATGCAGTTTTGAGGAAGTGCTTGGATAGCTTCATTATTAATGTTATCAAAGCCCCGTGCTTTCTTCTTTTTAAGATTTTTGATAATTTCTGTGACTTCATCTGTGGAAGTGAAATTTATATAGGATCTGGTGCGCTGAAGTTTAACTTCTTCGGCTTCATTGTTGATGGTGTAATCTTGGGGGGTATCTTCAGTATGATGGTCGAAAATCTTGCTTAGATCATCTGCCATAGCTTCAGCTATTTCAGCTTCGGAATAGGCGATGTTACCTTGATAGTTGATAGGGTATTTATAGTTTGGGTTTTTATTGCGTAGAGAATTTGCTATTTTCCAGACTGTATTTGGCTGAATTTCAATATTTTTTAGTAGAGCATCCCATTTTTCAGATCTATGATGTTTAATTTCTTGCGAGATTCTGCGTGTTAGATAATTCACTTCTCTTTTGTCCCGGGGGTCTCTAGAGAGATGCCAATATTTTCTTTTCCTATTTCTATGTTGGATTAGGTCGATGATATTTTGTGGGAGGTTGAAGTAGTTATTTTTCCTTTGGATATATGCTGCAGAATTCATAGCCTGTTGAATATTGTCAGTTAAGTATTTTATGCAGTTTTCAATTTCTTCAGTGGTATTCATGCTATTGTTATTAGAAATATTCATGAGTTTATTTTTAAAGATACTCCAATTCATATTAAATTTAGGTTTAATGAGGGGAGGATAGAATCCATAAAAGTCGAAATTTATGGGTAGGTGATCAGAAGAGAGTTCTTCAGTCACTTCAAGATAAGGTGTGGACTGGATATTCTTGAGGATGAGGATGTCGAGGATATCCGCACGACCATCAAAGTGATATCTCGTGGGTAATTCTGGGGCAATAATTCTGATTTCATTGTTAAGAGCATAATTTCTGAGCGCAGAACCATTGCGGTTGTTAACATTGCAGTTCCAGCTACGATCTTTAGAGTTTAGGTCCCCCGCGATGAGAGTGGGGTACCTATAATCAGTCAGTCTATCAAGGTCTGCAGAGAGGAGGTTGTTACTTGGTGAATTGTATGCAGAAATGAAAAGGTAAGGTTCATTGAAGCCTGAGTAGACAAGTGCAGCAGTATTTTCGATATTTTGGGTATTTATTTTTAGAGGAGTGAATTTAATATGATTTTTAATGAGGATTGCTGTACCCCCTAAGATGTTGTTTGGGCGGTCGGTCCTTATGACTTTGTAGCCTTCCAGATTGAAGCGGGTTTTGCTATTAAGATGTGTTTCATTCAGAAGCATTATATCTATTTTATGGTGATTTAGGTAGGCGTGGAGTTCATCTTTTTGTCTGCAGACTCCATTTGCGTTGAAGAAGGCAACTTTTAGGAAACTATTGGTAGTTGAGATAAGGTTGGGATTAAATTGGTTGGGTTTAAAATTCATAATCTAGGTTCATGAAATAATCCATTGCGGCCATGCCGACTTCTGGCTTTTCTATGAGTGATTTTGCTTCTTTAAATTTTTTAAAATACGTTTTTGCTTGTTGCATTTGGGTTTTAATCCAAGTAAAGAAACTTGGTGTTTCTTGACTTTCATTGGAATTAATATTGTCACAATTGCTTGGGCTATTATTGCTGTTATTAGGTATGGGTGATTTTGCTGGTTTTTCAGGTAGTTTAGGGAATTCGTTTTCGTTAAGTTGGAAGGCCTGCATATTTTTCCTTTTTTCCTTTTCGGCCTTTTCGGCGGCTAATTTTTTCTTAATGTTTTCCGGGTTTTTAACACATCCACGGTATGAAGATACGTGTTCTTGCCCGCAAAGGGCACAAGTAGGTTTTTCAGTTTCCTTATTCTGTTTGCATAAATACGTTTCATGTAATTGTGCGCATTTGAGGCACCTTGGTGTGTAATGACACAGATCCCGTGTGTGTCCATAGCGCTGGCATTTGTGACATTGCACGGGACCTGGCCGTGCTTTGTATCTAGCCATTTGAATATTTAGACCTCTAAGTTTTTGGATGTCAAAAATTTTCTTTCCGTCTTCACATCTTTTAACATCGACGATGAAGACCGGGAGTTTGATTAGCTCTCCGTTTCTGACAGATGTAATTTGTCTTATTTTTTCGATTGGTATGTTCATATCGAGGATTTCTTGTTTTAGGATTTCAGTATCAGTATTTGCTGGCAGTCTTTTAATTACTGCTTTTATTGGTCTTTTTGTATTTAATTTAAATGTATGGAAGGGGATTGCTTTTTCCTTCAAATATTCTGTTATAATTCTATAGTGGTCAGGGGTGAAGACACGAATGGTGAGTCTTCCTCCTTTGAGATCTCCAGTGTAGTTTTTTATTTGTAATTTTTCTTCAAATTCCGATTTTATTTTGTCCCAGTTTCCAGTGAAATCTGCTAGTACAATTGGCGGGATATGTCCTGCCGTCTTTTTTGCTAATATAAAAGGCGCATCAATTGTATCTTCTTCCATGTTGGTCTCTTGGTTTAGTATTTCGAATTTGTTTTCCTGTGGAGGGTAAAGTATTTCAGGTTTATTAAGTTTTTGTGTTTTTCGTGGTGAAGTGAAACCTTCACTATCAATTTCGGTTTTTCCCACTAAGGGTACGCTTGTGCCTGCTTGTATCATCTTCCTTTTTGGGTTTAGATGGGGTTTTAAGGTATTGCGCTTGTATAGTAGCTTCATTTATTTGTTTAGCAGAGCTAGTCTCTGATTTAGAATTTATTTCGTCCATTGGGGTGTCGTTTATGTAAGTTAAGTATTCAATTTGCTCATGTAGCTGATTTATCCTAGGGTCAGCTTTAGGTATATTTGCGTTAGTTAGGCTTTCGGCTTCAAGAACTAAAGCGTTAATTCTCAGTGTAACATTGTCGTAATCTATTGATTCGCAGTTTCTCCCACGTATCTGCTCTAGGTATTTGTGTAGTTTATTCTCATCTATTTTGTTCATCCTGGGCAGCAATTAACCTAACCAGTGGCTCGGTAATGCATACTCTAGATCAACAAGAAGAAACAAACTTACCCAACATTCGGCGATAGTAAAATATCCAGTAATCCAAGAGTGGCTTCCAGTAGAGAGCGATCTCGAAAGAAAGCAGAGCGCAGTGAAATCCGACCTCGTCACTAGGTGCTCAGCGGTCGAAAGATGACTGACAGAATGATGACTGACGCTGATGTTGAGAGGAGATCAGATCAGATCGGTTCTTGAAATAAGCAGCATTAGTCGATACACGACTTTAACTGCTTCGTTTGGAAATTTCTGCCCTAAGGCGATGAAGTAAAGAGAGAAGGCGAAAAAATCGCCGCGCCGAAAATGGCGAAGCTCCGAAGCGAAGAACGCTGTCTGGGAAAGGTAGAAGGCGGTGAAGCCTCAGTCAAGCAGTAATCTCTTCTAGTATCAGGCTCCTCCTCCATATATCCATATCCATATCCTGATCCTAGCTGATTGGTATTCGGCCCTAAAAAGGGCCTTTACCAATATATATTTATCATACCCTGTTAAGGGCTCCAAATAAGAGCATATCCATCTAAAGATGGTTTTCTTGAGATTATGGCATAAGTGGCGCCATCCTTTGGCGGTTGTGGGAAAAAATTTTTCAATGGCATAAGTGAAAGGCATAAAGTTGGCATATTATTTGAATTGGCATAATTAGAGACTATGGCATAAATGAAGACTTGATTGTATAAGCAATAATGGCAGTTTGAATTTTATGGCATAAAGATGCGATGCGGCGTGCGTGCTTCCCTCTTGGAAGTTCGTGGCTGAATGATGTGGTGGGCGGTCGGATCCTTTTATAAGAGTAGTAGCATTCGTTGCGATTGGTCAATTTTGCACTTTGGAAACGGTAATTAATCTCAACAGTAGAGTTCATAGTTCATTGGTAAATAGGTAAATCTTGATTAAATACGAGTTAAATAATTGAAATAAAATAAAATATATACAACATGTAAATCTACCAGTTTCCATCGTGAAAAATGTTTCGCGGTCTTTTGTGTTTTTGAATAAGAGTGTTATCATAGTTGTTGAGTTGTTGGATATTTTCATTAGGATGACTATTGCAGCGGGAGAAGAAGTTATGGCTGTGTTTGAGAATTTCGCTGTCTAAAGGCTTGATATTTAGGTCTCTATGGATTGCCGAGTTGCGTACATACCATGGTGCGTCTATTAAGATTCTAAGTAATTTGTTTTGCATTCTTTGCAATGATTGACGATTATTTCTAGAAGTGGCTGCCCAGGCCGGTGCTGCGTAAAGAAGAATAGGGCGGATAGCTTGTAAATAAATGATACGTTTTGTATTTAGATTTAATGTAGAATTCCTTCCTATTAATGCGTATATGGCCATGAATGCCTGATAGGCTTTGTTCCGAATATTGATGATATGGTTGCGGAAAGTTAGTCGATAATCGATGTAAACTCCTATACTTGATTATATTAGTTCTTGGGATATTCTGTCCTTCAATTTGTATGTTTCCGATGTCTTTTTTAATTATTGTTCTTCTGAAGTAAATGAGTGCAGATTTGGAGGTATTAATTTTAATTTTCCATGCTCTAAAATATTGTGCTATTGTATTGATGCGGTCTTGGAGATTATTTCTAGCGTGAATAGGATTCATAGACTTGCTGAGGAGTGCAGTGTCGTCTGCATAGCTTGCAATAATTGTTTTGGTGCAAGGAGGGATATCATTGATATAAAGGCTGAAGAGAATTGGCGAGACGACCGAACCTTGAGCTACACCTGCTTTTGAAATTCTGGTGGAAGAAAGGATATTTTTAATTCGAACTTGAAAAGAACGATTTCGTAGGAAATTAGAAAGAAGAATTATAAGGCTGGGTCTAAAGTTGTAGTTGATGAGTTTGATCAGCAATCCATCAATCCAAACCTTGTCAAAAGCTTTTTCGATGTCGAGGAATATACCAGCTACGGTTTCATTTTTATTGAAACTTTCGCCGATATATTCCACGATGCGTGAGACTTGATGAGTAGTTGAATAGCCTGGTCTGAATCCGAATTGATTATTGTTGAGAATATTGTTGGAAAAAACATAGGTTTTGATTCTTTCAGCAAGGATTTTTTCAAAAATTTTTCCTATTGTAGGTAGCAGGGAGATTGGTCTATAGCTTGAAGGTTCAGCTAGGTTTTTCCCGGGTTTTTTGAGTACGAAGATGATGGCATGTTTCCATGCATCAGGGAAGTAATTATTCCTCAGGCAAGCGTTGAAGATATTAGTAATTAAAACTATTGTTTTGGAGGGAAGATTCTTCAAAGCTTTGTTAGAAATTTGGTCGTAACCAGTGGCTTTCTTGATATTTAGATGTTTAATGATGGATTGAACTTCTCTGGGGCTGGTAGGGGGGTTGAAGTTCCTAGAGTTTTCTTGGATAAAACTATTTACATGATTTGAGATATTGCAATCGTTTGGACAAGGGTAGAGGTTGTTGGAGAATTGATCTTCATAGTTATCTGCAAAGATTTCAGCAATTTCTTCTGGTTTATTGATGATAGAGTTATTAATTTTGATAGGTCCAATGCTATTGTTGGTATGTTTGAGCGCTTTGGCGATGCGCCAGACAGAGTGGTCGTCGTGTGAAAGGCTTTGCACAAAGTTTTTCCAGGCTTGGTCCGTATATTCACGGATGATTTTCTTAAGTTCTTTATGGCATTTGTTGAAGTTCCTTCTATCGTTAGGGTGTTGGGTCCGTTGCGCTATTTTCCTGAGTCTGTTCTTATCCCTGATTTTTTGTCTGATATGGAGAGGAAGGGTGATTGTGTCTTCTTTTTTGTGCATTTTAGAATTATTAATAGCATTATGGATTTGATTGTTGAGGTGGTTGATCGCTTCGTTAATATCTGAGGTGTTGCTGAGGTTGGGAGCCGCATTCACATTTTTCTGCATTATATATTTAAAGTTGCTCCAGTTTATTTTTGTTTTTAAAGGAGGTAATCCATGCTTTAACCCATAAAGGGTAAAGTGAAGAGGTAAATGATCTGATGAAAGATCATTTGCTACGTATACAAAAGGAGCTTGAGGTATTTGGTAGGTAATGATAATATCTAAGATATCTGGTCTTCCACGTAGATTTGTGGGAATATAAGTAGGTTCATTCGGTGCATAGATATTGATTTGGCTATTAAGGAGGTAATTATTGAGGATGATTCCGTTTGCGTTAGTGGTTGAACTGTTCCAGTTTGGATGTTTACAGTTGAAATCGCCTGACATGATGGTGGGATAGCCTAGGTTGAAGATATTATTGAGATCCGTGATATTAAGCAGGTTGTTAGGTGGTTTGTAGATAGAGACTATTAAATAATTAATGTTGTTGCTTTTTATAATGCAGCCGCAAGCTTCAATGCTTTGGAGTGGAGGAAGAGTGGCTGGGTAACAATTTAAATATTTTTTTGTTGCAATAAGAGTGCCTCCGCCTCTGTTATGCAGTCGATCAGATCGGAATACATCGTAGTTTGGGAGTTTGATATTGTCTGTTGCTTTAAGGTGAGTTTCGTTTAGAAGAAGAATATCAATGCTGTGGAGGATGAGGTAGTTTTTGATTTCTAAGAGTTGCCTTTTTAATCCATTGCAGTTGAAAGAAACAAATTTAGCATAGTTGATATGTCGATATATTGGTGAGGTGCTATTTTGAGAATTAAACATTGTGTTTTTCGAAGACCTGTAGCGCCTTTAAGGCGATATCCAATTTAGAGTTTGAGTTGCTGGAATTCCTGTATTCTAAATAAAGGGTGTGTAGAGATTTAATGAAAACACTGAACTCTTCGAAAGATTTTTCTTCATTATTGTTGATATTTTTAGTAGGAGTTTCTGAAGGAGGGCTTGTCGGGTTTTTAGACCCAGAGAGTATTGCGGCGTATGATTGGCTGTTGTATATTGGCTCTCTAATTTTTGATTGGTTGCTAGTACTGGTGGTTTTGATTTCAGTCATAGCACTTGGAATTATGGTTGATTCTTTGATATTTTTTAGTTTAGGATCTATTTTGTTAAGAGGGTGCTCCGGGCATTTTTTGTCGCAAGATGCATGTGAGCCTTGGCATAGTACGCATTGAGGCGTGAAGTTTTTTCCCTTATGCGGGCATTCAAAAGATTGATGTTGTTCTAAACATCTGACGCATCTTGGCGGGTTGTGGCATGCTTTTTGGGTATGCCCGTACCGTTGACACTGGAAGCATTGTGTCGGTCCGGGCCTACCTTTATAAGGAACAATTCTGACCTTCATATCCATGAGGTATTTGATATCGAACATACGTTTGCCTGAGGGATTGTTAGGAGTTTCGATGTAATACATTGGAAGCTCTGTGGGGATTCCGTCGCGCATGCGCACCATGCGTATTACTTTAATGATAGGGATTTGTAATTTCTTCTTTAATCTCTTCTATTGTGTAATTGGTAGAAAATCCTTTTAGTACTCCTTTCAATGCTTTATCCGAATGTAGAAGATAGGTGTGGTAAGGTATATGCTTGGTTTCAAGGTAATTTTGTGCTGCTTTGTAATCTTCTATGCTGGTAACTTTTATAACGAAGTTTTCACCTTCGAGTTTGGCTTCGAATTTTCCAAATTTGAGGGTTTCTATAAAATCTTTTCTGATATCTTTCCAATTGATGTCCTGGGTTATGACAAGGGGTGGTATTTTGTTGGCCGTTTGTTGTGGTTGTTTGAAGGGTAATGTATTGTTTGAATCATTATTAGTATCGTTATCTTCCATATCTTGGTTATCTAAGTTTTGATCTATTGTGAGCGCGTCGAATTGATTTGAAAGTTGTGTTGGAGGGGTGTTGTCGTTAGAAAGATTTCGTGCTCTTTTTCTGGGAGCGGTCCAGGTATCATTATTGGTTTGACAAATCCTACTGATGGCTTCATATAATGAAGTTTCGTGTTTGGGCAATTCGGAAAATAATTTTGCTAATTCTGTGTTTAAATCATTTAGTTTCTTTATGTTTTCATCTGATGGTTTTTCATTGTTGGCATAGGTTAATAATTTGATTTCACGTTCTAATTCTAAACTTTTAGTAATCATTTGGCTCGCCCTAATTTTTTCATCATCTTTGTCCGTTTTCTTATTCATGGTCGGTATTGAGGTTCCGGTCGGTGATTGAAGATAAATTTTGATCAAGCGAAAGTAGTAGTCACTGCCTATTCGAGCTGGCTGTCGTATGCGAGAGCAATAAGATACATACTTACGAAAAATTCAAGAAGCAAAGAGAGCGGAAAAATTCAACCTAGTCCCTAGGGGCTCAGCGGCTGATGCTCCTCCTCTCTGGAGTTCTTAAGGGTGATACGTCGAGGCCCGTCACGTGGGGGGTCACCCTCCCAAGTACTGACCTCGAAGGCTGCTGGATAAGAGAAAATTTGCTAAATAAGCAAATCGATTAAAAGTCCATATTTCCGTCTTTTAAGTTAATCCAACTAATTTTCTTCTTCAGCAATTTTCATGATATACATCGCAGCGCGGAAACCTGCGGCAAATTTTTCACTAGTGGTTTTTGCTTTCTTTATGTTGTCCATATGTTTAATAATGTTGCTGATGAAATCTTGAATTTTTTCGTCTTGTAACCATTGCATAGCTTCATTAATTTCCTTAATTTTGCCCTTAACTTTATCGCTATAAAGCGGTATTCCTGTTCGAGTATTTGCTTTTCTGCCTTCCATTGTTAGCTTTGGGAAATCATCGGCGCTTACTTTGTAGTCGTTAGATTTCGGTTGAAAATTTTTTCTTTCTGCCTTCTCGAACTTCTTTCTATATTCAATGCATCCACGGTAGCTACTTACATGTTTTTCTTTACAGAATAGACAGGTGGGATCTTCTTCTTTTTTTAATTTGCAAAGATTACTACGATGATCCTCTCCACATTTGCAGCATCGTTCTTTATTGGTGCATAAATGTTGCGAGTGTCCCCACTCTTGACATCTGAAGCACTGTGTAGGTCTCTTTTTTGGACTATATTTTTCAATTTTTATGTGGAAGCTGAACATATTATTAAGATTATGAATTGCATAGCCGCTAGTATTTTTCTTTAGTTCTAGTAGCCAAATAGGCAGTTTTTCAAAATTATTTTTTGCGCTTCTTCGGAATTGTTTCACTTTCAGTATCGGAAATTTTCGTCTCTCTAGATCTTCGTATATCGCTTCTTCTGTTATATTGCACGGCAATTCTTTTAGTATTACCTTTATGGGTTTTTCGTGTTGCATAAGGTATGTGTGGAACGGGATACCTCTTTTCTGCAAAAGTTCAGTTGTTTTCCTGTAGTCGGTTGACGTTTTTACATATACGTAAATCGCATTTGATTTCATTTGTGCTTCAAATTCTTCCTCGCATGTATTTCTTAAGTCCTTTCCGATACTCATCCATTCGACCTTTTCCTGTTGGAATACAATAGGTGGTGGTTTTTCTTCTGTAATGTATTCTGCCTCATCTTTCGTCTGATCGACTTCTAATTTCTCATATCGGTTTGTCTGGGCGATTTCCATTGGTTCACTGTTCTGTGGTTTTTTAGCCACCTTTCGTGGTGAGATCCATTTGCCTGTTTCTTGCTCTTCTCTCTGGATTCTAATTCTTTCCCTTTTCCTTACCTCTGGATCTTCTTCTATTTGTTTCGCCCTTTTAACAATATCCATCAATGTTTGTGCAGTTTTATCTGCTCCTCCTAGGCTTTCTAGGAATTCAGTTAATGCTTTCTCCTTGCTGGTATACTTCGGATTTGGTTCTTCAGTTTCAGATTCCGACATCTTTTGCTTTTTCCTACATGTTTTCTTAGGAGATTTTACAAAATCTGATTTCCTTAAGGGAAAGGTATTTGATGATCTGAACGATATATCCAAGTCCGTTTCCGAGTCCGTCTAGAGTATGCATTACCAGTGGCTCGGTAATGCATACTCTAGATCAACAATAAGAAAAGAATAACTTACCCAACATTCGGCGATAGTAAAATATCCAGTAATCCAAGAGTGGCTTCCAGTAGAGAGCGATCTCGAAAGAAAGCAGAGCGCAGTGAAATCCGACCTCGTCACTAGGTGCTCAGCGGTCGAATGATGACTGAATGATGACTCATGATGATGTTGAGAGGACGTGTCTTGCCCTTTTAGATGGAGGGTAGATGCCGAACTCTCGGCCAATCACGGCTCAAGGATCAAGGAAGTGCAATTTACGGAGTTCATAGGCAATTACGCCTTTACCTCCACATCTTCAAAGGAAATTTAATCATCCGAAAGAGGGTATTGTCAAATAGGGTAAAAATTTTGATAAGCCGAATGACTTGGAGTAAGTGCCTTCACACTGAGTCAAAAAAAGGCAAAAAACTCAGAAGGTCTTAATTTTGCGCCGAAAAAGGGCCAGAATAATTTAGATAGGGGCAGCCATATAAATTTTGACTAGAAATATAAAAGGTGAAGTTTCCTTGAACCTTGATTATCATTTTCTTGGCATACGTCAGATGAAGGGCACGCAGGGGAATTCCGATGCGCGCTCTTCGAGGTGGGGGGGGGGAGGGGGGAACCTGTTTACAGGTCGAAAAAGTGGTTCAGTCAGTGATCAGCTGGGAGGGAGAAGTTTCATTTTATTTTTGACCGCTAGTCATTGCGGTTTTTAAAAGCCAAAAAGGATGCTGTTAAGCGCCTAGGAAAGTTCCTTCTTAAAAGAAGAGAGAAGTTAAAATTTAAAGAATATTTTTCAGTTTTAGAGGGAACTTTTTCAGTTTTATTTTAGTTGAAAGATGATAGTAAGTTAAAGCAGTCCTATTTGACTGTGATGTTTCTTGTTAAAGAAACGTTAAAGAGGTTCCTCGAGTTAATGCCGTGTGCATTAAAGAACTTTAGAGGCGGGGGGGGGTTAAGGAACGAGAGGTAATTATTCACGTGGTTATCGGTGTGCTCATATCTAGCCCGTTTAAAAGGCAGAGTCGAATATTCCCTATTGAGTACCGCTCTGGGTCTCTTTCGGGAAGAAGCAACTGCAGGATCGTATACGGGTAGCATATGAAGCACAGGATTAGCGACACGTTGAATATTTTTGAAAAATTTTTCCGAAAGTCGCTGTATATAGCGATTAATGGGCATAATTTTGAGGTCGTTATGAATCTCTTCGTTCCGTACATACCACGGAGCTTTTAGAATTTGCCGAAGCATTTTAGATTGAAAAATTTGGACATGTTTTCTGTTAGTCAGTGCGCATGGGCCCCATACGGGACATGCATACGTAAGAACCGGCCTAATCATTGATTTGTAGAGCAAGATTTTGTTATCAGTTGACAGGTCGCTATGACTAGCTAAGAGGGGGCGTAGGGCGGTCTTGACAGCTGTCGCACCCGCTATGATTTTGCGGATGTGAGGCTGCCAAGTTAATTTTGAGTCTAGTAAAACACCTAGATATTTGTAAGAAGAGACCCAGGGAATAGGTTCACCGAAGAGCATTAAATTGGGTAAATTTGGGATATTTCTTCGGATGAACATGGTGGCAGCACATTTTGCGACATTAATTTTGATTTTATACAGACCGAGCCAGAGTTCTAAGGTCGAAAGGTAACTCTGCAATTGTGAGATTACCTGGAGGGTGTTGGAGTGTTGAGAAATGATGGCTGTATCGTCTGCGTATAATGCAAGATCGATATTTGGGGCCTTAGGAATATCATTTACATAAAGGTTAAAGATTGCGGGGGCGAGGAGACTTCCTTGAGCCACCCCAGCATAGATTGGGCGGGGAGAGGAGAATTCGTGGTTAACTCGCACGCGGAAACTGCGTCCGGTCAAGTACGAGTTAATAATTTTAATGAGATGAGCCGAAAAACCAAGCCGCATGAGCTTGTAAATAATCCCGTCATGCCAAGTCCTGTCAAAGGCTTTGGCAACGTCTAGATAGACAATTCCAGTTCTCTCTCGCTTACGAAAGCCTTCATGAATGAATTCCACTACACGGAGTAACTGGTGTACCGTGGAGTGTTTAGGTCGGAAGCCGAATTGTTCCGGGATTAGTAAATTTTGATCCCGACAGAATTCATTCAGGCGATTAAGTAAGACAAATTCATAGATCTTAGAGAGAGAAGATAACAGACTGATGGGTCTGTAATTGACGGGCAGGTTTAAATTTTGTCCCGGTTTTGGAATGGGAACGACTGCTGCAATTTTCCAACAGTCGGGGAAATAGCTTCTCCTGAGCATTAAATTTATGAGGACCGTGATCCATACGATAAACATAGGGGGGAAGTTTTTGATCATGCGATTTGAAATAGAATCTATGCCAGGTGCCTTGTCAGGTTTCAGTTTGTCAATGAAAACCATGACTTCAGAAGGGTCCGTCGGCCTGAGTTCTGGTGTGGTAGGTTGTGATAGAAAATCTTTAACCCGTGCTTGTATGCGCCCCTGTGTAACCGGACGGTTACAGTAGGAGTCGTGGTTTGTTGTGAATTGAGTTGCAAGGCTGTCAGCTATGACATTTGCCTTTTCTGAGTCAGTGTAGGCCATCTGTGCGCCATCGGCCGTATGAAGGGGCGGAATGTATGTTTTATGTTTGCGTAATCGGGCGGCTGCGCGCCAAATCGATTTGTCTTCAGTCGTTAGGGACTCAATGAATGTTTTCCACTCCGCTTGTTTTAATAAGCGGGTTTCGGTCCTTATCTCGTTCTGTATCTTGCGAAATTGGGCACGGATATTGGGATCTCGTGACCTTTGCCAAATTCTTCGCAAGTAATTTCGCTGCTTAATTTTGAATTTAGTCTCAGGTGGGAGCCTAGCACCTGGATGTTTACGTGGCTTTGAAGCCGCAGCTCTCGCTTCTTTCAGTAAAGACTCCAAACTTTTGATATGCCTGTCAAAGTCCGAATTGCTGGAAATTTTGATGGGAGGGAGTGAAGTTTTTTCCAAAATAAATCTAAAGTCGTCCCAATTTGTTGAGACTTGCTCCTCTAATTTTGAGTATCGATTTTGAATATCTAGGGATATCAAAACGGGGTAGTGATCAGAGTCCAATTCCTGAATCACTTTTATCTCATGCCGAAAGAATATGTTATAAAAGGCAGCCAGATCAAGAACTGCAGGGGACCCTCTATGAGGGTAAAAGGTCGGGAGGGTAGGAGCAATGATCTGTACATGGTTACTCTGGCACCATGAATTTAGACTAATACCATACCTGTTCCTGTTAGAACAAAACCATGCGGTATGGCGTGAATTTAGATCACCAGCAATTATTAGGTGATTTGAAATATTCAAAATTTTATCAAAATCACTGACAGGAAAAGCTGGCCTTCCACGCGCTGTAGACAGTGGAGGTAAATAAGCTGAGACTATTGTTAGCGGGGAGGAATTTTGAAGGAAAATTTTGATGATTGTCGCTTCCAAAAAATTTAAATCAGGGGTCGGTATCATGTGGTGCTTTAACGAACGCTTCACATAGATACAAGTGCCGCCACAGGGATTTCTGCCCTGTGACACCCTGTCAGTACAATAAATGTCATAATTCCCAATTTTGGGAGTATTCCCTGGGGTAAGGTGAGTCTCTTGGACTAAAAACACGTCAATATCGTGCTCTACAACAAAATCACGAACTTCGTGAATTTTTGAAGTTAAACCATTGGCATTCCATGTGCAAATGGTCAGTTCTCTGATGGTGTTTGAACTGTTATTTATACAATTGAATTTTATGCCGTTGTTAAAGGTTCATCACTGAAAAAACAGAAGACATGGGTCTAAAAAAGCCTAATTAGGTTGAAAGCTCAACATAGCTTTCATAAATATAAAACGCCCTCATTAAAGCATCTGCTTGCTTGAGTTTAGGCATTGCTTTTTTGAAGGCAAGGAGCAGAATATGCTTGTCTACCGCTGGGTTGCGGGAGATTTCAATTAAGCATTTTAGTGTAGATGAGAAGACGTCGTCTGAATCATTGCTACACTCTGCTGTGGCTGACACTGCTGGGGCTGCAGGGGCTTCTGCAACCGGCAGTCTTGGATTCGTGGATTTGAATCCGTGCTCGGTGGTGTTCTTCACCATCTGTGCATAAGATGGTGAACTGACGTTGCTCGGGGGAGCAGGCATGGGACGTCTTGTCTCAGCGTTTGCTGGGGGTTTAGAAGAACCCTGAGGGGGGGCTGTTTGAGCAGCTGCCCTAGTCCTAGGCGCGGAATTTTTACCGCGAGCCCGTTTGTTGCCTGGGTATCGGGGACAAGATTTGTACGATGCTGGGTGATCTCCACCGCAGTTGCAGCAAGTGGCTGGTACATCTAATCCTTTGGTACACTCACGTGCCCAATGGGGTCCAGAGCATCTGACACAACGGATTGGAAGAGTGCAGAGTTCCGAAGAATGGAAAAAGCCCTGGCACCGAAAGCATTGAGTAGGGCCCTTGCGGCCGCGGTAACGCTCAATGCTGATCTCTGTGCCCCACATGTCAGTGACGGCAAACAGATGATCGAGGAAGGGGTGTGGGATAACTTGTAAATATACAAGTGGCATTGGGTGTCTGGAGCCAGGCTGAGTAAGCCGAACGATGCGATGCACTTTAAATCCCATCGCCTCAACTTCCTCTTTGATATCCCCGATTTCAGTTTCAACAGGGAGGCCTCTGATAACAATTTTAACTGGCCGGTCCTGCTTTAAGTCGAAAGTTTTGAACTGGATGCCGGCTTGCTTCATCCAGCGGGTAACCTCCCTGAACTCCAGCTCTGTCTGAACAAAAATTTTGAGATAAGGTCCAGTCAGTATGCTCCGTAAGTTTGGGGCAATTTCTCTCATGAAAGACACTTGCGTCTTCCAGTTTTTGCTGCTTTTGAGATGTATTGCCGGATTCTCAGACTGCGGTGGTGGTGGGGGGGGAACGTTCCGTGCCTGCTCGGAATTAACTCCCTCACTATTACTAGCAGTAACAATTTCTGCTTCATTAGAAGGCTCATTGATTAAAGAATTTTTGATTTTCTCATACTTGTTAGTACTCCTCTCCTTTTTAGGAGTAGCATTTTTTTCGATGGCTGTCAATTTAGAATTTGGAATAGAGCTATTTTTATCTTTAGCGTTTAAAGCCAAATCGTCTATTGTAAGATCCACAATAGGCGCCTTCCCTTGCTTTCGAGCCGCGGGGGTGATAAACCCGTCTGAGTCTATTGTCTGCGTCTTTCGCTTCCGCGATGACGTAGACTGGACTGGTTTCCCCCGCACCTCGTGCGTGGGATTAGATGCCTCGTGCTTGCAAGGATCTTCTGCGGATTGAGCGGCGGCCATCTTGGCTAAGCGCTCGCTCTCCAATATATTTAAAAATTCCTCTCTAGTTGAGGGAAGATGAAAAATTGGAACATCTAGAGCATTAGCAATGTCATTTATCTTGTGAAAAAGTGACTTACCCGCCCGGTCGAGTTGATCGTATCCATTAGTGTCCAACGGAGAAGGAGTTCGCTTCATGAAGCTCTTCTGCCTCTGGATAGCTTCAAACTGTTGCTTCAGATCGTAGAACTGTATTACGAGGTTCATGCGCTCGTCATCTGGCGACGCCGATTGCACAGAGGGAGCATGATCCCTGGTCTCACTCATTTCTTCATCAATAACCACATTGTTTTCGCATAAATTCGGAGAATTGCCCTGCGTTGGCGGGAGCTCGTTACACGAGCGACCGTCACCCTCGCTGTTCATCCTCGGAATCCGAGGAATCACGGCTCTTGGTCTCTTCTGTGAGCTGCGAATAGTAGGATCGTAGGCTGGCATCTGCTGAAGTGCTCGGTTATCAATCTGTTCAATTTTGAGGAATAAATTTTGACTATGTTTTTTGATAAGGTAATCAACAGGTTTAATGTTAAGGTCCGAATGAATCACATCTGTACGGACGTACCAAGCTGCGTTTAGGGCCATACGTAAGGTTTTACTTTGAAAAGATTGAAGTTTTTTCACATGAGTTTTTGCAGCAGTACCCCAGATTGTACATGCATACATAAAGACAGGTCTTATTATGGAAGTATAGAGAAGGATTTTGTTTTTAATTGACAGATTGCTCTTTCGAGCTAAAAATGGGTAAAGTTGGGCTCTGGCACCTTTTGCTTTGTTGAGAACATTTTCAATGTGAAGGCGCCAGGTTAATTTTGAATCAAGTACAACTCCTAGGTACTTGTAAGAGTTTGACCAGGGAACATAGTCGTCAAAGAATTTAATATTAATGGAAGGGTACGGGAGGGGGCTACGTTTGAATATCATAGCAGCACATTTAGCAACATTAATTTTTATTTTCCAAGTGATGAGCCAGTGCTCAAGGCTAGAGAGATAACTCTGAATGTTTTGGACTAAGTTTTCCAGGCGTTTGTGTTGAGCTAGGATGGCCGTATCATCTGCATAAAGTGCAAGAGTGATACTTGGTGATTTTGGTATGTCATTTATGAAAATGTTGAACAAAATTGGGCCTAAAAGTGACCCTTGGGGGACGCCGCTTAGTATAGGACGGGGTGTCGAAATGATAGAATTAACTCGTACAGAAAAAGATCTATTAGTGAGGTACGAATTAATTATATGAATTAAATGGGGCGAAACGTCAAATTTCAAGATGCATTGGGCTGTGGACAGTTCACGGGAGGGTGACTCCCACGTGACTACCACTGTCCAATCCGTGTTTTACAGAAAGGATGAATTTGAATATTTTGTTTAGCTAATCTGTTGCACTTAGTTGTGCCATTTGTCTTCATTTAGATCGTGATATTAGTTTAATTATTCCAATCTAGATAACCTGTTTCAAAACTTGATAATTATTAATATTTCCAATATTTCTCATTGTACGCGTAAGCTGGTGACCACCCGCGTGACAGGCTCCTGCCTGTCACGCGGCTCCCTTACTCACCTACATTTCACAAAATTTGACAAGTTTCGCCTAGTTGGCGCGGCGTAAATCGCCTTAATTAAAAACTTAAGTACCAACGCCTTAGGTCAATTTACCACGCCCTCTCAACATCAGTTCCAGCTCCGGCGCCATGAAGGAAGGACGTCTCTTCAGCGAGCTGCCATATAATTGCTTATTTCATCCTCTGCTACTACTATCAAGATCTTCAAGCAAAGTTATCAATCTGTTTACTTAAGAATCACATCTCCCACAGATTTCAAATCTGCCTATGAATATTTTCATCGCGATCTCAATAATTATTTGCACTCCCTAACACAAGCCACATGCCAATGAGCCTATTAATCGGAAAATCTTTCCTATCCACTTTTTGCTTTAGTGTTTGTACTGTGTATCAAAAATTATAAAAAACCAAAAAAAGTATAAAATATAAAATACAAAAAAATTTTAAAAACTTATAAAAAATTTATGAAACTTAAGTTTTTATTTTTCTCATCTCTATCCCTAAACTTTCTCGAGCCTGTGGCTCCCTCTAGTGTGCATCAAGTAAATCACTTATGCCAAATTTTTCTTACTTCTGCTCGCTTTTAGTAATTCTGATGTGGAGGTAGATGGTTTTGAACCATAGGAACTCCGAAATTTTTAAATCATTGGCATTGGGCAATTTACCAACAAAGACGGTTAAAGTAGCGGTTGGCTACTAATTGCCGCCTAGCCATTGACTCGATTTCGATTTCGATTTGTGTTAACATTAATGTATCTATCGCTTATATTATTTTAGTTGCAGTTCAATAAATATGTTATTAGTGTTTAAATCTGCATCCTATTATTCATGAATAAATACCTCTCCTCATCAACAATAGTTTCGGAGACTCAACTGCTGCTACTGAGTGCACAAAAGGTAAGCTGATTTTGCTATCTTTATTCTTCATTGATTATGAGACTGATATTGTTGTAAATCCCGAAAATAAAATTTAAACTGTGCATGTAAACTTTCTGAAAGTGCTAAGTAAGAATTAAGGCAAGTCTTAAAGATTGTATGCAAATAACTAAACTGAATTCCGAAAATTACGCTAATTGGAAATTCAAGATTCAAATGCTTTTAATGCGTGATGGGTTAGATGATCTTCTTTATTCTCCCCCACCGTCTAAACCTGATGATGAATTTTTAAAGAGGGATAAACAAGCACGAATTATAATAAATCTATGCATTGATGACTCTCAGATAATTCATGTTAGAGATGAAACGACTACCGCCGGTACATGGCAGAAATTAAAGTCAGTTAATGAGCGCTCAAACTTGAGTAGCAAACTATATCTTCTGAGAAAATTATATTCAATAAAAATGGCAGAACACGGTGATATGATCGCACACATCGCTCATATGATGGACTTGGTCGAAAGACTGAAAGCTATCGGTGAGAACATTACAGATCAGCATGTAGCCGCACTTTTGTTAGTTTCGATTCCCGAATCGTACAATAATCTTATAGCCGCCATTGAAGCTAGAGAGGAAATTCTTATAACTACAGATCTAGTAAAAACGAAACTTACTGACGAGTACAACAGAAGATTAAAACAAAAAGCAGATAGAAGTTCTAATTCTTCAACCGCGTTTAAATCTGCAATAAATGCAAGAATCGCATGACCAAACATGTCGGAAAATCGAACCGGCACTGCATCACTGCATGAGCGCACACACTTCCGTTAAAGAAAGCTATAAATCCAGATGTCAAATGTCGTCTATCAAAAACTTTGTTTATAAAAAGGGTTTAATAATTACTCCACGATATTGCTCAGAACAAAATATAAATAAAAAGATTTTGTACGTCGATTCCGGCGCGAGCAGTCATCTAGTAGGAGATAAAAGTTTGTTTACAGAACTGATATATGAGGATTCTCAAGCAAAAATCATTTTAGCGGATGGAAAAATTTTATATTCGTAGGGCAGAGGATTTGTTGACCTTGATTTAGAAGATGAATGTGGATTACAGAAAATTCGGTTGACTGATGTTTATTAAGTTCCTGATTTAAAGAGCAACTTAATTTCCGTTAAGCAAATTGCTAGCAAGGGATATTCTGTTACTTTCGAAAAAGAAAAGTGTTACGTAAAGAAGGATAGCCAAATAATTATGCGTGCATATTCTGATGATAATAGTTTATATAAAATAGTTTTAATAAAAAATTCAGAAAGCGCTAATTTTGCAGTTGAATGTAAAAATAAAAACTGCATACAAATATGGCATTCTAGGTTAGGTCATCGAAGTTATGACACAATCAGACAATTAGTAAGAGAAATTCTTGCAGAAGGAATAAAATTAGATAATTGCACTCATAATGAAAGCTGTTCAGAATGCATAAAGAATAAAATGCAGCAAATTCCTTATCCGAAAGCTGCTAGCGTTCGAGCAAGAAAACCACTAGAACTTATACATAGTGACATTTGCGGGCCTATGCCTACTCCAAGTATTGGTGGAAAACTTTATTTCGTAACATTTATTGATGACTTTACTAGATACACTGTCATATATTTACTCGCTAAAAAGAATGAAGTTCTTAGTAAATTAAAGGACTTTGTCGGTATAACAAGAAATAAATTTGGGATAACCATACAGACTCTTCGAACCGATAACGGTGGTGAATATACCAGCAAGGAAATGGAGGAATTTCTATCAAATAACGGCATCAAGCATCAACTAACTGTTCCCTTTTCGCCTCCTCAGAACGGTGTGAGCGAAAGAAAAAATAGAAGTCTTACTGAGATGACCAGGTGCCTGCTGTCCCAAGGCCGACTTTCAGACAATTTTTGGGGTGAAGCTGTCAACACAGCAAATTACATCCAGAATCGCCTTCCAACCAGAGCTTGTGATAGGACTCCCTATGAAACACGGAGCGGAAGAAAACCTAATTTAGCTCATATGAAACAATTTGGTTGCACAGCTTATGCATATGTACATAAGGAAAACCGTAAAAAATTAGACCAGAAAGCGATTGAAGGAACTTTTGTCGGTTACGATCATCGATCAAAGGGGTACAGAATATATACAGATGAAAACCGTATAATTATCAGTAGAAGTGTAAAATTTGTCGAAGAATTATCAGCGAATGAAAATATTGAAATTTCTCTTCATCCAAAGGTTGAAGACGATGTAAATGATGAAGAAACTGAAGAAAAACACAAAATTGTATCCAAAGAAGAGCCAAGACGATCAGAAAGGAAAACGAAGGGAATACCACCAGAACGTCTAGGATTCCTAACAAACACAATCAAAACCATACCTGAGAATTTTGAAGACTTAGATAAATTGAATTCCGAAGAAAAGGAAAAGTGGTTACTCGCAGTTGACGAAGAAATCAATTCCTTATCCCGAAATAAAACTTGGGAATTGGTTGAGCTTCCTGTAGGAAAAAAACCTATTGGTTGTCGATGGATTTTCAATCTGAAAGAAAACGAAGATGGAACAATCATTCGTTACAAGGCGCGGCTAGTTGCTAAAGGTTATAATCAAAAATTTGGAACTGATTATGATCATACCTTTGCACCAGTAGTTCGACATACAACTATCAGAACTTTTCTTGCTGTCGCAGCATATGGTAAAATGCATGTAAGGCATGTAGACGTTACTACAGCATTTCTGCATCGAAATTTAGAAGAAGAAATATACATGAAACAGCCAGAAGGCACTGTTCAACCTGTACAAGAAGAGAAGGTTTGCAAATTGAAAAAAGCTATTTATGGATTAAAGCAAGCTGCTAGAGCATGGAATAAAAAAGTTGAAGAAGTCTTAAAGAATAGTAACTTTTCGAAAAGTACGGCAGACCCGTGCTTATTTCTAAAGAAGGATGGAAATGACATGATAGTGATTATTGTCTATGTCGACGATATCCTTATAGCATTCAAAAGCGAAGCAAAAATCAAAAGGCTAATCAAATATCTCGATGAATTCTTCGAAGTAAAAGATTTAGGAGAAATTAGAAACTACTTAGAAATCAACATCAAAAGAGATGAAAACAAGTTTCTATTGAGTCAAAAATCAAAAATAGAAAAATTGAAGAAGATATTTTGTCCAGATATCCACAAACCATCTTACACGCCAATGGATACTTCTTATCCAAAGGAAGAGGGCATCTCTCCACCAGTGGACAATACGAAGTACAGGCAAGCCATTGGAGCCTTATTATACATAGCCACTGTAACCAGACCAGACATTACTCTTGCAGTGAATCTATTAAGCAGGAAAAATGAATCTCCAAATGAGAAAGACTGGAAAGCAGTTATAAGGGTGATTGAATACCTCAACTCTACGAAGGACATTTGCCTGAAAATTGACTCTAATAGCACACCAACACTTTCCTGTTATACGGATGCTGACTATGCATCTGATTTAACCACCAGACGATCAACAGGTGGAAATTTATTTTTCTTAGGAAATAGTCCAATATTTTGGTCCACAAAGAGACAAAATTGTGTTTCCCTATCATTTACCGAATCCGAGCTTATTTCTGCAGCCACTGCTGCTCAGGAGCTCAAATGGATATTAGATCTCCTTAAAGATTTTGGAATAACTCAAAAACAACCCATTAAGATATTTGAGGATAATAAGTCCACAATAGCCCTTATAAAACAGGGGAAAATGAATACTAAGTTAAAGCATATTAATGTTAAATATTTCTTTTTAAGGGAAATGGAAGAAAATAAAATAATGGAGATAACTTACTGCAATACAAATTCTATGATTGCAGATATTTTTACTAAGCCATTGCCCAAACCAAAATTTCTGAAATTAAGAAGTAAGCTAAATATGATTTGCAATATTTCCCAAATGATTAAAGGGGGGGATTGTTGTAAATTAATCAAGCATTTGAGAATAAATAAATAAAATGTTTCCTAACTCATTTCTGGCAACCCTAAAAATGCCAAGACACACGGGGCGTTAAACACGTCAACTATGTTAATCACGTGATATTAATATATCCCATGATCCTCTTATTCTTTAGATATTACTTAAGCTTCTGTATGTGCTTGTGTTAACATTAATGTATCTATCGCTTATATTATTTTAGAGTCAGTTCAATAAATATGTTATTAGTGTTTAAATCTGCATCGTATTATTCATGGATAAATACCTCTCATCATCAACAATAGTTTCGGAGACTCAACTGCTGCTACTGAGTGCACAAAAAGTAAGCTGATTTTGCTATCTTTATTCTTCAGGAAACACAATAGTTTAATCTGTGACAGAAATGGTTTAGATGAGAAAAATCAAATAAGAAGGATCTCAATTTGACGAACAAATCATGTTTAGAGAAAGTTTTATTCAGTAGTAAAAGTGCGTGTTAATGGTCCAGAAAAATACTGCCGCTGTTTAATTGATTCTGGGAGTCAACGAAGCTATGTATCTATGTAAATTTTTAGCTAATGCTATGCAGTACGAATGTATTAACGAAAGCAGTGTGATTCATAGTCTGTTCGGAGGAACCGAAAGTGGTTGAAACTCATAAACAATTCGTTGTACGTTTAAGTAGTATTAAAAACTATTATCAGTGTAACTTCAAAGCTTTTGATCAAGCGAAAATTTGTTCTGATATTCCACAATTGAACATCAAGCCTTATTTAAATGAGTTAAAAACCCATAACATATTTTTGAATGATGTTGAAGGTAGGCATAAAAAATTGTTCGAGCATTCTCCTTCTGAAATTCCTATCCTCATAGGCGCGAACATAGCGGGAAAATTGCTTACAGGGAAAATAAAGAAGTTAGAATGTGGATTAGTTTGCATTGAAACTTATTTAGGTTGGAGTATCATGGGGAAAATTCCTATAGAAATGGAAAATAAATATGATTTTTCTTATATATTTTCTATGTTAGTATCAGATAGTAAAATTTCTGATTTATGGAAACTTGATACTCTTGGGAGTAGCATGAAAATGACAGTTCTGCGCCAGGAAGACCTGGGGGCGTGGTCAATGACGTCACAAAGAGGGCGGAGCCAAAGGCACCGTCATCACACTAGGAGGCGTTGTCACAGTGGATTTGAGGTGTTGGTAGACTGCTGATTGAGTTGTAGACCTCCTCCTTTCATTTAAAGTTAGTTTTTTTATATTGGCAACGAGAAATATTTTCTGCATCTTAATTTTGATGATATAGCGATGCTGCCCTCTATTAATGAAAAAGTGAATTATATGTTTTAGAAATATATTTTTTAAGTCTGGTGTTAAAATTATTCAATGCGCGACTCTGAAAACAATGTAAAAGAAACAAATATAAAAAAAGACTTTCCTTTAATGAAACTACAAGATAATTTTTTTTTATTACTCAATTTTATTCTGTTACTTTTATTCTTTCGAGTTTTCCATGAAACTTTAACTTATTTCTCAGGTTTTCTGTTCATAATAACATATTCATTTACTGTCATATTTTTTTAATACTTAACGTTTCTAATTTGTAATATTTTATTTAATTTCCACATACTATTTTTTTTCATACCTTTCATACCATTTCAGCATACCCTGATTTTTAACTTATATATTATATTTCACAAACGTTCCCGCATATGCTGTTTATTTGTTACACTACTTAATTTCAGATGCAATTTCACACTTTTTTTAACGTTATAATGTTCAATATATTCTGAATTTTAACTTCATTTACTTTTTTTAAACCATTCTAGTATTCTATACACACTTTAACTTAGTGGTTTGAAATTCTATTTAAAAAGAAACGCTTATTTTTCGTGATCTTAGTTCTTTTACTAAATTTTCTACAGAATTTCTAATTTCTTTTACATGTTCAACAATATCTTCCTTACATTACCGAATATTTTTTTTTAAAAACTTAAGTCTATAACTGTTAATTGCTTTTCTTACGTTCATGGTTTCCCTTCTGTGTTTATATTTCTTAATTCTAGTTTAACTTATTTATTATAATGTTTTTATTTCTGTCTCATCACTCGTAATTCCAACATTTTATCCCTTTTTATTCATTTTAACGATATGGATTGTTTTCATTTACTCCATATTCAAATATCTCCTTACAATTTTTAAAATACTTGTTTTATTCTCCGATCATAATAGATCATCTACAGGTTTTACTCAGAAATTTCCATCACAACTTTACAGTTTAATACCATTTATATCTAACTGTATT
The DNA here is from genome assembly GCF_044657685.1 of Stegodyphus dumicola. Taxonomy (NCBI): domain Eukaryota; kingdom Metazoa; phylum Arthropoda; class Arachnida; order Araneae; family Eresidae; genus Stegodyphus; species Stegodyphus dumicola. Next base: position 21,640,675 of record NC_140774.1, read on the forward strand.
TCTTTCTCATATAGTTTTACGATCTTCAAAGTTTCTAACATGATGTTTAGTTTTAAATCCCTATTACCTTTATGTGTGTTGATAATTTTCATTTCTAATTTTGCAACCACGTTCAGTGTTTCATCCACACATACCAAAATATTTCTTACATCTTCTGGTATTTAGTCTATGTCATATTTCAGTACTTCAAATGAATTTACACTGCTCACACTATTATTTTTTCATGTTTTAGAGACACTGACTATACTAATTTTACTATTTTTCATACACTAATTGCATCTATGTCAGCACTCATGGTAAAGTAGCAATTGTTTTGCATCACATGCTTAAAGAAATTCTTAAAACCAACTTTTTCAATATCGTACTCAAATTACTGTTTTTCAAATGGGAATTACCAGTATTCTTTGGTTTTACTCTGTTACATCTTTTTAAATTGTAACATCTAACTTTTAATTCTAACATACATCTTTCGAACAGTTTTTTCTTTTAATGATAGCCTTACCTTATTTGTTCAAATTAATTCTTTAATTCACCTTCTTTACTACCTTTCAATACCTTCATAATTTACTATGCAAACGCAATGTCTTTCACTGACATTCTGTTTGATAATACCACAAGTTTCCTTAATTGACAAAAAGCGAATTATTTCTCATTTCAGAATAGAACTACTATATTTTTGCACAAACATTACCTTCATCCATTCAAGACGCCCCTTAACCTGTAACTGACGTAGCGATAGGAAAGGAGACTCTTATCATATGCTCTTTCGACATTTGAGGTTTCTAGAACTTCTTTGACAAGTATATCAATACCATCAGAAAATATATTTAACATTTTTACCCAATTTAAAGGCAACATACTGTTATAAGAATGGTTTTAGTTAAATTTATAAGACAAATAAACACATTTTGTGCTAAATAGGCATAAACATTTAGATTCAGAATATTTCTTTTAAATCCGATCTAAGACTTGAATTTCATTCATGATACGGATTGTCTCTTGATTTTCTTTTTGTTTACCTTACACTAATAGAAAATTTTTATTTTACAAGTTCAGCTTTTAACGAAATAAAACTACGATACACTTGCTGTTTTTAAGAAAAGGAACTTTGATATATTTCTGGAAATGTAAATGCTTTTAGAGTTTTCTTTCAATAACGTTGATTTTCATTACTTTACTAACTTCAATAACTCTCTTATTAGCTAATATGAATGAAAGATTGTCAAAAATGTGACACAGTATAACTCTTACGAACATACGTACCTTTACCAGCATACAGATATTACCGATTGAAATGAAGAAAGATACAGATATTTTACTCCAATCTACATTAAATTAAAAAAAAAATATTTAAACTTTCCTACATTCCAAAAAACAAACGAAAACTCAATAGATATTATCATGTTTGTATATATGAGATAAAAGTTTTATGAATGATATTTAAAGTAATGCTTAGAACCTCATAAAAGTGAACATTCACTATGTTAATACACATATCATCAGTTATTTACATTAATCAATGTAATATTAATCATTACATGTACTATATGCATATATATTTAAAGTTTAATTGTCTTACAATTGAATAATTAACTATTGAGAGAAAGAGGTTCATATCTTACACTATTTAATTCACATGGAACAAATTTTTCCATCAACCACATTGAACCACGTTTATTAAATTCGCCAAAGCTCTTTTATTTCTGCATTTTCACACTCACGACACATTTTAAATGTAACTATTGATTACCATTTCAAACACCGATATCATAACTCAGTGTAAAACTACATCATAACTCATTTTTTCCCTACTAACTACAATTTCATATATTCAAGAAGTACATCTAAGACATGATCATTTTCTATGTTCTAGCAAATCGATTCAATTGCGAACATACTATTAAGACTTGCGATTTTAGAAGACTTGCATGTATTAACGATGTCAACGTTTCTTCGTTTTTGTAAGATTCGTATCAAACCATGTCGCATTCGAATGTGGTGTAAGAGATCACTTTTTCTTTTAAACACTTGTAAACAATGGATGCAATTTATAAGAAGAGAAGTATCATGCTGTTTCAAAACATCATCATCAGCATATTTCTGTTTCTTTTGACACCGGCAAAATTAAAAAAAAAAAAAAAAAAAAAGGTTCGTGAGATTTTCTTCAAATTCTGTTTTACTTGAAAAAATGTCCGAACATTCAATACGATGTAAAGATTCATATTGTTTTAAATTCTTATGCTCACTAAATATTTTTTATCAGGATTTACTCTTAAAAGTAACTTTATAAGTTTTCATATCCTTTTTACATGAAAAGAACTTGTGATTATTCACTACAAAATTCTAAGACGAGAAGCTTCGCGACTTTTCAAACTATTAACTTGAATTTCTTAGGACATACACTACATCTGATGTTTCTTTCATGAGATTTCAAATATCTCTTCAGATTACTCGTATTCAAGAAATCTCGCAAATATATCACATAACTAAAACTTCAGTGAATAATCGCTTCATAAACTCTTAAATTTTCAACACGAGTGAATCACTTGAAGCATATACTGCACTATAAACATATAATACTTAAAAAAAATTGTTATAAAAAATAAAAATACATTCATTTCACCAAGAAGCTTTTATATTTAAATACATTTATTTCCAAAGAACAAGTTTCTGTATTACACATAAAATATACTTAGAATTTTCTGACATTAATTAACATCAAATTAACAGCAATATCCATTTACTGACATTTGATATACATGTTTGCTTTAAAATTAAAACTAAAATGTCAATATATTTCTATTAAAAAAAACATAAGGAAAAAAAATAGTCATAACATCAAACAAACACAGAAATTTAAATAGAATAGCTGTACTTATATTAATGCATTTTTATAATCTTCACAACATTTCGATTCAAAAAACCTATCACAAAATAAATGAAAAATTTTTTTCTGCCTTAAAGAATCTCTTATATTTTTAAAATTAATACATAAAAATATATCTTCACCAATATATTTAATTCTATCATCAACACTTATTATAATGCAATCATGTCTTGTTTGTGAAGGATGATTTACAATGCAACCTTCGCATTTAAATAGTTTTTTAATCACTGAATTTAATTCAGTTTTGATAGAGTTTATGAGTTCTTTAAAAAGTTCATCATCATCACTTGCCACATCCGAACAATTGTTTTTACATTTGATTTGCAACGGTAAAATAATTTCAAAAATACTTTTATATAAAGTATTAGATACATCAGGAATAATTTCTTTCAATTTTTTTAAAATATCACAGTTTACTTTTAGGTATGTAGGTTTTAGTTTAAAAGAATTTTCATCTTGTTTAAAAATTGTTGAAAAATACACTCACCTTCTTTGTTGAAAACTACCAACTCATTATTACAAATGATGCTAGCACTCGTATAGACAAGATTAAATTCATATATTTTTGAGGAAAATTCTTGCCATGTTGCAGGAGTTAAAACAATACCGCGTGTAGTAGAGTATAATATTTTATTTTGTTCCACACATTCACGTAGATGAATGTTCATTCTCTTTTCAAACTGATTTATGGACACAAAATATCCCCAACCAAGAGTCCACTGTGCAATCAACTTCGAACTTTCTTTTTTCTGTTCTCGATTATTCGGCATGAAGATATTTTCAGGAACAGATTTCATATAGCGGGCAAACCAGTCATCCTCTGGAAGTTCATCCTCATTATCTTCCAAGCGTCGTTTTTTAATTTTCGAAATTTTTATGTTACGGAATGTGATACTAATTCTAGGATCTTTAACGTCAGGTTGAGAGGGTATTTCGTGCATCCAAAATTGATTCGTTGGTGGTTTCATTACAAGGAGAGTTCCATGAGTTAAGTCCACGCTTCGAGATGTGAAATTTCGCCTGGTAAATACCATTTGACGTTTTGCACTTAAACTGATGATAGGTATATCACTTTCAGGTTCGAGACAAGTTTCATTGTCTTTATGCGTTGAAATTTTAGCACCTGCATCAGGATAATAGTTCAATAAAGCAAAATTATACTTTTTGCCAGTTATCGTTTCAACATAATCTTTTACATTTAGAAGAGTTTGAGTCCATGGTTCTGCACAAATGCTCGTTCTAGAGAATTCGTAACTAAGTCCTTCATCACCAAAACCGAGTACTTTTCTTTGTGGAACATACTGAGTCCCATTAATTTCAAAACTAATATTTTTAAAATCATAATTTGATAGTTCATCTAGCAAAATATCAGCTTCCTTTCGTGAATAAAATTCTTCGTATAATTCCAAATTTAACTCTGTATCACATATATTCCTCATATTCGCTTTAGAATCTAATGATAATTCTGAATGATTTAGGAACAAGAAGCTTTTTTAAATAGCAAAAATTATCTAAAAAATACATTAGCGAAATGATTTCTTCACTCTGATACAGTAGCATTCATGTCTTGTTTGCGAAGCCAGTCTGTCCGGCGTCATATGTGTAAAAATAATCTTCTGTTACCATGAAAAGACAAAGCGCTGCATCGGAAAAATGCATATTGCATTATCATGGTAAGATAGGTTAATGGAAAACTCTGATGATCACTGAAAACTTATTTGAAAGAGTTGTTATTCTTAAGTTTGACATTACTTACACACGCACATATAAATGTAAAGGGATAAATCTTAAAAGGAAAATTTCATTATCATGATAGGATAGTGGGAAAGAGTTATAGTGTCCTAATGTTGTTATTCTGAACTTCGATATTACATATATGCATAAGAAGAATCTTAAAAGCATCATCCACTTATCATGATAGAGTAATGGAAAATTTCTAAAACTCTGATAATCATACGCAAAAGAATGTATTATCTTAATGTTGTTGTTGCTATTCCAAGTTTGACAATACATACAGAAGTGAAGGAAGATCCTTGATAAGCGTTGTAGACTTCACGTTATCATGATAAGGGTTAATGGAAGTTGAAATCGTATTCGAAAGAAAGGGTTATCATAATGTTGTTGTTGTCCTGGTTCAGATTATACAAATCTGAAATGTTTCGAGAACATTCATTAATCCCTATAAAAGGTGTATCAAAAATGGAAGAAGTCAGTTCTCTTCTCAACCTTGAAAAGAGCAAGTCTTCCTGATTTGATTCACAGAGCTTAATATTTTTTTTGCGATGGCTTTCGAATAAGATCAGCAATCTGTTTCTTCCAATGTAAGTATTAGAACTGTTATATATTATTTTAATAATTATTTTTTTTTCAGACTAGATGAACTTTTTAAAATGAATTATAATCAATCTATTTTTTTAATGCATGATTTATATGTTTGCTTCAAGTATGATTTGAATTCAAAGAGCTTTTAATAGCCTCCTTTTTACATAGTTTAGAGTTAAAAAAAAAAAAAAAAATTTTAAAAGCATTTGTAAGAGTCTGAAGGAAATCAGTAAAGTTTGTATATCGTTGCATGATATTTTTAATGCATGAATGAACTATTTTTTATGAGAAGATGCTTTTATTTTGAATCTTTATTTTAAAAGTATATTTGTTATAAGATAATGAATGAAGTATCAAATACTGTTAAACATTAATCATTTTTGAATATTCTAAAAAAATATTTTTTATTAACACAGTTTTTTTCTCTTTTTTTTTTTTTTTTTCTTAGTTTATTGACTTTGGAATTCAGGAGGAGGAATTCAACTCTCTGACTTCTGAAAGAATGGAACCTCAACCAAGTATAAGAGAGGTAACATTTTTTTTCTTTTTAATAGTGACTTGCAGATATAGTTATTTATTCAATGGTTCTCTTTTCCTTCAGTCGTTATTGTATAATGCCTGATTATTAGGAAAAAAAAACAAAAGTAGTGAGAGAGAGATTTTTAAACTAACTAAAATTCTTTAAACGTAAAGAGTTAATACTAAAAGATTTCTAAAATGAATTATGTAATTAATTTTTTTTAGTGAGGGATAATTAAAAATGAGTAATTTTATAATGTGGAAAGCATGCATATTGAAAGCTGCTTTTCTATCTTTCACAGGTTTGCGACATATGTGGTAAAAGTTTTAGCAAAAAGAGTAATTTAGTTCGTCATTCGAAAACACATGAGAGAAAAATCTTTCACTTTGAAGAATGTCAGGCTCAGTTTACGAAGACACATGCAAAATATTCATGTTAAAAAAAATAACTTTTCATGTGAAAAATGCAACGACGTGTTTAGCAGAAAACATGATCTAATGAAACATTATCGTACTCAACATGATACTGTTCAAAGTATTAAAAGGAAAAGTAATAACCCCCATCCATTAAACAAGCGTATGAAGCATGCAGCGTCGGCCTTAAATGTCTTCAGTTCTTTTACAATTATCGCCACCAAAGAAATTAATCAAGATCTAGAAATATTTTTAAATAATATCAAATTAAATATTATGTCGAAACTCGAGGAAGAAATGAATGAGAAAAAGGCTTTAAAATGGTACATTATAGTAACAGCACAGTTCTCTACAATAGGACATGATGGGGATGAAGAGGTTATTAAACCACATTTTAGATCTACCTGCCTCACAAGTTTAACAATAGAGAATGTTGAAGAACAATTGAATGAGGCCTATAACAAGATAAAAAAAATCATTTGAAGAATTTTTACAAAATGGCTCGGGATGGACATTAGATAAAATTGAAAAATTAGAACTCTGCACAGCTCGATATCATCCCTTAGCCGCTAGTAGTTATGTACCTCTTCCCAAAGAACTTGCCATGAAAAAGCCATTTTAAACATTCAAAATGATGATAAAAAATGTTTAGTGTGGTGCTTACTTGCACACAAATATGATCTTTCTAGAGAAAATCATGCAAACCGAGTAAATCATTATAAACCCTATGAAAATGAAATAAAATTAGAAAATATTGAATGCCCTGTTCCTATTACAAAAATACCAACTATTGAAAAACTAAATAATCTTAGAATAAATGTATTTGGATATGAAGAAAAAGAAGTCTTTCCCCTCTACATTTCAAACAGAAAAGAAACTGATTGTATTAATTTACTTTTAATCAGTGATGACACTAAACAACATTATTGCTTAATAAGAAATATATCCCGGTTATTAGGTAACCTCACAAAACATGATGGAAATATGTTCTATTGCATGAGATGCTTGCATAGACTCACCCGTGAAAACCTGTTAGAAGAACATATAAAATATTGTCAACATCAAAATATACAGAGAATTAAAATGCCGTCAGAAGAAGAAAAATACTAGACTATACCAATTATCAATATGAAGAGTCTATTCCGTACATTATCTATGCTGATTTTGAAGCTTTAATTGGAAACATAGACACTTGTACACCTGATGTAGCTACTGCGTCTTTTACAGAAAAAATACATCATCATAAAGCTTGCGGATATGCTTACATAATTGTAGGACCTGATGGGAAAAGCGTTAAACCTGTAACAGTATATAGAGGTCCTAATGCAGTAGAGCATTTTATACAAAATATTTTACTTGAAGAAGAGGAAATAGCCGAAAAATTATATAGTTTTGTAACTCTTTCCATGACATCTCAAGATTAACAAAATTTTAAAACTGCAACTCATTGCTACTTATGCAAAAAAATTTTGAACAATGATCGTGTAAGAGATCATGATCATCTTACGGGAAAGTATAGAGGAGCTCTGCACAATAAGTGCAATTTGAAATTTAAACTTCAAAACAAAATTCCTGTCATATTTCACAATTTAAAACACTATGATGCACATTTAATCATGCAAGGCATCGGCAAAATTCAAAACAGGGAGTTTCAAGTTATACCTAATAATATGGAAAAATATATTTCCTCTAATATATGAATATATCAACTCTTTTGATAAATTTAAAGATACTCAGTTACCATCCATAGAGAACTTTCAAAATACTTTAACTGGTGAAAGTATATCTTCGGATGATTACATTCATGCTCAAACTGTTTGGCAAGCTTTTCATATTCAAAATTCAGGTGAATATCATGATTTATACGTAAAAAGTGATGTTTTACAATTAGCAGATGTTTTTGAAAATTTTAGACAGCTTTGTAAAACTTACTATAGTTTAGATTGTGCGCATTTGATGACTGCACCTGGATTAGCTTGGCAAGCCTGCTTAAAAATGACTGATCAAGCTTTGGAATTATTAACAGATGTTAATATGCATTTATTTATAGAGCAGGGCATTCGTGGAGGTGTGTCCATGATTACCCAGCGTAAGTCTGTAGGAAATAATAAATATCTGAAAAATTTTGATTCAACTAAAGAAAGTAAATATATCTTATACCTTGATGCAAACAATCTCTACGGGTGGGCTATGAGTCAACCCTTACCCTATGGAAGTTTTGAGTGGGTTGAACCTTCTAAGAATGTCATAGAAAAGATTTTGACTTTATCAGAAGACAGTTTGGATGGATACATCTTGGAAGTAGACCTCGAATACCCCAAAGAACTTCATAATGCCCATAACGATTATCTCTTAGCTCCAGAAAAAAAAAAAAAAAAAAAAAAAAAAAAAAACTAATCATCTTTCACCTTATGCAGTCAGTATACTGAAAAATAATAAATTTATCTCGAATACTAAATTAGTTCCTAATTTAAATCCTAAATTTAATTATGTCATCTATCATAAAAATTTACAGTTATATCTCTCTTTAGATATGAAATTAATGCATGTTCACAAAATTATAAAATTTAAACAAAAAGCTTGGTTACAACCTTATATACAGTTTAATACAGATCAACGTAAAAATGCACAGACAGGATATGAGAAAGGTTTTTTTAAACTAATGAACAATAGTGTGTACGGTAAAACTATGGAAAACGTGAGGAAACATGTTGATGTTCAATTAGTCAATACTGAAAAAAGAGCGAAAAAATTGGTAGCTGCACCAACCTTTCATAATTTCAGAATTTTTGATAACGATTTGGCTGGAGTACAAAGGTTGAAAAACTGTGTTAATTTAAACAGGCCCATTTATGTAGGATTTGTCATACTAGAACTTAGTAAATATCATATGTACAATTTTCATTACAATCATATCAAAAAACAATATGGAGAAAGAGCCAAGCTACTTTTTACTGACACAGACTCTCTCACGTACGAAATTTTAACAGAAGATGTATATCGAGATATGAGTTTTCATATGCATCTGTACAATATGTCAGATTATCCGAAGACTCATGCTTTATTTAATATCAATAATAAAAAGAAAATTGGATGCTTCAAAGATGAAATGAATTCCAAACCAATACTGGAGTTTATAGGACTGAGGGCAAAATGTACTCTCTACTGTTGGATGAAAGTGAGAAGAAAACCGCGAAAGGAATTAGTGTTATTAAAAGAAAACTTAAACATAAAAAAGAACAAAGTGTTATTAAAAGAAAACTTAAACATAAAAATTATGGAGATTGTTTAGAGAAATCTATCTTCACCAGAGAATTACAATATAATATTCAGAGTAAGAACCATCATCTTTTTACCATGGCTATAAATAAAATTGCACTTTCAGCTTTTGATGATAAAAGATATATTTTAAAGGATGGAGTACACTCCTTAGCCTATGGGCATATCAATATAAATAATGTTAATGGAAAACAAAATGGATTATTTTTAAAGATTAATCATTGGTCAATGACTTCACAGTGGAGCTATGGGAAGGGGCTGGCACCTGGGTATTCAAAAAAACCCCATGACTGTGGAACTGTGAAGAGAGACCCTCAGGTGTCAGAAAGCTGAGGCTTTCGATAAAAGCCCATGTGTATGTGTGTGTGTGTGTGTGTGAAATTTTAATGAGTATTATGTTATTCTTTCCAATATTTTTAACAGTTATTTCTTTTCAGAAAAGCAGATATTTTGTTTCAGGGTTCGATCCTATATTTTGAATAATAGAACATTTAAAAAAAATAGAAACTTCTAAAATGATTATTTTCATTTTTCGTCCCTAGAGGACGCCACGACCCCGTTGCCAATTTTAAAAAACTAACTTTAAATGAAAAGCAGGAAGTTTACAACTCAATCAGCAGTCTACGAACAACTCAACTCCACTCGTAACCACGCCTCCTAGTGTGATGTTGTTGCCTTTGGCCCCGCCCTCTGTGTGACGTCATTGACCACGCCCCCAGCTCCTCAGCTCCTCCTGGCGCAGAACTGTCATTTTCATGCTACTCTTGGGATAATAGATCCTTCAGAAAGTCAAACTAAAAGGGAATTAGAAAAACAAACAATGACACATTTTTCTTTCTAATGTGAAAAGAGATGAAGTAGGAAGGTTTCAAGTTTGTTTACCTTGGATTGATAATAATTCCCCACTTCCAAACGATCGGGAGATAGCAGAAAAAAGATTAAAGAGCACTGTGAAGAATTTAAAGGATGGGGGATTTTTAGAATATTATGATGCAATTTTTAAATCTTAGGAACATGAGAAAATAATATTGTTCCTGAGGAAGAAGTTAATAACCCCTCTCATTATTTACCTCACCGTGCTGATATTCGACTGAATTCCACCACGACAAAAAAAAAAAAGACCGGTTTTCAATGGATCAGTAAGAAGTAAAGGATCACCTTCCATAAATGACTGTTTGGAAAACGGTCCAAATTTGATTGACACTGTTCCAGCTATAATAAATAGATTTCGACTGGGAAAAATTGGCGTGGGCGCTGATATTAAGAAGGCTTTTCTGCAGATCGGACTTGGTCCTAAAGATAGAGATTATTTAAGATTTTTATGGTGGGAACAGGGAAATTCTGAGCGTTTGAAAATATACAGGCATAGAAGAGTGGTCTTTGGAATAACCAGCAGTCCATTTCTCTTAAATGCAACACTAAAGAAATTAATGAATGAAGTACCAGAAAATTATCATGCGAGTGCTAATAAATTAGTAGAATCCTGGTACGTTGATAATTTAGTTACAAGTGTGAATGAGGAATCAGAATTAAAAGAAGTTAAAAAAATGATGCCACTGAAATTTTGGCAAGTGCTAAATTTGAATTACAAGAGTGGGCATATAACTATCCTCGAAATGAAAGGGATGCCTTTGTTGTTGAACCCATTTTAGAATAGTCGAAGTTTGATAAATTAAATGAGAATGAGTTTTTAGATAACCCTTACGAAACTAAAACGGTCAACATTTTGGGATTTCTTTGGGATTTGCATGATGACACATTAAGTTGTGATATTAAGGGATTAAATGAATCGAAAAATAAACCTGTTACTAAAAAAAATTTGTCTGAAATTCATAAAATTTATGACCCCATTGGATTCACCAATATAATTTTAATTCCTAAAATTATGTTACAAAACTGCTGGGAATTAAAAGTAACTTGGGATGAAGATCTTCCTGAAGAAATTCATAGGAAATACATAAAATGAAAAAAATGATGCAAATCATTTAACAGAAATAAAAATTCTCCGACAGATGATGCTTAATAGTGACTCTGAATTGAAATTATCCTTTCATATATTTTGTGATGCATCCCGAATGGCATATGCAACCTGCGTTTATTTAAGAAATGAAAATGAAGATTCTTGTCATTTAGTTCAAGCACGATCTGCAGTTGCGCCTCTAAAATCTACATCTATTGGTAGACTAGAATTGTTAGCTTGTGTTATTGGTGCAAGATTAATGAAATCTATAAAACAAGATTTAAAGGAAGAAAATATACCTACGTTTTATTGGACAGATTCAAGGAACACATTGTACTGGATTAAAAATGAAGGAAATTGGGGTGTATTTGTTATGAATAGAGTAAAAGAAATACGAGCTCTTACTAATCCTGATACATGGAATTATGTTCTTGGAAACTTGAATCTTGCGGATATTCCGTCAAGAGGATGTTCTGTTGAAACTATTAAAGCCCAAAGATGGCATGAAGGTCCAGCATGGTTGAAGTTGAAACCAGACTGTTGGCCTAGTTGTGATATTTCTCCTGACAAAGATATGATTGATCGAGAAAGAAGAAAAACAGTTGTATCCTTGATAACAAATATAGATGAAGAATTTTCGCATTTCTCGCGAATTTCTACTTTTGAGAAAATAATTACAGCCTGAATAAAAAGTACATTGACAACTGCAGAGATAAAAATAGAACAACGTCATAGAACTTAGAAATCGAAGAACTGAATGCAGCTGAAGTACTTGTTTGGAAAATTATGCAAAGGGTCTCCTTTAAAACAGAAAATGATAAACGCTTACGACATTTAAAACCATTTGTTAATTCATTTGGTTTTTTAAGAGTAAAGTCAAGAATATTAATGAGAGAAGACTTAGAAAATTTTAGAACACCTGTAATCCTACTTCCTGAACATCCAGTTGTCTCTAAACTTATTATGGAAAATATCTTAAATTGCGGACCATTAACTGATATTTCCGAGGACTGGGAACTGGAACCCTTAACACCTGCAATGTTTTTAAGTGATCTAAAAGAAAGTGGCGTTCCAGATCTTGATATTGATGCCAAATACTTACAAAAAAGGTATGCATATCAGATGAAGGTCAGAGAAAATAAAAGAAAACGGTTCAGAACTGAATACTTAGGACAACTGAAAAACCATACTTTAAAAACAGAGAAATATGTTAAACTATCGGTTGGAGACATTGTGCTAATAGAAACACCTGAGAAAAGAATCAGGTGGCCTCTAGGAAATATTATAACATTCATCCCAGGAAATGATTGTGTAGTTCGTTTAGTATAATTACGCACTAAAAGTGGCGAAATCCTTCGACCCATACACCGAATTTATCTGTTGGAAGTACATTTACAAACGGATAATATTGGAGACTGTTTGAGAAAGAAGCATTCTGATCAAAAAACTTGTGATAAGCCTACGACTTCTATTGGATCTACAGATTTTCGTGCCACTGACAAAGATCAGTCAGATGAACTCAGTCAGAATCCTCTCAAACAACTAGATGTGGACGAGTGATTCGAAACCCTGAACGATTAAACCTCATGAACTTTCAACCAAACTGTGGCTGAGTTTCAATTTGGTGAAACTCATCGGGGAAAGTATGTCGCGAACGACGCGCGCTCATCTCTTTCGGAACGGATTCAGCCTCCAGACCGATGAGAATCGACAAAGAAAGTTTATTTTGTGAGAACTGGCAACGATGAGTGTACGCTTTTCGAGTAAGAATAATGACGTTTTTTAGAACAGTGACGCAGTAGAATAATGGCTTTTTTAGATATGTAGAACAATGACGCTAAGTAGTTAGAAGTGTTTTGATGTTGTAGTGATTTAGATAATGTTCCTCTTTTGTATGAAATGCCAAATAAAGTGATTAAAACAAAATAGTGCAATTTTAGATTAGTTTTTGAGACCAAATCGGGTAGTCTACCAAAGCGGCGGACCAGAATCGAAGAACGCGGATCATAAAGGTAAGCAACCTTTCTTCACTTGCTTATGTAGAATTTTGAATGTTGTGTTTTTTACTGAATTGAAATGATACTGCTTAAGCTATTCGCACCAACATTAACCACGCATGCGTATTGAGTTGTCAGATCTGTCATTTGAACCCAATCGAAAAGAACGGATTCTACGTATGCGAATGATACCCGTTTGGGGCCTTGCAATAGCTATCCTTTGATTGACTAATTTTAACGAACTTCCCGAACGAAGGTTTCTCGAACGAAGGTTGCTTACCGTAAGGATTCCTCCGACGGTCGTTGTCACGATTGCCAATTTAACCAACAGACCTGACGGTAACTGGAGTCGTGAAATTTAGAGGTCGTTCTTTAAGATAGGATCGTTATTTACGCTCCTTGTCGTGAAAAGGGCTCTAAATGTTGTAGTGAATCCTTCTTTTTAAAGGCGGGTTACTACCTTGGGGTAGTTTATCATTTTTTAAGCGTTGGCGACTTTCAAAAGTTTAAAAAGGAAAATGGGTTCCTTTTCTTATAAAAAAAAGGAACACATTTTCTTTTATTAAAATATATTGTTGCGTGCGTACGGGTTCGTTTGAATTGAATGCACAAGTCCGATGAAAAATGGACAAAATTTATTATTATCACAACAAAAATGCTTAATTTTCCTCAGATATTCGTTCAGTATTACAATATCTCACAGTAGTTATCTTTTAACTACTCAAACGTTCAAGAGAACTTAATTCAAAACAGCTAGAGAAAGCTAATTCGCTAGTCAACAAGAGCAGTTTTCTAAACCAACTCTTAAAACAACAACAAACTAACTAAACTAAAATAACCACGAACTTATTTATTTATTTAGGTCTGATTCACCTCAGGTATACAACTACTTTGAGTTTTGACCTGTTCAATCTGTGCAGTCTATGAAGGCCATTCACGGTTTTTAGTACATTAAGGTGCTACTGCACCTCACCCGGGGGCGTGACATTAGAACAAGGTGCAATCATTCCGTGGCGAAGTCAAGCTGAATATACGAAAATTGGGAAATTAGTACTTGGAAAGCAAAATCATCCAGCATTCAAGTCCATGCATGATGCATTCGGTCAGGATAGTAGCGTAAGGTTACTCAGATAGGGTGCGCAGTCCAGCAGCGAATCAGGAGTAGAACCACAGCAGTGGGCGAGGTGAAATCACACAATACATAGTCCTTAACACATATTAATTAATTCAGAGTCTCTAGCCTGCTTCCAGGCAAATAGCCAATTTTGGCAGTAACACAGTACTTGGTTAAATAAGGTTAGATAGAGCACAAAACACAACTTCATATGTACACTATTTACATATTTACATCACCACCGCGCATTATGATGAATTGACCGAGGTCTGTTCACCATGCTGTCCACCGTAGGGTCATAATTACCGAGTTCTCTTAGCTTGTACACTGGAGAATTATCCATTTTTTCGAAGAAGTTGTGCGCCTCCATGAGGATTTGTTCAGGAATGGGCTTTATTTTCAAGTCTGCATGAATGATGCTATTTCGTACAAACCAGGGCGCGTTAGTGGTGGAACTTTCTCGAAATCAAGAAGAGATAATTATTTATTAAATATTAAATGCACGTGCTCTTGTATTTTTAATTTTCCGCTTAGCTTTCCTTTAATATTCATCACGTGCTACACTGCACGGGGAATAAAACAATTTAATTTATAATTCAACTAACATTAGCTATTTAAATACCAAATCCTTAACAATACACAAAAAAAAGGACAGATTTTTATGTTCGAAATGTTTATCGTTTTTCTGAGCAGTTGGAATAATTTAAATGATTGATTCTGAGGAGGGGAGCGAAATCTTGTTTACATTTTTTGTACTTCTTAGAATACATTTAGCTTCAAAGATGTGTTTTGCGCAATAAAGACTTTAATTCATTCCTCTTTGAAAATGTTCATCCGAGAAAAGATAATAAAAGTTAGGCAGAGGATTTCTGTGTAGAAAATTTAGACATGAAATAAGTTAAAAAGAGATTAAATCAACTATTATATGAATAAATAATCATATAATACTGGTTATTAACAATTATGTATGCCTGTTTATTTTTTTATGGAAATAGTTGTCATTTAATGTAAGAGATTTAGATTTGAAAATTCGCACACACAAATGATTTATCAGATTCTATAAGGTTTTATTTCATAAATAACTTTGATTTTGTAATATGGCATTTGAACCTATAAACATGTGTGGATACTGAAAAAGTGATGAATATATAAGAATATTATAATTTTCAGTAAGTTTTCTTATTGATTAATAAATTCTGACAGTCCTATGCTGTAAGACTAGGGTCTAAGTTTTCATAAAAACTCCTGTGTTAAATAAAAGAATTTGAGTAATTTCTATGGCCTTTTTGTCAATACATTAAAGATTTTTTAAACTAATTACACATGCTCGCTTGCAATTAGAACCATTATTAAATCCCTATTTTTTTCTAATAATTTCCTGAACATTATCATGCATATAGATTGACATTGTCTTTGTAACTGATTGTAAGCACGATTGTAAATTATTTAATTCTTATTAGACAAAATATTTATTGAGAAAATAGCAACAGCTAATTTCTGGAAGTCGTTCTATTTATAATTTTAAAAATATACATTGAGATGATGTACGTGTGAAATGTTTAATGGTACGATGCAGTAAGTACGTTTGTTATGTTATGTACGTTTACGAATACGTTACGTGTAGGTTATTAAGATTTATCTTTAAATAAATGTTTGTCTTTGACAATCATTTTACGAGTGATTAATTTAACTACAAAAGGAAGTTAACATAAATCAGAAGTGGGATTATTTTGAAACCTAAGCCTAAAGCTACAAGAATTTGCTATACGTAAATAAATTGAAAAGAATTTGAATTTCAAGGTATGTGCATTAATTGATGTAACATATTTATTATAGAATTTAATTTTGTTATTTTTTTTATCATTTTGGAAAGAGAGCTTATTTTTTTTTTTTCATTTCTGTAAATTTTGAAATATATTTAGAACGTCAAACAAACTTATAAAATACAAATAACTGTGTTCTACAAAGTTGTCTAATTGGAAGTTAATAATAATAGCATATATATATAATTTGCATTTTAATGAGTACAAAAATGTCTATTTTCGGTAAGACAAAGAAATGCGATTTAAGAATATTAGCTGAAGAATTGGGAGAAGATGTAAATGAGAGTCATAAAATGAACGATTTGAAAAAGATAATTTTGGCTAGCAAAGAGTACGATGAAGAATGCGCCAAAGAATGGTTAAACATTATAATAAATGAAAGAAAAGAAAAAGAAGAAATTGAAGAACGAAAACGTCAAGAAAACGTACGCGAAAAGGAACTACTTTGGTAGACGGTTGCACGGATTTTTGGCAATTTACATTGGCGCAATATTTGGCGCGGTTTTTACAGTCGTCAGCCATCTTGAAAAACGCTGTTTTTACGTATTTCACGCATAGTAAAGTATTGGAAACTTTAAAAAAATAAATATCGTTAAAAATAATGGAATTATTTTTTGTTGAAAACGTTGTTTTTTTAAGATGGCTGGTAAATGTTAATAAATACATTTACTAAGAGTATAAAATGCTAAAGTAAGCTTAAATCATTACTTTCATATAATAGAATAAAAACTCCGCTATAAAAACATTGCGCCAACATTTAATTGGGGTAAAAGCGCAGAATAGGCTGCATCAACAAAGTTCAGTAGGAGGAGCTGCGTGACGTCCTTAAATGGGTGGGACTAAGCTTATGACGTCACAATCTAGTCTAGTCTGCACGGTTATTGCCGAAGTGTCGCGCAGCTGCACAACTTATCCGGCTCATGAAAATTAAGCCCGAAGGGCGCAAGACTTTGAATTTTTTCATGACAAGTTTCAAGGAGGTCAAAGGTGGCAACAGGGGGCGACCATGAGTCGCCAGGCCAAAGAGTGGCGCGCGCATCAAGAAATTTTGCAAAGCAGGAGCCGTGAGGGTCTGTAAGATATGTTTGCGTTGTATCGTAAAAGAAGTCACAGACATAATCTAATAGATTCAATCATGAAATCTGAATTAATAAAATCATAACAATTAAACATAAGCATACATTATAATATAAAAAAAAATGAAAAGAACATACAAACTAAGCATACAAAATAATAAATGGGAAGTAAAATAAAATCAAATACACTTTACACTATATACAATATAACAGGCACTGTGCATTCACATCATGATAATTTTATGTGGGAAAATTTAAGTCACGGACGAGGTGGGCCGCGAGCGGTCTAAGTGCAGCATCTTCTTCTAGAATAGCATAATCTAATACATTTAAGTCAGTCATATGGTTGCATTCTTTTGCTTTATTGAAGAATTTATTGTTTGCTTTGTGTAGATATGTTTCTACAGATTCCATTTTCAGATCATTGTGCAGGGTTTGATTCGAGACATAGTAGTGAGCATTTGTTATTATTCTAAGTACCTTATTTTGAATAATTTGTAGCGTGTTCAACTCCTTCTTCTGAACAGTTGCCCAGGCGGGAGAGGCATATGAGAAGATAGGACGTATGATAGAAATATAAATGTGTCTTTTCCTTTTTAAGTCTAGTCTGGAAGTCGCAGATAGAAGCGGCGTGAGACTTCGTAAGACTCCGATAGTTTTTCCTCTAATGCTGCTAATATGTTCTTTCCAGAGGAAATTTGAACAATATTTTAGTCCAAGGTAAGTAGCACTTTTGACAATAGGCACTACAGTGTCACATAGTATCAGTTGCGTTGTCAAGGGATGATTCATCTTATTTTTCTTAAAGATTAGCAGTTTGGATTTATCAGCATTGATTGCTAATTTCCATTTGGCGCACCAATCTTCCAGCTTAGGCATAAATCTTTGCAGTTTCTTTAGTGCAAAATTCGGTGTCCCAGACTTTACAGCGAACGCTGTATCATCTGCGTAGCACCCCATGAAAAAGTTCTGATCAATATGTTCAGCAGGTAGGTCTGCTACGTAAAAAAGATAGAGTACGGGCCCTAAAATAGATCCCTGTGGGACCCCGGCCTTTACTTCTTTTAAAATCGATTTACTTTCTCCAATTTGAATGTGGAAAGTTCTGTTTGTCAGGAAAGAATAAATGATTTTAATCAGCGCATCGCTGAACTTTAAGCTGATTAATTTATAAATAAGCCCCTCATGCCAGACGCGGTCGAAAGCCTTCGCCACGTCCAGCATGAGTAAGGCAACATATCTCTTGTTGTGCAGTGCACTGCCTATGAATTCGTTGAGCCGAACTAGTTGTTTTGTCGTGGAAAGTGCTTTTCTAAAACCAAATTGTTCTAGAGGTAGCTTATCCATGTGAGGCTGAATACGGCTAAGGATGATTTTTTCTAGAATTTTACCCATGCTGGGTAACAGGCTAATGGGCCTATACCCTTCTGATTTAGTAAGATTTTTTCCCGGTTTAGGAAGTACAATCATCTTAGCAGATTTCCAGATTTGTGGAAAATAACTGTTATAAAGGCAAGCGTTTAGAATGCCTGTGAACCTGTTGACCATGTTAATCGGCAGCCACTTAAGCGCCACATTATTTATATTGTCCTGCCCAGGGGCCTTCCTATTCCTGAGTTTCTTGATGATGTTAAGTATTTCTTGAGGTGAAGTGAGCTCAAGATGACTCTGTAAATTAAGGTTATCCATCCAGTTAGAAACTGTGGAGTTTACTAAGGTAGAAAAGTCCTGATTAGATGGTGATGTGTTCTGGGTAAACTGCTTTTCAAAATGTTCAGCAAGCGTGTTACATTTTTCACTATTAGTAAGTGCAATTCCATGTTCATGATAAATTGGCCTGTTTACCGTATTCTTATTTTTTAGTCGTCTTACAAAAGACAAAAAGGAATTACTTGGCTCATTAAAGCTTTCAATCTTTTCATCCCATAGTTCCTTACGGTAAATACTTATCTGCTTTTTGATTTCTCTACTGAGCCTATTCATGTCTTTCTTAGTGTTCGGGTCATATGTAAGGTGAAACCTCTTTCTGAATTTGTTCCTGTCTCTGATGAGATTTTTAATTCTAGTTGGTAGTTTATTAGTGATATGCTTTCTTGGAATCTTTCTGGTGGCAGCGTCATAAGCGTTTTGTATATCTGTCGTTAGCTGCCTCGCAGCATGCTCTATGTCATCTGGAGTGCGTAATATAAGATTTGTGAGACTTTCAGAGAGAATTTCATTATATTCCCTCCAGTTCATCGTATTGATAAGCTCTTCCATGACCGCCTTTGTCGTGCCAAGAGTCGCAATGACTGGGCAGTGATCCGAATCCAGATCCTGTAAGACCTCTAGGCTAAAAGATAGTGAGATGGTAGAAAGGAAGATATCAAGAATATCACCCGAATTACCGTTATTGGGCAAATAAGTGTGCTCACTCGGCACATGTAAATAAACCGGGTAATTATTAATGAACTCCGACAATTTAATACCGTTATTATTAGTCCTCCTGCAGTTCCATTCTTGGTTCTTTGCATTAAGGTCACCCGCCAAAATAACCTGTTTGTTAATATCCAATATCTTAGCTAAGTAATTGACGTCGAGAATATTCCTCGGAGGATTATACAAGGAGTTAAAATACACATTTCCATAGTGCGGGAGATGGACAGATACCGTGACCAGCTCGTGTCCATTAAATCGCTCGTCATTGATAAGACAGGACTGTAGGGAGCTGCGGACAAAGATTGCGACCCCCCCATCTCGGTGACTTAGTCGATCGCATCTATAACAAACATAATTCGGGATTTTCATCTGGGTACTTGGCGTAGCAAAAGTCTCTGTTATCATCGCCACGTCAATATCATGATCCCTGAAAAAGGTATAAAGTTCCGTAGTTTTATAAGCAATGCCTCTAGCATTCCATGTCATGATCCTAATAGGAGCAAGAATAGGTCTAACTTGACCCATTAACGATTGTAGTGGAAGTTTTTATCTCCTGATTGTTTTCATGAATTCCTCTGACCTGCTGTGAAATTTGAAAACCAGCAGTTTTTATAACGGAAACGAGTTCCGCCAGGTCAGTGAAGACTTGCTTGGCTTCACTTAAAATATCAGAGTAAAGTCCAGAGGACAACGCCTGTGAATAAGTTTTGTTTTCAATAACCCTACTAGGGAAATTGATTGTTTTATCAGTTTTTCTTTTCGGGAATTTCTCACACCCCCTAAAACTGGAGGTGTGGGAACCCCCGCAATTTACGCAGACCGGAGGTTTTTCTCTATTATTTCTATCAGGACAGTCTTTCACATAGTGTTCTTTGCCGCATCTGACACATTTGGGTGCATAATTGCAACCCGCCTGTGTATGATTGAACCCCTGACAACGAAAACATTGCAGGGGGCCTTGTCTTCCCAAATACTCTTTAACTTTGATTTTCATATGGCAAATAAATCTCTCATTATAGATTTCTTTAGATTTCTCATTTTTTGGAAGAGATATTAAAAATAACGGGAGTTTAGTGACTTCCCCGTTGCGTCGTCTGGTCATTTGTTTGATTTCTTTTACTTGGTAATTTAATTGCTCTAATTCAAATTTAATATCCTCAATTTGGGAGTTTACAGTGAGTCCTCTGAGGACAACTTTTAAGTAACGGTCCTCCGGGAGGATATATGAATGATGCTCTACCTGTTTTTCTTTGAGGATTTGGACAACTGTCCGGTAGTCATCTGGGGTTTGCGTAATCACTTTGATACTTCCATTAGGAATCTGTTCTCCATGAAATTTAATCTGTTTTTGTAGGAAAATATCACTTATTTCTCTCCATTTCAGTAAGTTTTCTCTTAACGTAATTGGGGGAATTTTGGAGTTTTTATTATTTTGCTTTGGATTACTTGTGGCAGTGGAGTTATCATTATCTGGTTGTGTAGTATCCATGCTTTCATTATTTCGTGTGTTTGTGTTTTCATTGGCTGCTACTAGTGTAGCTAGTGTGACAGAATTTCCTTCCTGATTTAGTGGTTTTTGTGGAGTACTTTTAGTAGGACTACCAATCTTAATTTTCTTAGCATTGGGTCTTTGTGTACGTTTTCTGACAGTTTGGTCACCTTTAGTTTTAGGAAGATCTTCGTCCGAACTCGTGGGTTGATCCAGAGAAATTTCCTTTAGTGAATCGAAATTATTATGTATTTTAAGAGGGCTTCTATCCCTATCAGTTTCCGATTTACTTTCATGTGACGTGTTTTGTTGTGTTTTAATCAAATCCTGTTGTGTTAATTGATTATTAACTACGACTAGCATATCGAACATGCTCAGTAAGAAGTTATGCATCTTACTTTCTGTATCTGTGAAAGTGCCATTTTGCAGGCGAATAGTCTCAAGTTCTTTTATTTGAATCCTCACGGCTTCCAAAATCGTATCCATATCGCAGTCCAAAACCAAGCAATCCTGCGCCCAAAACAGCAATCCAGAGTCCCGCGCCCCGGAACCGGACCCACTCGACGGTGTTCCGGCAGACGGATGGGCGGGCGAAAGTCTACTAGGCCCCTATCTCACACCTGACAGCGTGAGCCTGGGGGTAACTAAGCAGACACAGCGACCAAAATCCAAAAATTAAAATTACGCGCACGCAATTACTTTAAAATCTGATGTATTAATTTATAATACAGAAATAATTACGCTAAATAATAGCGCCGAAAATCAGTAGCAATAAAGCGCGGTATCACTCGTACCAGCAATTAGGCTAATTCGCAAGAAAAGGCATAAAAAATATAAAAATCCTAAAATAAGTCAAAATAATAAAATAATAAAAGCAACCAGGCTTTTATAAAAAATACTAACCAAGGATTAGCATTTAAAAATGCTGATGCAAGCGGATAGTAATTAGCACGTGGTCGCACTCCGCAACACTCGCAAACGATCAGGCAGGGCGTACACGTGATACAGGACCGGAGGCAGGCACAATATCAGCGACGAACCTTCTCCTATGGCGTCCACCCCTCGAATGATGACGTCACAATGTAGTCTCCATGGACCTTATAAGAAATAGACTAACCCAATTGCGTTTTCTCCCTTGTCTAGCGCGTTCCTGGCTGTCACCTTGATCACATCCGGAGGAGTAGGGACGACTTCCATGGTTGGCTATTGCAACGCGTACAATTGTCACGAAAAAGCTGGTGGTAGTGCCTCATTTCACAAGTAAGAATTTTTAAATATTTTTATTTTTGACACTGAGATTGCTTTTTAAATACTTAGCATGTTGTTCAAGCATAATTAACGTTCTAAATAATTATAAAGCTGTTGCATGCTTTCAGGCTTGTATATATTTTTAGCTTTTCCTATGATGTAAGCGAATTTGCAACTTCTTCTTTTAGAAAATAATATTTTAAATCTGAACTAACAGAAAAATTCAATCAAGCAATTTTCTCTTACAATTACTAAAACTATAACTAATACTAAACTATAGCTAAATACTAAACTGCCTAAAAATGAATTTTTGAAAGTTTTTCTTTAAAATTTATAATTTTTTGCTGCTTTTTTAAATTATAGGTAAATTTTAATTCCTAGCATTATAACTAATCAAAAATAAGAATATTTAAGAACGAAAAGTATACATCTTATATAGCTGGTTTTGTTGTTAAAAGCTTAGCTTATAAAGTAAAATGTAATATCTGTTTCTCAGCTTTAGTTTCAACAGAACCATATGATGGTTTGCTAGGTTTCAAATATTATAAATCTGGATATAAAGGTTTGACTTCTCCTTCCAGTGACGTCCAAATGATCTGCAAAAATGCAGAAATAATTTTTAGGCAGACTGAAAAGGAGTTTAAATTGAATTAAAAAAATATTATAAATTTCATGACTCTAAAAGTCTTAAAAAGCGTAGGAACACATATATTTCCTTCTCTTCAAGACCATATTTATGATGATGAGCCAGATAAAAACCACCTGATTAAATTAATTAAAGCAGTGATATTTCAATATTTAAAAATCAGAATGCATCATGCAGTTGCATGTTACAATGAATCTAAACAGAGAGAAAATATTCGAAGCAGATTTACTAAATTAATTTTATTTAAGCATCAATAAATCATATTATCTGTTTCTCTTCCTCTCTCTCTCTTTATATATATATAGGTGTGTGTATTTACATTAATAGATAAATAGATATAATCTTGTTTTCACAAATATTTGAAATAAAAAGTGAAGTAAGCGAATTTTTCAATGCAACAAATATCCTAAATTGTTTACTTTCATACATATGTATTTATGGATGTATAGTCATTCTGCTTAAAGTATTTACAGGTATATAAAATTACAAGGTTACTTTAGGCGCATTAAAAAAATTAAGATTGGACATATAATATCTTGTATTTTATAGTAATTATTTTTTTAATTTATTTCTAGTCCCGCATAAGATTTTTTTATTTACTGCGGATTTTTTTTTAAAATTTTTCATTACACTCAGAAAAGTTTATGCTCCGAATTTTATGAGTTATTAATATTGTCATAAATGATCATCTTTTAATACCATAATAATTTTGAAAACAGAAAAAATAAATAAAACAATCCTTGGTTTCTATAAACATTTGAAATGATAAATATTTGCTACTACTGCCTGAAAATGTTTATAAAATTTAAAAAAAAAAAAAATTACCAAATCTTGTTTAATTTTACCTTATTTGTTTCATAGCATCATGTAGCATTTGTAGGAAAAAGTAAATTCATAAATTTTTTGTTTAGAGTTTTTCTGTTTTATCAAAGTAATGATGTTTAGACAAGAATTACTCTTATGCTCAAAATGCAATAAAAAAAAAAATACTCAAAATGCACTAAAAAGTGGTTTCATGAGATATATAAAATCTTATTAGCAAAAACTGTGATTTTTATTACCTCATCATTTATACAACGTATCACATTTAATAATTAAAAAGAGTTATGTGATACAAACGCCATGTGTTTCAATGTTACGATAAACTAAATCGTCCCTACTCTCTCTTCCCGACATGTGTGTGACGCACGCCCCGCCCACTGGGTTAGTCTATTTCTTATAAGGTCCATGGTAGTCTCGCATTTACACTACGTGTACTTTCTATGTTCTCTTAAAAATAACAATAATAAATTGTTTATTATTGTAAATTAATATCAAATTCTTTACTTTTAATTTACATTTATAACATTTAATCTTAGGCGTTACTGATAATAAGTATAATAAATTGTTTATATTTAAAATTACCATGATACAGTAAGCGAATTTTACCAATTATTAAAACGATAAACAACGTCGCAGTCTCTAATACTTGTAGAGCTTCAATATTTTCAAAGATTTTTATTAAATTATTATTATTATTTTTATTATTATTATTTTTATTAATTTTTTTATTTATACAAATAAAATATTTTTTTAAATTTAAATTCATATTGTGGAACATTTCAATTTTATCATTTTTACAAATTACCTTCTTGCTACGTAACGACATAATTCCTTACATACCAATAATTAGACAATTTTCATTATTTCTAAAAATTTTAAACTTTACATTAATAAAAAAGAATATTTTTATTGCATATGAACATCATTACACAGCTTTCATATCAGTTTCTAAAATTTCTAAATCACTCCATATTCTGTGTAGGCATGCTAGAATTCTACGCATTAATAAATAAAAAAATCTAATTTCTCAGAATGAAAGAAAATAATATAATAAAATAAATACTACAAACTTGGAACACTAAGCAATGCTTCACATACGCACACACACACATATTATCAATGAACTCATATTATTAAGTGCAATTACGATACCAAACGCAATTACGATACCAAACACTACTTATTAAAATATGAGGTAAACGTTACTTCAAGAGTTAAAGTTAACAATTTTGCTACTGTGGAGTAGATCGTCGGGCTATCGATATATGTCGTAAGTCGGAAAGCGTTATAAACATATCAAAGCCAAAAAATTA
Organism: Stegodyphus dumicola; assembly: GCF_044657685.1. Classification (NCBI taxonomy): domain Eukaryota; kingdom Metazoa; phylum Arthropoda; class Arachnida; order Araneae; family Eresidae; genus Stegodyphus; species Stegodyphus dumicola. The sequence goes on from NC_140774.1 coordinate 21,666,002, forward strand.
AAAATACAATTTAAATTAAAAATGACGTCTTAAATATAATTCACAATTAAAACAACAATACAAATTTAAAATACACTAACGATATGTTAAACATTGCACATAAATAAAGTTACATTACTGCTCGGCATCACACACAACCTCGTTTTCTCTTCTACACAACGATCAGTATTCGCTCGAAAAACATCAAAGAATTCCACAAACTCGGTGTCCATGTGCTCATCCATCTATTTTCACTTAAAAAAAAATCAGAGAATTGATCAAACTCAGCATTGCGCAACACATTGACTTTGACCATGTGCACATCGATTTATTTTTACTTAAAAAAAATCCCAGAGTTGCACAAACTCGGCATCGCGCACAACCTCGGCATTGCGCACCACATTTGCCCAATGTGGTGCGCAATGAACGAAATAGACGAATAAAACGAAATAAACGAATCGCGCACAACTTTGGCATTGCGCACCACATTGGCTTTGCTCATGTGCACATCGATCTATTTTCACTTCAAAAAACATCCCAGAATTGCACAGCCTCGGCATTGCGCACCACATTGGCTTTGCCCATGTGCACATCGATCAATTTTCACTTCAAAAATCATCCCAGAATAGCACAAACTCGGCATCGCGCACAACCTCGGCATTGCGCAACACATTTGCTTGCCCATGTGCACATCGATCTATTTTCACTTTAAAAAACATCCCAGCATTGCACAACCTCGGCATTGCGCACCAGATTGGCTTTGCCCATGTGCACATCGATCTATTCTCACTTCAAAAACAATCCCAGAATTGCACAAACTGGGCATTGCGCACACATTGGCTTTGCCCATGTAAACATCGATCTATTTTCACTTAAAAAGTCCCAGAATTGCACAACCTTGGCATTGCGCACCACACTGGCTTTGCCCATGTGCACATCGATCTATTTTCACTTAAAAAAACATCCCAGAATTGCACAAACTCGGCATCGCTCACCACATTGGCTTTGCGCATGTGCATATCGATCTATTTTCACTTCAAAAAACATCCCAGAATTGCACAAACTCGACATTGTGCACCACTCAAAATCGTCTATACGTCTCAAAACCGTCTCTCTACTAGTTTCATATTTGGTCCACAAATTGGGCACTTACACGATATTGCAATCAAACTTTTCTCCATACACCACTCAATAGCGCTCTTTTTGCCTCTTCGCTCCAACTGATTAAAAAAATCCAGATTCAGATACTCATCCATTCCGCAGTAAGCACCGAATTAGACACACTCATCAATAATCAAAACATTCTTTAAGCAAAAGAATTCTTTTCTGTATTTTCAGAAGTTACGGTTATAATTTTTAATTCATGCATTCAATATTTTTAATCGTTTGCTAAGGATCGTTTGGTATCTTAATAATACATTTGTGAGAGATAATTCGTTCCATTAAATGCTAACACTACCACACAACACACAAAAGTAGATTTATAATTTAAAAAATCTCACGCAGAACATTATAAACCTACCATTTCAACTCAGTTAAAATATAATTTAAGTTTTCTTTAAATACGAAGCTATAGCATACTTATAACTTGTTTTTAAGAAGAGGCGTAACCAATATTACGTCATAAAAAGGCGTGTCCAAGCATAAGAGAAGTAAACACAGCATCGACTGATGCAGCCTATTCTGCGATTTAGCCTTTAATTGGAATAAAATATTACTTAAATTGAATATTGAATTAAAAACATTAACAAACGTTTAAAAGAATTAAATTTTTAAATTACTTAAATTCAAATCCTTTAAAATATGTTTTATAGGATATAATTATTTAACATTAAAACATATGTGGCAATAAATATCTCAGGAATTTTTGAAAAAAAGTGTATTAATTTTTTAATAAAAATTGAAGTATACAATAATAAAGTAAAAGAAAAATATGTACTTACATTTTTTTTAAGCATTTTACCTTATCAGGTTCAATGTTCCGTCTTACTTTCTTCGGGAACATGCAAGGACCTGACTCGGAACAGAGAGCTTACTAAAGCTATGTTCAATAACTGTGGGAAGTAGACAGGATACACAAGAAGGGTATACAAAACCCTTTATTTTTCTCTATTTACAATAACTTCCGTACTTCGGAATACAAAGACCCACTACTTGTGGTCTAAACGTAAGAATATAAAGATAAAACTAAACTCTTAACTTTGAAATAATAAACGTGGAAGATTGGCCTTATATTAACAGGAAGCCGTATGTAGTACAGAGAACTGTGAACACTACAATACGTTTAAAGTTATCAAGAGGATTAAAACTCTGGCCTGGATGGCAACCAGCAACTGAGTAAAACTTCTAAGGTAAGCGGCCTGCTTCGACTAACTGCTTCCTCTCTCTCACTTGGCAAAAAGCCACAACTTAAATACTTGGCGCTCGCCAGACAAACTTTGCATAAATACGTTAACGCTTATAATTCTGGCCGGAAGTAGAAAATAAGAAGTGATAGTAAAGATTTAAAATAAAATAAACGTTGGTAAAACTTAAGATCCTTACAACCTTAAGTATATTGATAAGTACCAGAAAGAAAAAACGACCTTCATCTGTTATCCCCATCTCTCGTACTTCATTGAAGAAGCAGTTAGCGAGGTTTTCTCCAAAAATTTTTAATAAATTTCCTTTGACCCTTGTAACAATAAATAAATCTTTGATTAGGAAATACAGGTTGGCCAAAATAAGGTCTCAAACGGCAATTTTTTTATGCCGATACCAATAATTCTTGGTAATTACCAATAACAACGTTTATCTTTGAAACGGAGACATCCATTCGCTTTGTCTGAGGAATTCGAAGAGATGAATAATAAAATTTTAAAATGGCGCGACAATGCACAAATATTCAGTAACCAATCAGGGAGCTGATTACATCACGCACAGAATTAAAATTATTTAAATAATCATTCTTAACAAAATCATATTTAAAAAATTGCAAAATTAAATTGTATTTTAATATTTAACAGCCATAAGTAATGTTTAAAACATTAGATTAAATTTATAGATATTAAAACCAATTACTTTTAAAATAATGTGACGTCATTCATTACATCATTCACAACACAAAATTCCATAAAATATCATAAACAATAAAATTTTTATTTCAAATAAAAATGCAAAATTAAATTCATTTTTATTATTTTGAAGTCATAAATAATATTTAAAACACGGAGTTTATGTATAATTAAAAGCATTATTTTTTAAATAAAATGACAACAAAGTATCGGTTACCATAAATAACTTGTCCAGCAATGGGTTTACCGTATCGCTCGCCAAAACAAAATCGCCAAAATCCGTGCAACCGTCTACCAAAGTAGCACCGGCGAAAAGAAGAAATTGAAGTACGTAGGCGAAAAGAAGAAATTGAAGAACGTAGGCGAAAAGAAGGAATTGAAGAACGTAGGCGAAAAGAAGAAATTGAAGAACGAAAACGTCAAGATGAAGAACGTAGGCGAAAAGAAGAATATGAGGAACGAAAACGAAAGTATGAAATGGAATTTGAACTGCAAAAACTACGTATTGAAGCAGAAAGTAGATCTATAAACTCTGCAGAGGCGTAGCTAGGTTTTCAGCGCCCAGGGACAACTGAAGATTTGGCGCCCCTTTCTGTGTTCCAAGAACGGAAAACATTTCATTCTGCAATTTCATCAGATCCGTTTGGCGCCCCTTGGATACTGCGCCCGGGGACAGATGTCCCCCCTTGCCCCACCCTAGCTACGCCACTGAAACTCTGGCCCTAATGAAATTGCTAGTGGAACGCACATGAATCCAAAGTTAGAGCTTCATCGTTTGATGCAAAAATTTAAACCTGACGAGAATGATATCAGTTTATATTTAATCATGTTTGAACGTTTGGCTAACCAAGTTGAAATACCAGAAAATACATAGGTTACTCATTTGTTTGGCTTACTGCCGTATGATATTGCTCAGTTAATCGTCAGAGAAACCGATGAGATTGCAAACGATTATAAAGAAGTTAAAAGGATCTTATTAAAACGGTACGAGATGACACCTGAAAAATTTCGCCAAAAATTTTTTACGCACAATAAGAGTGTAGGAAACACATGGAAGAATTTTGCGTATGAGTTAAAAATTTTTTTTTAATGAATGGATAAGCGGAATTAAAGTAGATACTTTTGAGAAACTTAGCGACCTTATTGTAGCGGATCAGATAAAACGTAGAGTGTCTCCAGAAGTAAAAGATCATTTTATTGACATATGGTCTGAGTTGATTTCACCAATTGATTTAGTTGAAAAACTAGATGATTATAATACCTTGAAGTCAACTTTCAACAATAAACAACCGCGTAAAGAAGGGTCTTACGACAAACGAAACTACTTTAAAGATGGTCCAGTTGCTACAATCAACGAAAAGAAAAACCCCCTACGGTATCACACATAATGAAAAAGGTGAACCAAAAATTTTGGACACATCTCAAGGGACTGTCCGCTGCCCAAACCAGTAGTAACATGCCGAAGATGTAATAAAACAGGTCGTAAAGCTAAAAATTGTGTTACTAAAGCTGAAAATAATCATTCAAATGATAAAAATCATTCTGTTGAGCAAGATATTTGAAGAAAGCAAAACTGAATAATTCTGAAGAAGTACAGGCTTTAATTGATACGGGGAGTTCTTGCTGTCTCTTAAGGACTTCAGTTGCTCAGAAACTTAAAGTGAAACCAGAACCTGCTATGAATGAATTGTACGGTATTGGAAGTCAAAGGGTGCCTGCAGTGACCTCTATAGGAATGATTAAAGCCGATATTGAAGTTGATAATGTAAAAGGCCAAGGCATAAATATATACCTTGTACCTGATAATGCACAGCCAGTTGATCCAATCATCGGACGGACATGGCTTGATCTACCTCACATCGCTTATGTTAGAATAGGAAAAAGATTTTCACTTCGGGTATAGGGAAGATGAACTATTTAGTAACCTCCAAATTGATGAAAAAATAAATCGAGTCTGCCTTAAAGCTCTTGAGGAAAATGAATTGGAGAAAAATACAATCAGTCTTGTCAGTTCTCAAACAGATTCTGTAGATAATGGATTAATTATGATAGAAAATCCGTCCGTAGCTATCGGCTGTTTATTAGAAATTAAAAATGGCGAAACTTGTATACCAGTGATTAACGTTGGCGATAGAAGTGTTAAGCTCCAAATGATCAGTGCGTTGGGAGAGCAGGGGAAGTTGAACTATGTTTAAATACTGAAAATTCTGAATTGAGCTCGAACTTAGCAAAAACGTAAAATATTAACAACATAAAAGTTCCTATAAGTTTAGGCCAAGTTAAAATTGGCTCGGATCTCGACATTGATCACCAGCAAGAGTTAGTGCGTTTTGCGAATGAATACAGAGATTGCTTCTCACTGAATATTTCAGAACTCGGGTGCACTGATCTCATAAAAATGGACCTTAAAGAAGATATATTCGTTCATCAAACTGCAGTAAAGAAAAACAATACAAAAAGTGTTGTTCGAAGTGTAAGAAATGGTGAATTAGGTGCACTTGAAGTTGTTCGAGAGAAAGGGAATGAAGCTGCAAATCTGATTGAACTGAATCGCACTTCGGTAAAAAATAGTCCTTATGCTGCAAATAGAAATCGACACTGTGGCCAACTGTTTTCTAAACACCATTTCATGCCAAGGCAAGGACAGAATGACGAAAGTAATGGTAGTCAGAGCCAAGAGAATGTGGATAATAAGCAGCAATTACAACCTCAAAGGTCCGTACGAAGGCAATTACGTCATCCTTACTTCAGGCAATATTGTAGTTTTCTATCCATAGGACTTCCACGAAACGTTGGACGTGATGGAAGTGAAGATGAACAAAATGAAAGAAAAAACGAAGAAAGAGTTTCAGGAGGTGGAAGAGACAATCACTAGAATCCTAGACGATTTTATCGAAGGTGCTTTAATAGCAAAATCCACTATCATAGGAATGACACTGAATGCAGTCAAAGTAGAAAGGAAGGAGAAGAAACTAGTAAGGATACTGAAGCAAATGACGAAGAACAGCAGCCAAGCGGTCAAGGCTTAGATCTTGTCCACTTTACAGATCAAAAATGGGTTGTCAGAAGCCCCACCAAGCTGATTCACGTGCTAAAAACAGATCTTCGGAGGCCATCATTTCCAGAAAAACAGAAGATGGCGATAATGACGAAGACGATGAAGAACAAGGCCAAGCGAACAGTGCGCAAACCATTGCGCTATAGTGGTGTATTTAATTATGGCAAAGCACACTAGGGCTATCTGCCTAAGGGGAGGGATGCCTTTCGTGGAGGACTTTCTAAGGGAAACTGGCTCGTATACACGTTACACATGGGGAAAACCACGAAAACGCCCATGCAGCCAGCCCGTTCGCGGGATTCGAACCTCGGACCGAACTACCAGTGTTCAGCGTCTTTACCGCTCGGCCGCTGGTGGGCCCATTGCGCTATAGAAACTTTGTATAGGACTTAGAGAATTTTTTTAAATTATATTTCATTTTATTTTTTCTCTACCTATTATTATATTTTTGTTGTTGTTTATTTGTCGTTTTAATGTATGACAAGATTTGGTTCAATTAGGACATTTGAAAAGTCAGGATGGTCGAATGTAAGCATTGTATATTATTTAATTTTTATTAGACAAAATATTTATTGAGAAAATGGCAACAGCTAATTTCTGGATGTCGTTCTATTTATAATTTTAAAAATATACATTGAGATGATGTACGTTTGAAATGTTTAATGGTACGATGCAGTAAGTACGTTTGTTATGTTATGTACGTTTACGAATACGTTACGTGTAGGTTATTAAGATTTATCTTTAAATAAATGTTTGTCTTTTACAACCATTTTACGAGTGATTAATTTAACTACAAAAGGACGTTAACCTGATAATTATTACTTGCTGGTGAACTATTAACAACGCTATCTATTGCTAAGTTAGGGTTAACAACCCTCGCTCTCGCTACCGCCTGCCTTACGGAAATCGGCGTAAAGTGCTGGTACCTAGGCTGATTGTGCGCATCCAGTTGTTCCGAAGTGAGGCTCTTTGTGGTCTTAAAATATAAACTCACAGAGATTGAATTACAGCTCAATGATTTACTTAAAACATGCCGTTCTGCTGGAGCAATGAAGATGCATTGCAGAGTATAGGAAGTACTAATGTACACAAATTCAACTGTAGACTTTTACACGGAAAACCTAGAGTATAGCTTAATTTTTCAAAGATGTGTCTCATTTTATGATTTTAATTAAATAAATTAAACTCTGTTTTTCATTTTACCAAATAGTAGCTCTTAGCTCACATAAAGAAAATATTAGTCGTTATTTTCGAAATTAAGTTTCAGTTTCAGTCTTGGCATCACATCTTAATTCTAATTCTAGAAAGGTTATTGTTTTCTTTGCGAACATATAATGTTTATGTTTAAATGTCTATTTAAAGAAATACATTTGCCAGCATATATTTTTTAGTCGATTGAAATTAAGTATGTTCATGCCTTCCTATTAAATTTATTTTATGTAGTCAATAATTTGAGCAAATGATACATGTGGCAGTTCAATGCGTTTTGTCTACGCCCGTTATCTTAAGTGTTGACTATTGTTTCTGCGAAAGTCGTATTTCATTAATGTACATGCAGAGCACTTTCGTCGATATTAGTTGCTAAGTGATGTATGTGCAGTTAGGAATTCGCCTTTCTTATCATAGTTTATAAACAGTGTGTTTTCGAGAACGAATGTTTTGTTTTTAATTGATTTCTAAGGAATTTAAATTCTTGTTGCTTTATAGTATTTACCGTTATAGGTTTTCCTTTCATATTACCAGTTGAGTATATTATTTGTTATTTTATGTTTTAAAAATTTTGTAAGAAATTATATCAGCTTAAGATTTATGTAATTTTCGTTTTCATAATTATTTATATAAATTTTATTATGTATCAAAATTTTCAGATTTTTTATTGTAAGAATTATTTGCTTGGAGCTGTTTTATTTTAAAAATCATTAATTGGAGATAATGAATTATTGCAAATACAGCATATGGTGTAATTTGGCTAAATGTAAAGCTTAAAAAATATTAAAGTGTTGAAAATATTAAATATTAAAGTGTTTAAAGTATTAAAAAAGTAAAACAAATATTGAAGCAATTTTTAGTCTTATTAAAATATTTTTCTTGGAAGAGGGAAGAAAAATAGTAGTTCTTTTTAACATTGTATCACAAACTTGATTAAGATTTTATATACCTTTCAGAATTGAGTTAAAACTCTTATGTAAATTTGATAATGTTTTCAGCTAATAGCTTTTTCTAAAGTTAATATGTTTATGTTACATTTAATTTAAATATTTTTCACTCTTTATTAAAATATCCTTCAGTCTTGTTATATACAATTATTTTTCTTGGGAGGAAAGGGGGAAGTATTTCTTTTTATAAGTGTTTCTTAAATATTTTCGTAGGTTTTTGCATACTTTTCAGAATTGAGTTAAAAGTTTTGTTAAATTTGATAGTGTTTTTAGCTAATAGCTTTTTATAGTATGATTTTGTTATGCAAAATTTAAAGTGCCCTTATTTTCTTTTTCTTTTCTAGGCTGATATAAAACTCATGGAAATGGCTGCAACTGAAGGGGAGCAAATTCAGTTTAGTGGACACACATTAGACAAGGCTATTAAAGCTAAAGTTCATCTAGAAAATTATTATTCTAATTTAATTGCACAACATATAGAACGAAAAACAAGGTTTGTATTTACTTATTTTAATTGTTCTTTTGGTACTTTTCCGTTTTGCCGGCACAAATCTCGCCAAGCAGACTTTATTGGCAACAACACAGAGCATACACATATAAAATGTTAACAAATGTTGGTTCTAAGAATTTTTTGTTTTGAAGGCATAAACATTTTAATATCATTTAAATTTTATAAAAAGCCAATAAATAAAGACAATAAATTTGTAAAAAGTCATTAATTTAAGAATTTACTATGCTTTCATGGTACAACATCCTGATTCACGTGACCCCAAGTGATCTCATCTCACGTAAACTACACTAAAAAAATCTAATTCTCTCAGTAATTATCTACATTAATTTCAAGTTAAATCTTAATTTGGAATGCAAGTTTAAATGCAAGAATTATTTCAGTTCGTACGAATAGCTTACTCAGAAATTATGTAAAACCGGAGTGCTTTATTTCGTTAGTGCATTCTCATTAGATTGATCTTAGGGCATAAAATTGGACTATCTGTTAAAAATTCTATGTGATTCTATGCCAGTATTTAAAGAAACAATGAATCTGATAAGAAATGGTTGCGACTTGTTTTGAAAATGGGGCGTAAAAGGCTAGCAGCGAGGATATTCCCTTTGGCATCAGTTGTACCATTATTGGCGACTTTATCGCCTGCGCCGGCAAAACGGAAAAGTACCGTTCTTTTATTACATAATTTTACTTTTATTACTTTTCTGAAACTTAAATTGTGTGTGTCAAATGCATAGTCTGAAAACAAGATGGTAGATGAGACTTTTTTTATCATCAAAATAAAAAAAAAATATTTTAAATAAGTCTTAAATTTTGCTTACTAAATTTTTTTCATAACATATATAAAAAATAATTATAATTTTGCAAAGGAAACAAATACAAACCGTCTTTATTTTCCATCCCAAATCTAGTTTGTTACCTGAGAGACATTTTTGTTGGTTACACTTCGTTATTCAAATATATTGGTAACTAAATATGAAATTCTCTGACTGATATTTATTTAATATAGTTATAACATGTTTAATTAATCATTAAATATTTGATTAATTTAAACTAAAGATAAACAGATTCTTAAGACTTCTAAATTTTCAGAGGAAATTTTTCATGTGGGGTAAAACTTGAGAATAAATAATAACAACCTAGTCTTTTGCTCTCATTTTCATTAGAGCAGCGTCAGTTACAAATGAGAAGAAAACAGTGCCACAGCAACGTGTCAAATATCGTACCTCAAGAATTGAACATGTGAAATATCATAGGTTGAAATTTCTAGTTTTCGTTTGAAATATTGTTACTTGTTATTTTGAGTATTTTTTTATTTATTTATTTTTTTTTTCCATTTTCTTTTAATATGATGTATTACCCAATTTTGCATTTACCTAGCAAAAATTGCTGCTAGACAAAGCCAAAATAACAAGACGAAGAATTGCACAAACTTGGTATCCATGTACACATCGACCTATTTTCACTTAAAAAAAAATCCCCGAATTGCACAGAAATGGCATTGGGCACTCCTTTGACTTTATCCATGTACACGTCAATCTATTTTCACTTTAAAAAAAAGTCCAAGAATTGCACAAACTTGCATTGCACACTCCCTTCACTTTGTCCATGTACACATTGATATCTTTTCATTTAAAAAGTCAAAGGAGCACCCAATTCTACAATACAGGCAAACAAAAAATACATAATCTCAATAAACTACATTTTAAACCAAACAATAAAATAACATAGAAAAGGAAAAACATGTTATACATTTAAGCACTACAAAAAGCAAATATCCACTTACCCTATTTAGAAGTTGTTTCGTCTTTAGTCTGTGGCACAAAAACTTCCTTAACAGCATCCAAAAACTTCCTAAAATTATCTGAACTCGAATCCATATGTCGGCGTCACCACATCTGAATATCTTTCTCTACAAACCCATTCAAATTCATCTAAACGGTTTTTATGTTCGACTAGACGCATATCGTTCCCACATACAGAAGACTTATAATATCTACTAAGTAAACCTTCATTTACAAACCAGTCAATTAATGCTCTTTTTTCCTTTTATTCCAAATCGTACAAAAACTTCAAATTAATCTTACTACATTCAGTCATTCTACCGTTTAAACAATGAAACCAACACATACCACAAAAGCACTTACAAAACATCCCATGATTCAAAATTTCCCAGAATCATGCACCCGATTACGTCATAATAGGTTTTTCATAACATTCAACTACTCAGGCTACCATAAATGAAACAACAACTCTCCATAATACAAGAGGTATCTTAAAGTCTACTCTAACCGACTTTGTTATCAAAACCATCCAATGAAATTAACTTCTGTCTCAAATAAAGCTCCTGTGTGACAATATTACATATATTCTTGCTAAGAAAAAAAAAAAAAGATTGAGAACCAAAACATGGTTTGAAGGCTGTTGTCTTTCTTTCCTCAATTCATTTTCTCAAGGTCCATTTTATCAATCTAAGGTGTCAAGTATTGGAATCAATTGAATTTTTCCAACTTCAGTTAGAAATCAGCCATAGTATGACAATAGATTGGAATAACTACTTTTCACAATAATTAAAAACAACATTGGACATGTTCTTCCAGAACAAGGGGTATTTGGGGGGTTTATGCCGGTAAAAGCAAAGAATATTTTCTGGTCACCATTCCCTATCGTTGTGCTACAACATTGATGACTGCCATTCAGGGAAACAAAGCAAATGGCAGCATTACATTTTCAGAGTGCTGGGAAGGATATAAGAAGGGAAAGCTCTGTTGGGCAAAAATCACGTAAGGCAAAGTGTAGCATTTTGGCAATGAGAAGGTAAACCATACACATAGAAAAAATTGTAAACGATTAGTTATTGATGCGATTAAGTTAGTCAACATCCTTTTCTTTAATCTTAATATTTTATTTTATAATATATATAACTCCAGGATTATTAATTTTTATACTTCTCTTTTTTAATTCTTACCATTAATTTGAACAATTATCCATAATAATGATTATATGTGTTTGAAAACATGTTCTTTATATAAATGCAGGTAATGATCATGCAAATGCAGTATATATCACATAGTTAAAGATGAAAGTTTTATATATATATATATATATATATATATATATATATATATATATATACATGTATTTCCACAACAGTATTATATTCTTGAAGTTCCAGGTTATTCAGTCATCATCTAGTCCGGTTTATTTTGGACACTCCAGATTCTTTTATGCACACAATTTCAGTTAATAAGGTTAATAGAGTGTTCTTCCCTTTGTTTTGAAGTGTGAAAATAGTTTTCATGAATAGCAAACTGCAAGTAATCCTGAATAGCAAACTGCAAGAAAACAAGATTTGTAACAAGCACTTCTGTGGTTTTCCACGATCTTATGCAATTGTTTAAATTTTGGAAAAAGGCAGATCAAACAGAATAGGAGAAGGTTAATTGAATTCGTCTGTATTTATTCCATGAAATGTTTAATCATATAGGTTAGCTGAATTATTAAATATTTTTTTTGCCCAATTTATAGCCCAGCAGTACTTTTCATATTCTAAATAATCCTAATTATATTTATACATGTACAAAATTAAAGAAAAGGCTTTGGTTAGATTACAAATGATTTCCAAAAATTTAAAAAAATCTGATGTGCATACCACATGACTTCCTTGTACGGAATATTAAATAATACGCATTTTTTCTTGTATTTCATTTAAACACATTGGATTTAATTAAATCTACTTTGCCGACAGCGCATGAACCACAATAGAATAAATGCATTCTTTAAAATTCACTCTATTTGTTTACCACAACGACACTCTGGTGCTAGGTTCACTTAACAGTTATTATATTTCGTTCATATTATAACTCCGAATGCACAAAATTTATATAATTTAAAGAATTATCTAATCATTGCCACATGTTCTATTCAAATACTATAATAAAGCTAGAACGATGTATAAAAGAAATTAAGCAGACAAAACAAAAAAGAAACAGTTTTTCACAGACGATTGAGTTTATCGCATTCAATTAATTCAGTTCTCACTTCGCGACAAGGCAAAAATACATAAAAACTCAAAATATCTCTTAAAAATTACTAATTATTAAAAATTAAAGTACTAATTATTAAAAATTAAGTAAATCTTAAACACTTATTTCCTCGAAAAAATTCCAGAAAGGATTAAGCATGATTTAAATCGCAATAATAAATGAAGGCGTTATCTTTGTTGTTGCGAAGCTACATTTATCTAGATTGGCAACAAATTCACTACTCTGCTGTTTCAAATGTAAACAAGCAATGGCCACCATCAAAAAAATTATAGGCTTAGTGGCACTTAAACAACTTTTAAATTGTTGATAATTCTAAAAATATTGCATACAGATTTACTAAAAGCATAAAAATCTTTACTGTAAAATAAGAACAACATAATTCAATCATTTTTAAAGCAAAAATGTACAATTTAAAAACATATAAGAGTAAAGAAACTGAGAACACTGAGCCGGGTAACAGAGTGGATATATTTATAAATACATTTATATACTTTTGGGGCGGCCGATTGGAACCAAAATACGAGGTGCACATCTACATGTATATGGTAGGCCTATATACAAAATTTCAACGTTCTGAGGCTATTTGTTTTTGAGTTATGCGAGATACGTATGTATGTTCGTACAGACGCCACGAAAAATTCTCTTCAGAATTAATTTTAAAGCAGTTTTATAATTTTTTTAGAGGAAAAGAGTCTTTTATTCTGTCCTTACGTACACATATCACGCAAAAACATTGTTAAATTGCATTCGAAAGCGGTCAAAATGGATATTTTCGTTGAAATATGCTGCCTGAAACTTTTCGTGATTACAATACTTCCTTTTTACTTTGTGCAAGGAAGAGAAATCAGAGGGATAAAAAGAAGCGTTATTGAAAAAGTAGCATGGAGCGCAATGCGACTGAAGGCCGAAACATCCCTGTGATGGGTGTCCAGCAAGAAACATCCGGTCTTTAATAGGGGATATGATCTCCCCCGACTGCTAGGCAGGTTTCACAGCATCTGCCCATGCTGAGAGTGAGGGTGTCAATGAGTTGTTGAGGCATTGCTGCCCATTCGTCTTGCAGTGCCAATCGAAGCTCCGGAATCGTTACTGGTGGTAAGGTACGAGCTGCCAAGCGCCTGCCTAAAAGATCCCATACATGCTCAATGGGATTGAGATCCGGAGATCGTGCCGGCCAATCCATACATTCAATATCCTCACTCTCTAAGAGTTGTTCGGCAGCTACTGTGCGATGACATGGTGCATTGTCATCCATGAAAAGGAACTGCGGACCCATAGCGCCTCTAAAAAGTCGCACATATGGAAGAAGAATCTCGTTACAATAACGGGTCCCGTTGACTGAGCTTGCGTCGAAGATGTGAAGGTCTGTACGACTACCAAGCATGATGCCTCCCCAAACGAGAACACCGCCACCTCCATACCTGTCCCTTTCAATGATGTTCGAGGGATGATTGCGGCTTCCTCGCTCTCTTCAGATGAGTATGCGATGAGAATCGCTACTCAGACTGAATCTGCTCTCATCTGTAAAGAGTACTCATCCCCATTCATTGTCTCTCCAATTCCGGTGTTCCCGGCACCACAGAGAACGCCTTCTCCGATGGGCAGGCATTAGAGGTACACACCGTACAGGGCGTCGTGCAGACAGACCACCACCGTGAAGTCTTCTGGCCACGGTAAAACGCGATATCGGTCGTCCAGTCGCCTGTGTTGTGTGTCTAGCAATTTCTCCCGCTGTCTGCCGCCTGTTTCTTCTGGCCTGTAAGGGAATATACCGGTCATCTGCGGGTGTGGTTCCTCGTGGACGACCACTACTAAACCCCCGGATAGCTGTTCCTGTAGTTTGAAGTTGTCTCCAAAGTCGTGAAACGATGCTGTGAGCAATTCCGAACTCTGCAGCCACACTTGTCACACTGCGGCCTTCCTCCAACTTCCCAATGATTTGACCTCGGGTAAAAGCATCCAGATGTCGTCTAACAGATTGATTATTCGCCATTTCTCGCTGAGGCAGCAACTCGGTGTGATTTTAACTGCTATACGGCATGCAATCTCTTTGCCAGAAATACTGATCTTACACCGACAACATGCTTTATACTACTCAGACACTCCCCCATTACGTCTACCTGCATATCTGCGCATGTGCTACCGTACATTACCTTACTTAATCTCCTGATTGGTCTTTCTGTCCGCTCTGCCTCTTCGTTCAGCTGATATGCTAATTTTTCGACTTCGTCCTTAATTTTTGCACACCAGTGTAAGTAGATTATTAAAAAAAAATTCATTCTAATTTGGGATCTGTAATGTGAGTGATAATTTAGAAAAAGAGTATATTTTATTCTATAAAAATAAAATAATTTTTTAAATTAGAAGTGTAATTTATTTAAGTCTATAAAAATTTTTAAAATTGATTTATTTAGAAATCTGTTATATGGGCACATGGGATAATGTGAGCCATAAGTATGGAAAAAGAGCATATTTTGTAATTTTTCTTATATAATTCTAATTACAGTTGTAGTTAATTTACTTAGAAAGTAATAAAATAAATAGCAAATTCGAAACATCTACTGACAAAGTCGTGATCATCGGCACAAAGATTTATCTGCAAAGTCATGGCACCTAACACAAATTTATCTACATATCGAACGAAAATATCCCTTTCCTTTTCCCTATCTTAGTTGACATTTGAGCTAGCAACCTAAACACTCTTCCCACTGTTTGGCGCCTATCACCCATGTTGCCGAATGCAATTTCAGGAACCTTGCCAAGTGCTGGCTATCTTAGTATTCCCAAAAGGGGTACCTAGAGCCATCGAATTTTGAATACGATAGTTTTCCACTTGAAAATGGCCACATGGAAGCTTAAATTTTTAATTTTTAATTTGTTTTCTTCTTCTTCAATGGCCAGACAGCCCAAGATGGCCCTTGCCTTCCTCAGAGTCAAATTCCAAGCTCTTCCATCCTCAGCCATGGACATCCAGTTAGTTAAGATACAATAACATGCCGAACAAATATTAATTTAGAAGTGAAACAACAAAAATCAGCGTTTGACTTCTAAATTAAATCTAATTAGTTATTTTTTAAATTCTTATGCCTGTTTCCAAACAGTCAAGCCACCTAAGTTTAGGTCTCCCTCTTTTTCGGGTGCTGAATGGTCTGGCCGAGATCTTTTTAGTTGCACGATTTTCATCCATTCAGCACATTTAATTCTCTGAATCCTTATATATTTTACTATATCTAGTTCTTTAAAAGATTTAGAGTTCAGAGTTAGTTCTTCTCCTCCAGATTATTGTTACATTTTATGCCATCAAAAATATTTCTCAAAATTTTTCTTTCAAAGACAGAAGTCATACTTTTAGCTTTTTCTGTCATTGGCCAGGTCTCAGCAGAGTATGTAAGAGTGGGTCTGATTAAGCTTTTGTAAATTAGAATCTTTGTTTTTCTGCTAGTGAAGTTAGACTTCAAGTAAATTTGTTTTATTATCTATGTTATATTTTGTAAAACTGTAACAAATTTTTGATTTAAAAAGCTGCATATATATCTTTATTTTCACGTGAAACCATATTGAAGGATTTCAAAATTTACTGTAAGTAGAATTTGAACAACCGAACAGCTTCAAACCACAAAACATACTAAATACAAATTGCGCAATCCATGAGCTAACTACATTCACGCATCGCAAGCTTCAATCGAGATAAATCATATTACTGCGACTCCCGCCTTTAAGCTACAGTGGTGATAAATCGTAGTACTACGACTCCCGCCTTTAAGCTATAGTCAAGATAAATCATAGTACTACAACTCCCACTTTTAATGTGTTAATATATTGTTATTTTTTAAAATTTCTTGATGTTTGAATATGCTGGTTATTTACTTCCATATTTTTCAGACATGAGAAGCTTGAGGAAACAATGAAAGAGGAAGGATTAAGTGAAGAACAAGTAAGATTGAATGCAAAATTTCATACATGCATTTATTAGGAATTATTTTCTGTTTAATACATGTGTAACTAACAAGTCTGCATCAAAGAGAGTCAATCGCAGATTTCGCCTTGCACATGCTGTTGTTGTCCTATTCATGTGGCAATCTGTCTTCCTTTTAAAAACTAAAAGAAAAACAGCATTTCAGATTCAAGTTTGGCTTACAAATTTTGATCTGTAAAATTGGATCAGTTAGGAAGTGCAAAATTATGAAATGCAAACTTTTGCATTGGCTAAATGCCATATTTCTGATGAATTGCAACATTTTCTTTTTTATCAGGCAGGATTCCTTACAAGGAAAACAAAAATTCACTTTCAAAAGGGAGAAGTTGGCACTGAATTGCTGTGTGCATGCACATACCAGGATAGCCACGTAAATGCATTTGAGTGATGTTGTAGATTGCCTATTTTGATGATATGGACTTTTCATATAGACACTATCATTTCGACTTTTCATAAGGCAGATAAAGTACTGACTCAAGTCCTAAAATTTCTATGATTAAATGCTAAACAAAAGAACAAGGAAGAAATTATATTAACTTTGTCCTAAAAACTGCAAGTTTCTATCAAACATTGACTGTTGTTTAGGTAACAAAAACAAAAATTTGAAAAAAAAAAAAAAAAAAAAAAAAAAATGATTGATATTGTATTGCAGTGGTACTTTCCAAAATATAAGTCATGATGCAACAGTGGTTTGGTAGATAATTTTTGGCAAGTCATAAAAGATTTTTACTTTGTCTCGTTATGTAACTACTAATCATTTAATTAATTTTAACTAATTGTTTGTAATGATATATTTATTATTATTTCATCATTGCATTATTTTCTTCGAGTGTATCTTCATTTTTCCCCACCAAGTTACTGGTAAGTCGCAGCAACTTGTGGGATGTGAATTTGGAAAAAAAAGAAAGTGATTATTCTCAAAGGAAATTGAGAATGTCCGTAAAGATCACCCCCTTTTTTTTCAGCTTCAGATGTCTTGCATTTATTTCCTAATGTCTCGTGGAGTTTTCTTAGCTGTTAATAAAGTATTTTCTTCCTCCTTTCCACATGCCGTGGTGTAATGGTAGCACTCTGGGCGTGTAATCGAGAGGCCCAGGTTTGAGTCCTGCCGAGGACATTGCTCATTTTTCACATCTCCAGCATAATAATAATATATATTACAGCCTGCTCCGCCTCTCATTGGGCACTACAGGTCGATACTAATCATTCTGGTTGTTGCGTTTTCATTTAGCTGCTCTATCTTTTCAGCATACTTTATTAAACCTTAATTACATCTAACTGGTTACAATACTGAACTGGTTACAACATCTAGATAATAAGTTTATAGACATAAAGCTGTTAATATTAAGAATAAAGAATGGATAACTATTTACATATGTACAGTTTTGGCAAGCTGCCAATTACAATCACCTGGTATGGTATATCACCTGGTTTGTGACCTGGTATCAACTATTACATAAATTGTCTTGGTGTTCATTGATGTATTTAAGGATGACTCCATCGCCTCTCTGTCCGTAATAATCTTTGAAGATCTTTTCCAAAGTTGCGATCTGACCCAAGGTCGTGTAGTGGCATTGTCGGAGGTCATTAGTAGCTGGGCATGACAAGAGAAAGTGACATGCGTTGGCTTTGGCTCCACAGGTGCAACTCAGACTTCGGTTGAAGAATCTTTCAAAGTAGCTGGGGAAGCGTCCATGGTTTGTCAAGCCTTGGAGTAGATAGAAGTCGGATTTCAGTCTTTTCAGAGAGACGTCTTTGTAGATCTGGTAGTTGAATTGGCCTGTGTCGGCTGAGTTCCATCTATTCTACCAGTGATCTAATAGGATTGTCTGGATCTTGGTTTTGGTTGACTCTTTGGAAAGGGAGACCTGTCATTGTACATCAATTGGCAGCGCAATCTGCGACTTCATTACCGGTTGTGCCTTGATGGCCTCTTATCCATCGTAGAAAGATCTTGTTTGAGTCTCCTAGTGTTGCTAAGACTTCTTTGATGGTCGATATATGGAGTGGAATCGGGCCTGTCTTGTTTAGGCTTTGAAGTACAGTCATACTATCCGTGTAAAAGTAGATATCTTCGTTTTGAATTGCCCTGCCCATAGGGTGGCATCCTTGAGAGCTCTTGATTCAGCTTGATATACTGTTGCATGGTCACTTAGTCTCTTGGCCACTAGGTGTAGCGGTTCGTTATTGTAGTAGGCGACAAAGGTCGTACCGACTCTATTCTCCATTTTTGAGCAGTCTGTGTAAATTTCAAGTGAGTGACCAGTGGGCGATGTTTTGGACCATTGAGTTGTTTTAATCTTTTCCGGGTGCCTAGAGTGGGTATGAGTCCTTGGCTCGATGGTAAGATTACCCAACTCTGTATTGAGAATATTACTTAGCTCTTTGTGATGCACTAGTTTATATGTACACTGCTCAAAAAAAAAAAAAAAAAAAAATGGGACAGTCCTATATCTCCCGATCTACTGGGACGATTGACAAAATTCAAATTGCGTTCTTCGTGTCTCGAAAGCGCGACTTGGGATGTATATTAGATTTATATATAGCACTATTCTAACATAGGTATTTTGACACAAAATCGGACTTTTTCTGAAATGACATACCAATTTTTTTACATATTTCGATTCTACGACTCAAATTACGCTTAAATATGAAATTTTGTAAAATTTGGAGCGAAATTTAAGGAGAAATTCACAAATTTATGTTGGCACTTTTTTGTCAGTTTGCGCCAAGATCACTTGGCGAACTTCTTAATATATGGCAACCTAGTTTCCTTTCCTGTGAGAGGAAAAAAAGTCACCATCGTTCCTTTTTTCCAAATAATATTCTTTATATTATATTTTTAATTATAACTTATTATTTTAAGTAATTTTTTCTTTTTCGAATTTCATTTTAATTGTTTAAGTTGCATTTTTTTTTTTTTTTTTTTTTTTTTTGAATAACTGTTTTAAAAATTTCTATTTACCTATTCGAACTGCGTAAATAAAGGTGCAGCGTTTATTTTTTTTCAAATAGTTTTCTTTATATATATTTTTGTCATAGTTATTATTTTAGGTAATTTTTAAATTCTTATACTTTTATTTTAATTGTTTGTGTTGCATTGTCTCTTAAGATAATTATTTTAAAATTTTCTATTTATTCCTTCGAACTGAGCATTTTAAATATATTTATTAATATAAATTTTCCAGAATTTGATTTTATTTATTTGAATCGAGTTTCTTTCGGAGGAATACTTTGTAACCCAGGTTACGATGCGTTTGAAAACTGCATATGTTAAAAGAGAAAATACAGCAAAGCACAGTTAACACACCTTTTTTAAGATTTTTGCTAAACGACAAAGAAATAAAACAGTCCAGCAGGGTTTATTCTGTACCACCGAGTGACCCAATTCTTATAGTGGCTGAAACAATCTAAATCACATAAAAGATCATGTTTTTTTATACAATCTATAACGCGAGAGAAAAATTAGCTTCTTAAAACATTTTTTCTAAGAGGATTAATATAAAAGGTTATATATATATATATTTTTTTTTAAAGCTGGGACTTGAACCAAACTGTCAAACTTTTAAAGTTTAATTTACATGGTGGTTATAATTAAAATTCCAATTTGAAATGGTCATAAAAGGAAAACTACCTTGCCAAATGTTATCAAACTTGGGAATCGTGTGAAGAAGGTTATGGGAATTCATTTTCCGTTGGGAAAAAAAAAAAAAAAAAAAAAAAAAAAGAGTTCAAAAACTCACCACCAGGGTAAAAATGGCGCTGTATACAATATTGTTAAATGAAATAAGACACGGAAACGTCAGTTTAAAATGTGTTTAATATTTTCCGAAACATGTTACAAAGCATGTCCAATGTAGCATCCAGCATTTTCCGAAACAAGTTAAATACTGTTACAGCATTCTCAACAGCAGCTCTTAGCATATCAGGAGGAATGTTATCAGTGTATCACATTTTTCATTTCTGCCAAATTGTTTAGATTATCACCATAAACAGTGCTTTTGAGATAACCCCATAGACAAAAGTCACGGAGGTTGAGGTCTGGTGGGAAGAGGGGAAGTGTTGGCCTATAAGACGTTCATTCGTGAAATGTTGCCAAAGTAAACTGTGTGACACTCATTAGGTGGGGCCCAGCCCTGCATAAAAATCGTAGTATCTAAAATGCCACGTTACTGCAGTTCATGTATCACGAAACATTTTAACATTGTCTCTTAAGTGAGCTGCAATCACAGTGGTCCAGCTGTCAACTGCTCTTCAGAGAAAAATGGTTCAGTTATGAAACTAGCTATCATTCCACAACATCTGGTATGGAATGACTGCTATGCAATCGAATGCAGTAGGAGAATGCAATGGAACTAAATAGATAACATGAGGGATTTATTTGTCCCAAATAGATTAAAAGCGTTTTGAATCAGTATCTTCAATTTTTAGTGCCGAATTCAGGCTTCAAAAATTACAAATTAGCGATCTGTAAGAAAACGATTTCCAAATTGTACGCACTCGTGCGAGTGATTTGCGATCTCACATTTTCTAATCGCTAATTCGTGGTTTTGACGGACGAATTTCTCACTTACACAGATGGCGCACTCGACTTTTATCGAATTAAACGCCTTTAAGTGGTAATTTACCTACTTCAAAGTTTCTTAAGGGTATACAACATATTAAACCCGTGTAACAAAAGGTTAAGTTAGATTCCGAGCCATATTTCGTTTAACAATATTGCATACAGCGCCATTTTCCCACAGGTGGTGAGGTTTCGAACTTCCTTTTTTTCGCGGAAAATAAATTTCCATGATCTCCTTTACACGATTACCAAGTTTGATAACATTTGATCCAGTAGTTTTCCTTTTATGACCGTTTCAATGTGGAACTTTAATTATAACCACTCTGTATATTATTAAATTTTAATTTGAAGCTATGCATTATATGAATACCATGCGTAAATTTTTCGCTTTTATGGAAAAATAAAGAATTGAAGCAAATATACTTAGGATAATGTACCAAAACTGAAAAAAAATTTCCGCTCTCTTCGAAAATAAAATATTGAAACTTCGACGTGATTGGGTTATCAAAATATTTAATTTGACTTATCTTCTAAGTCCTAGTTCCGAAAACAATTCCGTCAAAAATTCCGAATTACTTAAGCTGAAGTAAAAGATTTAGTATATATTCACTGTATGTTAATAAAGTAATCAGAGTGTAATAAAAATAGACTATAGAATTTACGCTGATGCAAGTTTTTGTCTGAATGCACATGTAATGGAAGAGAAGGCTTGTAGAGATCTGTTTTTAACATGCCTCGAAAAGTAGATGTCATACTCCTTTTGTCTCTTCAATGTCAAAAAACTTTCCTTTGAGAGACAACTTTAGTTTTTGGGAAAGAAAAAAAATCACAAGAAGACAAATTTGAAGAACATGCAGGACGATTGAGTACACATACTTATTTTCAGAACACAAGCGGTTCTCCGACTGGTTATTGAATAATGAAAAGATGCATTGTCATGCAATACAAAACATTTGGAATACGTTTTCAGTCAGATTAAAAGTCATCTGCTTAATTCACAGCCATTTACAAGTCAACTACTCGGGCAATTGCAGAATCGTTTTGATCCTAAGCTTGTAAGACAAACCTAATATCACTGGATTTAAACACTTCTTTAATCTTCCGAGAACGTTCCTTCTTTAGCTCATATTCCAAGCATATTAAGTGAATACAATTATTGCAAAAGAAATTGAATATTCATTTGCACTATGGCTTGGTAGTTTACTAACCAGTTAAAAAAACCTAAATTCTGCTTTTTGTGTCTAAGAATACAACAATGTTTTAAATATTTACAAATAAAATATTAAATTGGAGATTTAATTGGAGCCTCACCAGTTGCTTAGCATTTGAAGATTGTTAAATACTAATTGTTTGTTGCGAAGTCTAACCCAGGCTGCATGGTTGGTTTTCGTAGTTTCTAGGTTCTCTTTACAAAGGTTCTCTATGAAAGCATCTTAATCAAATAGCTGCCATGTTCTTTCTATGTTCAAATAACCAACTAACCTAGTTTAAGCCCGATTTCCAAGTTAAGTTACTAGCAAAACCCGAATACTCATTAAAAATCATGTAGCTTGCCAATCGGCAGTAACATGAAAGATACACCGCCAATAATTGAATTGCTGTTACGGTACTCTGTTTCTAAACTTAGATGGCCGTTCCTTAATTAAATAGCCCACCAGCGGCCGAGCGGTAAAGACGCTGAACATTGGTAGTTCGGTCCGAGGTTCGAATCCCGCGAACGGGCTGGCTGCATGGGCATTTTCGTGGTTTTCCCCATGTGTAACGTATATACGAGCCAGTTTACCTTAGAAAGTCCTCCACGAAGGCATCCCTCCCTTTAGGCAGATAGCCCCCGTGTGCTTTGCCATAATTAAATAATCCAATCTAATCCTTAATTAAATATAATTGATTTGTAACTTCTACTTGAACTGACGGTAAGAATTGAAGTACAAATAAATAATATCATGTGCAATCTTGATTAATATAAAATTACAAATATTTGCATAGAAAAATATTTGCATTGAGACAGAAAGTGTTTTGAAATATTTGCAGTTACTTTATAAGAAGGATTTATTAATAACCATAATAATTACTTATTATATTACTGATGATTAGGATTCAGTTCTTGACAATTACATTCTAAATTAGAATTTTAAGGATATAATTAAAATACGCTACGCACAAAAATACATTTTAGGATAAAAAATGAGTTGATTTTTTATGTTTCAAAACGTCTTAAATTCATTTAATAAACATCGTATCCTCATTGTTAATTGAATCCAGAATGTTGGGTGTCGTTTATATAATTATTCTTACTTGTCCACAGAATCTGCTGACTTATCCAGCCATTAAGTAGCTGCAGATCATTTCTACATAATCATTGAACTTCCATTAATTCAGTCTCTAGAGGGTTGTATGTTTATATCATAATTTGACTTTTATAAAAATGATTATTCTAAATCTTATGTGTCTATAAAAATATACTATGCTTTAAAAATGTGGATGATAATATCAGCCGCTCTTTCAGCCACTTCAAAAGCAACAGTTTGTTTAGAAATAAATTATGCGGTTAATGTCATAAAATTCAAATAAATATCAAACGAAAATTCTCAGTTTTAGACAATTTGATTTAAACGAAGTAAAGTAGCAGACGATAAAACGCCGAAGGTAAAAATTTACTCAAAAATTTACTTACAAAAATTTACTATTATTATTTTTTTTAAAGGAAGATAGAGAGAAATTAAAAAAAAAAAATAGTTAAAAATTTGAATAATATCATCTATAATTTAAAAAAATAGCTTTTCATATAGTATTAATAAATATTCATTACGCTACATTGAGGGAAAAAATGTCATATAATTCATTCTCCGTAAAATTTTACTTGAAATTCAAGGTTAAAAATAGCTGTGGCAATTCACTGTAACAAAAATCCATAAACCACATTTGGCGTTGTTATCGCTCAAAAAAAAAAGATGTCAAATTTCAAAACACGAAAATATGTAAATTCATGTATATCTTAGAAAATTTTGAATAAAAAAGTCTAATTTTTTGCAGGTATGCTTAGAAATACACCTACTTTAAGATGATGGTAAAAATTTTATAGGTTATAATTCAAAATTTTTTTCGAAAAATTTATAAAAACTATTTAAAAATAGAAATTTAAAAAATAGAACACAATAAATAGGTAAATTTTATTTGGAATGAAGCTAAATTTTGAAATGTGAAAGGAAAAATCAAAAAAGTTTAATAAAAAAAGAGATATTAATAAATATTTTCCAAATTCAATTAACATTGAGGAGCTAATATTTTAAAAACTACTCGTACGATTTTTACAAAATTTGGTATTCTGGCATAATTTGAGTCGTAGAATTGAAATATGTAAAAAAATTGGTATGTTATTTCAGAAAAAGTCCGATTTTGTGTCAAAATATCTATGCTATATATAAATCTAATATATATCCTAAGTCGCGCTTTCGAGACATGAAGAACGCAATTTGAATTTCGTGAATCGCCCTAGTAGAACGGGAGATATAGCACTGTCCCTTTTTTTTTTTTTTTTTTTTTTTTTTTTTTTTTTTTTGAGCAGTGTACATTTTTCTCCTTCTGCTTTCAGGTCTAGAGGCAGGGTTCCTGCTAACACCTGGAGAGCAATTGTTGGCGCCATGGTGAAAACTTTTGTAAGCTTTAATAATACAATGCGTTGGATATGCAGGAGCTTTTGGTTTACTCTTGTAGTGCCTGTCATCCATATTGGACAGCCATATAAGATCATTCTTTCTGTGCCTCTGATATATAGATCTTTTAGTAGTCTTCCCTTCAGGTTCCATTCTGCATCTATTATTCTAATTCAGAAGTCGAACAACAAAAATCAGTGTTATATTTACAGTGCTGATTTTTGTTGTTTGACTTCTGAATTAGTATTTATTCGGCGTGTTATTGTGTCTTAATCTATTATTCTGTTCAAGTTATTTAAGAGGACACTTGTTTTGTCTCGGATAGCTGTGAGGTGGGGTATCCACGTTAGCTTTTTGTCTATTAGGAACCTTAATATTTTAGGGTGTCTTGCCTTCGTAGGGAATGCCCATCCCACTTAATTCTTGGCAGGCTGCTGATGAGTTTGTTACCTTTAGGCACGATTAACATCTTCGTTTTATCCACGCTAAATCTTAACTTGTGGGAATGGCTCCACTTGGTTATGATTTGTAATGCCCTGTGAGCTTTTCTTTCTGTTCTTGTGTGGTATTCGCTACCACGTTCCACAGTATGGGACCGAGATTGGAACCCTGCGGTGCTCCTTTATTGTAGGACTTTGTTATCCTGGTGCCATCTCTTTGATATGTGACTTTCCTCTTATTTAGATAACTGCAGATTAGCTTGTATAGATTCTTCGGGCAAATCAATCTGATTAGTTGATCTTTTATGGTTGGCCACCACAGCTGATTAAACGCTGAGGCAACATCCAGCGAGATTATGCATGTATGCATATTATTATCTTTATTCTTTTCTATTATTTTGACTACGTTTTCCATGGTGTCTATTATGCTCTTTCCCTTTGTGAAACCGTATTGGTTCTGGTTCAAGTGATGTTTTGATACTAGATGGTAGGTCAATCAT
Source organism: Stegodyphus dumicola (assembly GCF_044657685.1). Classification (NCBI taxonomy): domain Eukaryota; kingdom Metazoa; phylum Arthropoda; class Arachnida; order Araneae; family Eresidae; genus Stegodyphus; species Stegodyphus dumicola. Next base: position 21,691,932 of record NC_140774.1, read on the forward strand.
TGCGTGATGAGCTTATCTAATATTTTGCCCCATGCCGAGAGCAGGCAGATGGGACGATATGCATTAGGCATTGTCCTATCCTTACTCTCTTTGTGGAACAAGACTAGTTCGGTTTCTTTCCAGCATTTCGGAAAGTATCCTTTCTTGAGACAGGCATTAAAGAGATCTGCCATGTGCTTCACTAGATGTAGTTCTTCTACGAAATCGATGTTTAAGTTGTCTAAGCCTGGGGCTTTGCTTCTCTTTGTGGAGTCTATCACTTTTCTAATTTCGTCTTTTGTAAAGGGAAAATTGTTCTCCGTTTTTGGCAGTTGCTGCGAGCGTTGCCTTATGAGTCCATGACTTTTGTTGTCTTGATCTTCTAGGTCTTCTGGAAAATGGAACGAAACTATCTCTGAGATGGTTTCTTCAATGCTTGAGGTCAGCGAACCGTCAGCTTTTCTTATAGCACTTAGCTTTAGTGGGCCTAGGCTCTTGCCTTTGGCTATTTCGTAGTAGGTGCCAAAGGGAGATGAAATCTGGAGTTTATCCCAGAAGGCCTCCCAGGTGGATCTTTTGGCCTGGAAGAGGGCTTCTCTATATGCCGCTTGTTCTCCCTTTTAAATTTTTCTGTTTATCCGGCAGTATTCTGCGGGAGTTCTTTGAAATCTTCTCCGAGGGCTCGAATCTTTTTCCTGAGTATGGTAAGGTGCATATTCCACCACGGGTTACTTTTTGGGTGGGAAGTCGCGTTCTTGTTTCTTTTTGCGGCTTCGTAAGTATCTTTCAGAAGCTGTGTGGTATCTTGGATATATCTATCTATATCTTGTATTGAGTCTAGTTTAGGATTGTTGTCATAGTTTTGGGAAAGACTTGTTCAGAATTTTAGCCAATCTGTGTGCTTCATCTGCATTCTGTTAAAAGTTCTTATCTTGAACGTAACTTCTTCTGTATCATAAGTGATGTAATTGTGGTCACTTAGATTTGCGTCTTCTAGAACTTGCCAGTTTTCTAATTTTAATTTGCCGTTACTTCTGATTAAGGTGACATCTATCCAGGAGTTGCCCCTGGCCCCTGCGAAGGTGGGGTGGCTGTCTGGTTTGTTGACTATCGTTAAGTTAGTGGCTGCCGCGCATTCTACAATCTTTAATCTTCTTGGATCAGGTGAAGTTGGACCCCAGATTGGGTGCTTTCCATTTAGGTCTCCCGCTATAACTATTGGGATTTGGTTGTTTACATGGAGAAATTGCTCTAATTCTAAAAGTACTGCAACGATGTCTTGATTTGGAGAACTGTATGCTGATATGATGATAAATGGATTTTCCGAATCGACCTTAACTACTACAAACATTTCTTGACTTATTAACTCTAGTGCTGGGATGTTTTGAGACAATTATTGCGGTTTTGGCATAGCTTTGCACGTAGAATTTCTTAAAGTTCAACGGGAATCTTCGTAATTGGTTCTCTCTTAAGTAGGGTTCCTGTATGCATGCTATTGCCATTTTATCGTCTTTTTCAAGGTAGTCTCTCAGGTACATCATAGCACCCCTAGAGTGCTGTAGATTAGTTTGTAATACTGTTATATTAACCATAATTTATTCTTTGTTTTAGTTTGGTTAACTCCTTCTGGTAGCATGCACATTTATTGTCTCTACTACTGTTCTCTGTGCTGAGCTGCATGTTAAATTTCTCATTTAAGTACGTACAGTTAATATACTTCTGGTTTTTCGCGGTGCAGTCTTTTTGTTGGTGCTCTTCTGAGCCACATTTCGTACATTTCATCTGAGCGTTGCAGTTCTTGGCCAAGTGATTAAATCCTAGGCACTTGTAGCACTGTGAGACCTTTATATATTCCCTCAGGCTGTTCTTAGTCCATTGTACATTTAGCTTCTTTGTTCTCATTACTATTTTGAATGTGTCTCGGTCTATAGAGAGGACTCAGTTCGTGCCGAACCTGCCATTCATCGAGAAAAGGATATCATATTCTGCATTTTCTAATGCCTGATTTTGTGTCTTTAACTTCTCTTTAAGCTCCTCCTTATCTAGGTTTATGTCTACATTGTAGATAATGATATTTGGGTTGATTTTCTGGGGTCGTTTTGTCTTGACCAAATCTTTCAGCTTTTTGTTCTCCCTGATAGCTTCTTCTAAGATTTCTAATTCTTTCTTCTCACTGACCTGGATATTTTCTGGGGTCGTTTTGTCTCGACCAAATCTTTCAGCTTTTTGTTCTCCCTGATAACTTCTTCTAAGATTTCTAATTCTTACTTTTCACTGACCTGGATCAGGACTCCGCCCTTTTTGACTCTCTTTACTGTTTTGATTCCTACCTTTAGCTCGGCGGGATTTATGCTTTTTGTGATTTTCTCCTTGACTTGTTCTGAAGTCATCTCCTTTTTGGGGTACACTATTGTTATGTGTTCCTGCTCCTTTCTTGGTCTACTTCTAGAAAGAACTCTGGATGTTGATCGTCCTCTTTTGGCTACGTTGGCGTAGGTCTGCTTTTCACTGGCTATAACTCCTCTGATATAGTCCTCGATGCATTCGGTCTGTTCTAATTGACCCTCTAGCCTAGCAATAATCTGGTTTTTCCTAGTTACGATATTTAGTTTTGACAAATAGCTCTTTAATACACTTAGCTGGTTTTTTGCTAATTTCATATTGTGTTAGGATGCCTAGTAAATCATCCATATATCCAAGTTCCTCCTGCACACAATCATCATTAGAAGATTGCTCTTCTGGTGTCATCCTATCTGTCTCGTCCCTAACTGTTATTCGAGTCTTCGTCGCCGGACCCTCCTTTTGCTCTTCAAAGGTTTCTGCCCGACTTTCCAGCCCGGTGTCTTTTCGACGTGCCATCTTGCCTTGGCTTGTAATTGGGCGCAAGATAGTGTGTAGGGGTTGTGCTCCTAACTAAGAGACCGCTTCATGAACCTTTAAAGGGCCCAACTAACGCAGTGGCTGCTTTTCACAAGTCCGGTACCCTGGGGTTCTCACCGGACCTGCTACTTGGCGAGTGGAATTATGTTACACCTTCTTTCGAGGGAGCCCCCAGACCACGGCAAGGTCTTGGTGGATGATGATTCTTCACCACCAAGATTTGGCGAATGGGTATCTTAGTCACCAGTCTCCCTTTAAAAGGGGGAGTAGGTATTTTCTCCATCCTTTCTGCATGCCTTCGTGATGCGAAAATTCTGGAAAAAGTGGTTAAACTGTCATTAAAAGAAGTTTTAGAGAACAAGTGAAATTACTTTTGCTGTATCACATAGGATACTGATATTTTTTTTTTCTCTTCCCCAATGGCACGTAGAAGTAGTCATAGACTTTGGTCACTACTTAGGTCAGAAGTGATGTTTACTATGGAGGTACCTAATAAGTGAGCCACCATTGCCTCATGAAGGGATGCATAATTTACATCCATGCCTTCTCTGGGAATCGAACCCAGGCCTTCGGCAGTTGGAGTCACTAACTGCTTTCGCATCTGAGTAGCACTGTTACCTGATACTGATATTGTAATTGGTATAAGAGTAAGTTACGTATATTAATAATGGATGTTCATAGCTGCTTTCTCAGTTTTTCATCACATCTGATTTCCTGGTAGATTATCGAATCTCCTGGTTTTTAATTTTTATCCTTCACTGAAGAAGGTGCTGTCCAGCGATATATGAAATTTATGTAGTTAATGACACTTAAATTGCACAAATTCCATTCTCCCACCCCTAGTGATTTTCAACATAATTTTTCTTATTAGCTTTTATTTGAATGATTGTTAGACATTTTATAAAGATTCAAACTTTGTTTAAACAGTTGATATTTGTATTTAACTTTGTCTTGCATCATAAATGGTACATTACTATTCTTAAGCATCCAAAAATGATACTTATATATTAATGCATTTTCATATGCATTCTTTTTATTGTATCCCCAATTTTTATAGACAAATTGTGATATTTCTGTCTTAAACTCAATTTTAAAATATGGGCTTGTGGAGTTTATCAGCAATGGAAGAAACTGCAGTAAAATTTTTAGAGGAATACAGAATTTTGCCATGAAATGTCTAAAGATAATAATGAGAGAATGCACTTGGTGTCACCAAGGTTTGTGGATGCCCAGTTTCTGCAATTCTCTGATTTTTTTTAAATCAAAAGCAGAATGCCGTGTATTTGAGAAGAACAGCACAAAAAAATTTCAGGAAGATTTTTAGAAGAATGGTAATGTTTTATTTTTTAATGCATAACGTAATCTTTATTTTATAGCCAAAATATTTATTTGAAACTTTGAAGTGTGTTTTCTTTTCATACATAGACAATGTATGCTCACTTACAATAATTATCAATAGTTTGGGAATCAAAAAAAAAAAAAAAAAAAAAAAAAAAAAAAAAACCAGCTCACCTAATAAGTAACTGGCAGAAATCACCAAATTGCACCAAGGTGGTTGCATTAATTCGTAAGTACCACAAATAATTCAAAACAGCCAATGAATTACCAACAAATAATAATATCTGATGTCTGGCAATGCTCACAGACTCATTTCAGATAAGACACAACAAAATAAACTATAATATTTATGCTCATTGCTAAAACAGTTACTTGATGTACAGGTCTAACATTCTAACATGTTAATTCTTATCTCAAAATTTTGCTTTATTGTACAGTGTGCTGTTAAATTGAAAGCCAAAAATTCAGGATTCTCATAAAATCCCATATTTTAAAATTGAGTTTGACAAAAATATCACAATTTGCCAATAAAAATTGGGGATACAAAAAAAAAAAAAAAAAAAAAAAAAAAAAGAATGCATATGAAAATTGATATACAGGTCTAACATTCTAACATGTTAATTCTAATCTCAAAATTTCGTCTCTTTGTACAGTGTGTTGTTAAATTGAAAGCCAAAAATTCAGGAAAGTATTTTAATTTTTCCAAAGTATTAAAACTTTCATGTGTTTAAATCTTAGTAATGCATATGTGTACTAATGGAGCAAAAGGATTAACAAAGGAAATGCGACCCCTTATACTTCCTGAGTCGTGTCACAGTTTATTATGTATGGAATATGAGGTGATGACTTATCCTTAAAATCATCATCAGAGATACATGCTATTTGTGTATGTTTGCAGCCTAGCAGGAGGATGGGGAGAGAAATAAAATTTGATGGAATTCAGATTGAAACACTACATTAGAGTTTGTTAAGGTGTTTTATGCTCTGACAGTTTACCGATCTGCTCGTAGCCTCATTCCTATTAAGGTAGCTTTTTTTTTTTTTTAAACTTTCTTATTAAACTGATCTTTCTTTGCACTTACGCCACATAAAATTCAATAGTGAAATAACAAAAAAATTTTAAATCAGCTTATAACTGGAATCCCTGATACAATGTTAAGTATTGCACTTTAATTTTTCTGTCTTAATTTATAATATCAATGTTCAGTTTTCTTAGTAAGATGAGTTATACAGTTTGTTTTTAGCAATATATTATTTTTGTCTTTATTTATTAAACATCCTTTTTTCTTTGCTTACACCACATAAAATTCAACAGCAAAATAATTAAAAACAGTGTATCTGTATAATTCCTGGTAGTTTTAAGTGCTGTGATATATTTTGTAATATTTGCTATATTATTTCTTTAATATTAATTACATAGTGATAACAGTGACCTTTTGTTTGAAAGTGATTTGGCACAAAAAGTAATACACGAAAAGAGACTAATAGCATCTGTGGTGCTACAAACATATTTCTCAACTTCGGTTTATTGTTAGAAAGAATGTTTAATGCAACAACAGATAATGTTTTATTGCTGAAAAAATTGTTGGTGTTATTAATGTCCGAGAAAATCTGAACCATGATAACCGAAAAGTACCAATTTTCTGTCACAAAATGAAATACTTTCAGTAATTTTTATTCTAATCACAGGATATTTTAAAGCATAAGTTTTATATACCTATAATTATGCTTCTCATTATGGTAGAAACATGAAGAGCTCAATCTTGATATACATTGAATCATACCTGTATATATTTATCATATTTTGATATTGCTTTTCATTTATTATTAGCTGAAGTGCCCAGCATTGTCTGCCTTTATGCAGAGTGAAGAGGTTTTTATTTGGAGGGTAGTTTTTTAAAAATCTCATGTAGACTGATTTCCTTCGTAATTTGATTCAAGGGGAATCGTGAAAAATTTCAGCAAGATCGAATAAAACTGTAGAACAGTGTGGAACTAATGCAGCACCATGTAACAGTTTAAATAAGAGCTAGTACAGTCAAAAGTCTTTAATCCGGACTCGTCGGGACTTCGGCGATTCCGGATTACAGATCATCAGTTTAAATCTGGTAAGATGGCATGCAGAAATTATAAAATTAAAAATATGAAACCGTAATTTATAAAATAATGAGCAATTATGATCTAAAGGGTATCAAAATTTACAAAAAAAGAAGCTTAATATTTATTTGCTTACTTTATTAAACATTTCTTTTAACACGCGCATGCGTAAAGCATACATTACGCATAGCCGAAATTAGAAAATTGCGACCAGAAAACTATTTGATTTGTATTCGTGATATTTATAATGACGAGGAATTTGATTTAAATCATATCAAAGACGGAGTACATCGAGATGAAATACTACATTTAGTAAGGAATTATAAGCCGAATAAAATAAAAACATCTGCCCTGAAGATAACGATAGCGCTGACAGATCAACTTCCAGTTCATTGCGCCCCCCCCCCCCCCGCCCAGAGCAGTGTAAAATTGATAAACAGATTTCGGAACGGTTAGATAAACAAAGGATATGCCTTTATCCATTTTTTGTAGCAATTCCCCTTTTTGTTTGATGGACATCAAAACATACTTTCGTTTTCTAGATCCTTTGGGAGCTCCAGCATCGGAAATTCTATTTGACATAATCGAAAGTTCAAGCTTACTTTTATAAAATTGCTCTAAGAGTCTGCAAAAAATAATAAGCCGAATCCAAATCGAAGATTAAGGAACAACGCAATCATCAATATTAACTGAAATAGATAATTAGATAATTTTAGCTTATACCGTCCCTTCTACATTAAACGCGCACGCAGACACATATGCGCAGTCGTAAAGGCGCACGCGTAAACGCCTATGCGCATGCGTCAACTCGGCGCGTGCGCAAATAGATTTTAGCTTTGAGGTCCGGATTATAGATAATTCTGGATTATGGGTGTCCGAATTAACGACTTTTGACTGTATTTGCTTTCTTATCTGTTATGTTTTTTCGAAATGAGCTTTTATCGTATGAGAAATCAAGAAAATCGTTATCTACTTTGACTGATTTCTTGACGATTTTCAAAGTATTTGCAAAATCTGATAGAGAGTGCACTTAAATTCTGCTTTAAAAGTTGTATGCTATTCTAAAGAGTAAATGAACATGCATCATCTAACAGTTTTAATAAGAACTGATAGTTGGAATGCAGCAGTGGCCACTTGAACCTAAGATAGGTAACATGAGTGCAGTGTTCTAATATAAACACCCTAAGTGTTGACATGTGTGCAAAATTTTATCATACTGCTTATAAATCACTTAGTTTGTCAATTAATAAAAGAATAAATTTTAAAGAAAAGGTAAGTACGTAGCTTATTTGGAAACTAAGTACCGTTTCATTCTAGTGCCGTCGCAGCACTGTGGTAGGCGTCCTGCGCATGCGCACTAGTCTTTCTTGTTCACTGACTTTCAATTGTCGCCATTTTGGTTGCTCTATGTTGTGTTTTCAGTTTGCTGTGCACATTCAAAATGTTTAAGACAATTAGTTCTCCCGCTGACTGTGAGATTCGAGCCGTGATTAAATTTTTGAACGCGAGGAATGTTAAACCGGCCGAAATTTATCGTCAAGTGACAGAAGTTTACGGTGAATACGCGATAAGTGATGGAATGGTGAGAAAGTGGGTAAGAATGTTTAATGCAGGTAGAACAAATGTCCACACCGAGGCTTCTGTTGTCACTGATGATTTGGTAAGGAAAGTTGATGAAGCAATTCATGAGAACAGACGCTTCACAATGACAACTCTTTCAGAGGCATTTCCACAAATTTCATGTACTGTTTTGTTCGAAATTGTGTCTGACTGCTTGAATTATTGAAAACTGTGTTCCGGATGGGTTCCAAAAATGCTCACTGATGTTCACAAAACAAAGCGACTTGGTAGTGCCCTGACATTTCTCACGCGGTACAATGATGAGGGAGAAAACTTTTTAAACTAAATTGTGACAGGTGATGAAACTTGGGTGTGTCATTTCACACCAGAATTGAAACAACAATCGATGGAGTGGAGACACACTCGTTCTCCGAAAAAACAAAAGTTCAAAGTGACAATGTCGTCACAAAAAATCATGTGCACTGTCTTCTGGGATAGGAAAGGCGTTTTGCTTACTGAATTTCTTCCCAGAGGTGAAATCATTAATGCGGCACAATATTGTGAGACTTTAACAAAACTAAGGCATGGCATTCAAAACAAACGAAGAGAAATGCTCAGTAAAGGAATTGTGTTGCTCCATGACAATGCTCGGCCCCGTACTGCTGGTGTCTCTCAATCATTAATTCGACAGTTTCATTGGGAGCAGTTCGATCACCTGTCGTACAGCCCGGACTTGGTGCTGTCCGACTATCACTTGTTCCTGCACATGAAGTGCGAGTTTGGTGGCAAGCGCTTTGGTTCTGACAATGAAACGAAAAATGCTGTGGAGTCGTGGTTATCGAAATTGGTGGTGGGAAGTTTCTTTGATGATGGTATACAAAAACTGGTCACCCGCTATGACAAGTGTTTGATCATTGGCGGAAACTATGTTGAAAAATAGTTTAAGACATGTATTTTCATGTAAAAATAAAAGTGGATTCAAAAAAATTGTTTTACTATTTTTTTTTTTTTTTTCAAAACGATACTTAGTTTCCAAATACGCCTCGTATCTTATCTTCTGACCGATAATGCACCAGGTGCGTGGAAGATAAAAATAATTTAATTTAGACAATGACAACACATTTTTCTTAAATTCATGAGTTTGTTTATTAAGATATATTTGTCTTTAAGATAAATATATATTTAAGGTACTTAACTTTTTCCCAGGTGGCAATAAGCTTCTTTTGTATTGCCGAGTTTTCTGTTTAAATTTGAAAAATAAATATCTTGTACTTTAGTGGCAATACAAAGTTTTCATTCTGTCAAAAATTCCTTAAATTTGCACAAAATGTATATACATAAAGCATGTGGACCCCATGGAGTGGTTTTTGCAAAAAATTTTATGCAGAGAATGCTATCCTTTTAATTTCAAGATCAAGAGTACCAAATTTCATCAAGATTGGAATAGAAATGCAAATTTGTATGATTACAGACACAGATATATTCTTCTTTATCTGTATAGATTTCTTTTTATTACTTTGATATTCTAAAAAATTTCCAACTTCAAATTTCCTTCAGAAACAAGAGAAACGCAATCAGCATGCTCTCAAAGAAACAGAATTTTTGCGGTTGAAGCGCTCAAGACTGGGAGTGGAAGATTTTGAGCCTCTCAAAGTCATCGGTCGCGGTGCATTCGGAGAGGTCAGGTTGGTCCAGAAAAAGGATACTGGTCACGTCTATGCAATGAAAATTCTTCGTAAGGCAGACATGCTGGAAAAAGAACAGGTGACTTAAATTGGGAATAGTGATTCATAAATTTTATTTTAGAAATATTTGTTTAGGTATAAAGTTTTATTTTCACATCGAGAAATTTTTTATGCCATATGTTTATACCAAATTTGTAGGTGGCTCACGTTCGAGCAGAAAGAGATGTGCTTGTGGAAGCAGATCACCAGTGGGTAGTAAAAATGTATTATAGCTTTCAAGATGCAATGAATCTGTACCTTATAATGGAATTTTTACCTGGTGGTATGTTTTTTTATGTATGTTGTCTTATGTATGTTATCATATATAAATAAGTTATTTTATACATTAATATAATTTAATTAAATTATCTCTCTCTATATATATATATATAAATGTATGTGTGTATATCTATATATATATACACACACACACATATGTACATGAGGGCTGTCTAAAAAGTATCCAACCTTTGGCCGGGAAAATATATTACCTATACTCCACACACTTAGCCCATTGATCCTTCCACTGCTGGAAACACTTCTAAAAGCTTCTAAAAGCTTCTTTTGGAATGTTCTACTTCTTTGCCATTGCATTCTGCATTATAGCTTCTCTGCTTTCAAAACAGGATTCTTTCAGTGTCATCTTTAATTTTAAAAACAATCAGAAGTTGTAAAGAGGTTAGTGAATGACTGGAATTCCATGTTTCGCTAAGAAAGTCTTAACCAAGTGCGATGAAATATGCGGAAGTATTGTCATGATGCAGCTGTGAGTATTTTGCTGTCAGAGGTCTGTTTTTGTGCCAATCTGCATCATAGATTTGGCAGAGAACTTATTGATAACACTCTTTTGTCATTGTTTGTCCTCCCATTGCATATTTGTGATGTGCAATTCTACTGATATCAAAGGACACATTTAGCATCATCACCTTGGTTTTGCTTCGCAACTGTCGCCTTTTGTTGGCCTTGGGAACTTAAGATACTTTCATTGTAGTGACTGTGCTTTTGTTTTCCAGGTCATTCCCATACACGTATAACTTATTCTCCAGTTGAGAAACTCAGAATCAGTGCTGGTAATGTTTTGCAGGTTCTGTTCAACTTCAAGACGGAGTTTTTTTCTCTACCGCCAACAGCAGCTACACAAATTTTACAGTCACTTTACGCATGTTGAAATCAGTGTGCAAAATTCCAGGTGCAGAATTTTTACTGATCCCAACCTCTTTGACTATCTCTCATATGGTCAAACGAGATCTCCCTTTACTAGATTTTCCACTCTGCATTTTACAGCTACATTTTGAGCAGTTAGTTGCCTACTAGAACGCTACTCACTCTCCACTGATGTATGGCCATTTTTGAATTGGTTGAACTGCTCTTTAACTTATGTTACTCCTATAGTGCCATATTCAAACACTTGCTAAATCATACAGTTTGTTTTACTTTGAGAACTGCCAAGCTTTTGACAAAATATCTTCAACTCATTCAGTCATTTTGAGAGAAATAAATTATACGACTTGTAAAACAGCACCTTACCCAGCGTATCAAAGAGCACATTCAGAATGTGGAGAAAGAATTCAGGCTTGTATCCTTGCACTAAGTGCAGTGTAACTACTGATCTCGTAGCTTCACTACTGTGTGCAGAAAAATTCAGGTATTGATATTTTTTAGACAGATCTCATATTCTGCCTTAAAATTAATTTTGAGGCATCTTTTTTAGAGGGTTCTCTGTCAACTTCCATGAGAGAAATGTAAAATAGTTAGGGAAATTAGGTGAAATGTAAACTTCTTTCATGAAAGTTAAGGAAAATATATTTTTTCCCCTCTATCAGTTGAATTTTTTTTTAATGTAAAATCATTCTTGTCAAATAAAAAAAAAGTTTTAAAAAATAAGTAATAAATAAAAAGAAAGAAAAGAAATGTGCCCATCTTATAAAAAATGCAGATGAAAGCTTTTCTTGAAAGTGTTTTAAAATTTTGAAAAATTGAATTTCAATCTTGTTCTTAAATTTTTGCCATATGTTTAATAGTTGCTAAAATAGTGTTTTCATTTATTTTAGGAGATATGATGACCTTACTTATGAAAAAGGACACTCTGTCTGAAGACTGCACACAATTCTACATAGCTGAAACTGCATTGGCAATCGATTCCATTCACAAACTTGGTTTCATTCACAGAGATATTAAACCTGATAATTTACTCTTAGATGCTAAGGTTAGTTTTTTTCATTTAAAAATAAATGGAAGAATAGAGGCAAAGAGGGAAGCTATTGATTTAAAAGTATTACCTCAGATCTAATTAAATTAAAATCACAAACTTTTTAAATGTTGTGTTTAACAAGAAACAATTGCTGCTTCGAAACTACTCTGATAATAGCCCTCAAGTCGCCAAATATTTTTGGCGAGAAACTTCACGCTGCCATATTACTATCTAAATTTTTTGTCTACATTTCGAACTTTAAGCCTAAAATGTCTCCAAAAAAATCCAAAACAAAAACAAAAAATTTAGATAGCAAAAACGTAAAGTTTCTAACCAAAAATATTTGACAAGAATCCATGTACACAGCGACATGTTTTAACTTAAAAAAAAAAAAAACTACGAATGGCACAATGTAGGCAACGAACAAATCTATGAATTACGTATAGCTCGCTTTAATAAATTAACATAACAACAATAAATTTCAAAGAATACTATGTGCACAGCATCGTGTTTAAACTTAAAAAAACATCTACGAATTGCACAGTTTAGGCAACGAGCGAATCTACGAACTACGCACACCTCGCTTTAATAAATTAACATAACAATAAATTTTAAAGAATACCATGTACACAGCATCCTGTTTAAACTTAAAAAACATCTACAAATTGCACAATTTAGGCAAGGAACGACTCTACGATCTACGCACACCTCGCTTTAATAAAATAACATAACAATAAATTTCAAATAATACCATGTACACAGCGTTCTGTTTCAACTTTAAAAGACATCTACGAATTGCACAATCTAGACACTAAACAACAAAATAAACTAAATTAAATTTAAAACAATTAAAAAAACAACAATAACGACAAAAATTCATACTAAAGAACCAATGAACATAACATTCTACAAAATAAGAACAAGAATAAAATAAAATGCACTTACCATGAATTAATGCTTTTTCAAACAGCAAAAATACCAATTTCATACCAACTTTAACATGCCGCCACGTAATCACTATCGTATTTACATGACAGCCAGGCACACTATCCAGAAAATTCATACTATGGTTCACAAATAAATAAAATCACAAATCCGTACTTCTATCACGCATAGCCATTAAAAATAATCTCCCAGACACTCTTTCCATACCTCCAAATACCCATTACCCCTCAACAGGATGGCCACAATGATATTTCCTTTTGCCGAACTTCAATTCAACAACTTCTACCATTTTATCTTTCCCTCCCATCTTCTCAGACACAGACGCGAATCAATGAGCTCCAGTGAAAGATTTTTAAACGTCAACAGGGTTGCAATAGAACACGCAATTGCACCAAAAACCATCGCAGAACACATATCCCAACATTTGGTGAAATTAGGGCGTATATCAGAGTTGTACCGTTGCTTCATTTGCCTTTTAAATAGAAGTTATTTTAAAATTAATACATATAAAATGAAAGGCTAGAAAATTTTAAAAAGATTAAGGAGGAAAAAACTAAGAAAGGAGGATGTTTTTCTAATTTATGTAAATTTTTATGAAAAGTAATTCAAGAAATGAAATAACAAGATTAATATACTAATCAGTTGTTTTCTGGGCATAATTTCCTAACTTTTACTGCATTTATCTCATCAGGAACGTCAATTTGAAAATTCTTTTCATCTAAAAGCTAGTCTTACGGCTTTTACACCAGGGACTACTATGTGCATGTTCTGTAATGCTATTCTTTAGGATGATATTTTGAATATTTCTTAATGAAGAAACTAACTGTATGATTGTATCTGATCTTTTATTGTTGTTTCTGTGCAATTATTTCTTCCATATTTCCATACTAAGTTTTTAAACTATTCTGCTACACGCTGTATATTGATTGTCTTTTTATTGCATAATTTAAAGGTTGTAAATTACACCTACCAAATAAGTATCTAGATGTTTCAATCAGAACCCTACATTTCACTCCATCCTATTAATAATATACCAATATAAAAATAAATACTGCCATAGTAGAATTATTTTAATTATATGTAGATAAAAATATTAGTGTTTTCAAATCTTAATTCATAATTATTTCATTAATATATTTGATTGTATAACTGTCATTAATATGAATTCTAATATAATAATAATTATAGTTGATTATAGTAATTTTATGGTAATAAATTATTATACTTTTATCTTTGAACTGTTAATACTCACTGAAAACAAAATTCTTAATATTAGTTCTTAATAAATTAATTTCTACAATATAATTTAGCCCCCCTTCAAATATGTATAATAATGCATAAAGATTTTAGTGTAAAATTCTAAAAGAGTCCTGCTGTATGTAATTCTGGACGATTCTTAGTAATTTTTTCAGAATCCCAGCCAAGGTTACATTTGCTACAGTTGAACTATAATGCACATTCTTTAAAGTGATAGATCTCGTATTACATTATATTGAATTTTGCTTCATATAAGTTAATGATTAGCTACATTTAAATACTTATGAAAACACAATAATCAGTGTAAATTTCAGTTTGTCATGTGTTAAATTGCATGATATATGTGTAAATTTCCCCTCTAGGGTCATATAAAATTGTCAGATTTTGGATTATGTACTGGGCTGAAGAAATCTCATCGGACTGAATTCTACAGAGATCTATCTCAAGCAAAGCCCAGTGACTTTAGTATGTATTTTGACAGAAATGGTAATTATTGTTCTGATGGGATTTTATTTTATGATTTTGCTTTAATTTTATTTGCTGTTTATTTATTATTTATTGCTATGTGTAGGAACGGTATATTTGAAAGTATTTATAAATGTGTTTGCAACTTAAATTGTAATTCAGAAGTCAAACAACAAAATTCTGCATTATATTTTCAAATTTTCACAGGACTAGTTTTGATAGTTTTACCCAATCACCATCCTCAGCTGCAAAAGCTCAAATGAATGAGATAGGGTATAATGATCAGATAAGATATGAAAATCTGAACAGAAAATAAGCTAGTGGCACCATCTATTGATGAAACCAGAACTAAAACATAATTTCTTTAAAGGCCGAAGGCGAAGATGGATTGGAATTAGGATCGTTAACTAGAACAGAAAGATTTTTTTGAATGTGAAATGCCTCTAGAAAATCCAGTTCTCCAATGGAAGATGTTTTTTGAATAATTTATTGAAAGTGTGATTTTCGGACCAAAAATGTTGAGCAACAGAAGACTTCTGTGTTTCCTTTTTTCTAACATATGCCTCATGTTCCTTGACGCGAAATTTTAAGGCTCTCTTAGTTTGGCCAATGTAAATTAAACCACACTGGCAAGGAATCCTATAAATATCCCAGGAATTCATATCCAGAATGTCGTCCTTGAGCATGGAACTCGGAATTTTATTGATGGGAGAATAAACAACCCAAAAGTTAAATTTCTGCAAATTATGTGCAACTTTATAGCTAATTGATGGAAAGAAGGGAATGACAGCAGAATTTTATAATCTCCTAAAACAACAGTATGCCTTTTAGTGTGTTGAGATGAGAATTTTTTTAACTGCTCGATTAATAATGTCGGGCGAAAAGCCCTTGTCAATAGCTATTGCTTTTAAATAATTTACTTCTTCATCAAGGGATAGTTTGGAGGAGCAAACTTGAAGAGCGTCGAAAACATGGGAATAAAATAAAGCTAACTTTTAGAGTCATAAAGCATTAGTCAGATGACATGATTTAAAGTGTGGTGGAAGGCAAACAGATGAAGGTTTACGGTAAACCGTAGTACTGAAGTTGGATGTGCTACATGTGACCAGAATGTCAAGAAACGGAAGAGAATTGCGAGTCTCAAGTTCAAAAGTGAACTGAATAGCAGGATCAATAGAATTCATTGTTGAAAGAACTTTTTATAAATAATTTTTATTACTTTCAAACAGGGTAAACGTATCGTCTATGTAACGGAACCATACCGGGAAATTTAATTTTTGGGTCGTTTATTCTCCCATCGATAAAATTCCGAGTTCCATATTCAAGGACCACATTCCGGATATTTATAAGGTTCCTGGGGTATTTATAGGATTCCTTGCCAGTGTAAATTAATTTACATTTGCCAAACTAAGAGAGCTTCAAATTTCACGTCAAGAAACATGAGGCATATGTTAGAAAAAAGGAAACAGAAAGTCTTCTGTTGCCCAACATTGTTGGTCCGAAAATCACACTTTCAAATTTTCTGCTGCCAAAATTATTCAAAAAACATCTTCCATTGGAGAACTGGATTTTCTAGAGGCATTTCACATTCAAAAATATCTTTCTGTTCTAGTTAATGATACTAATTCCAATCCATCTTTGCCTTCGGCTTTAAAGAAATTATGTTTTAGTTCTGGTTTCATCAACAGAGTGCCACTAGCTTATTTTCTGTCCAGGCTTTCTTATCTTATCTGATCATTATATCCTATCTCGTTCATTTGCGCTTATATATATATATATATTCACTTTGTTACTCGGCTCGGTGAGCTCAGTTTTTTCTTATTCTTATTGGTGGTAAATAGTGCATTTTTTGCTTTAAAAGTGATTGAATTATGTTCTTATCTTCTGGTTACATTTTTTAAGCCTTTATTAAATCTGCATGCAGTAGTTGTAGAATTATCAACAATTTAAAATATCAAAAAACAATCCAACATTAAGAATCAGTGTAATTTTTTTAAAAAAAAGTAAGGTACTTAACAGCTGAAGGAGGTAGTTCAAAAGCTATTTAAAATTTTTAAACAATTTTTAAAAATTTACGCTGATTTTTAATGTTGGACTTTGTTTTTGATGGTTATTCAGCGAGATGATTAAACTCAATTTAAAATATGTTTAAGTGCGATTACGGCATTTTTTTTTAACCATAACAGCCATATTTGTTAACGTTTGAAACTTAGCAGAATAGTGAATTAAGTCAGTTTCTGTACCTTCAGCGTCTTTTTGCGGAGTGGGACTAAAAATAAACTTTCGGTTTTGTGCACCGAAAAATCTGTCTTCTTGTCTGGTGGCCAAATTGCTTTTATTGCTTAGAAACTTTAATTTTTAATTGTTTTTGGTATTTGGTGTTTTATGTTTTACTATATTTTTCAATTTTGAATGAAGATATTTTAGGTTTTATGTATCTTTGCCTTTCCATGAAGTGAGAACTGAATTAATTGAGTGAGAAACCTATCTCTAATGAAATTCGAGGAAATAAATGAAATGCAGCAAGAAATGCACATACTTTAATATTCCTTACAATTAAGTCGTGGTGTCTGCATCAGATTTTTTATCTGCAGTGAATGCATTAGATATGTTTGAAATGTCAAAATAACTGAAAATAGAGTAGCTTGTATTACTCCTTTATAAACTGCATAGAATATAAGGATTTGCTTACATTATGAGTTATATGTGAAACATTAAACAGAATTCTCGAATCTGTAGAACTCGTTTGTATGAACTGCCTCTTTCATGTTGCCTAGTTTCTCATAAAAGTATGCTACATATAAACCACATAAATATGCCTACAAAATTTTAAGAATTTTATGTTCGCAGTACCGATTTTTACGATATTGGGCACAGAATCCATTTTCCAAGAATTTAAAAAAATTTTTGTAAAGGTGACAAAAATTATGGCAATTACCAAACCTACATTTTAAGTGTTTTATATTTTGCATTTATTTGATGCTTCCTTCGTGGAATAAGGCTTTTAATTGTACATTGCTAAATTTGGTGATTTATCAACCTTTGATGATTTTAAGAACAATTTGTGTATACGGAATTTTAAATTGCTAATTTGTCTTTACATTTCATTTTGTCTGTTCTGAAACTTAAACAAGGTAGTAAATTTGATAAAATAAAGTTTTTAAACCACTTTTTGTGACGTTTATATATGCATTTTTTCTTGATTAGTTTAATAAGTTGATTAGTTAATCGTTCTGTCGGTCATTTTTATTATTTGTAACAGACAGTTTAAAGTCTTGCTATGTTAGTACACATATTAATATGTTTGTAATTTGAAGGTGTTCTCAAAGATAATTCGTTGGCCTTTATTTGGTACTGCTATTTCTTTCATTTCTCTTAGCTGTCATGTAATTTTCATAAAATAGTCCTCTTTCTATTTTAATGGGTGAAGTCAACAAGCAATAATAATTTCATTGCAGCTTTGATTTTAGATACTAGCAAGTTTGATATTCAGCAGTCTTGTGGTAAAGCATATTTAACATTACTAAAAAGTTACCTAGCAAAAGGCTTCTTCCCCAAATAAGTAGTTTTCAAGGATTTTATAATTACAATCAGCTATTTTGATTGAGAAATGTCTTTTTTGGGTTGGGGTGAGAAGCATTTATGGAGTATAAAATTAAATAATATGTAGGAGAATTCATTGTACTTTAGTTTTTTGATATGTGCTCATTTTGGTTGATGTTCATTATTCTTCAAAAGAGCATTATAGTTTTAGCTTATTTTAGAGCTATGAATTTGATATTTGATCTCATAGGTAGTATGTATGCATTAAAAAAAAGGCTAATTGCCCACATTTTTATGTTACCTATTTATTACAAGGAAAAGTATTGTTCATTCTTTGCTTCTTGCTTTCCACTTTTTCATTGTCACAAATAAAATTTTATGTATTATTTATTTTTAATTCATTTTTTCTTCTTGCTGATAATTACATAATTAGAGTTATTGTATTAAAGGTCAGTTCTAACACAAAAATTCTTTCCATGCAAATATTTTACTGAATGTATTTTTAATAAAATATTTGCATAGTTTTATGTCGGCATATCAGTACTTCCACAATGGATGGATTAGCAGTAATACTGACACTAATGCTATTATTTTATTAACAATGAATGATACTTTAAAAAACTACATTTTGGGGGTGGAGAAGATGGATTTAATAATGTCTTGCACCTTTATGTAAATTTTATGAAATTTCCATTGTATCAGTCTTTTAAAGTCTTTTGATTGTCATATAGTTCAGTATTACTTTAAAAGTGAGATCACATATTGCCATGAAAATGTTTACGAAGAGAAGGTTGCATCTGTGTGTAACTTACTAGTGGAGGTTTGGCAGCATTACCAATATTAAATATATCATGATGTAGAAATAATTCATGTAACTTATATTTCATTTCAGTCTTATCTACATATACATATGCTTTTCTTTTTTCTCTTATCATCATGTGTTATAATGAGAAATAAAAAGAAATGACTTTTCTTAAATAGCATGCTTTTTTTAAGCATTTTGTTTTGGTTTTATATTATTTTTTTAATGTTACTTTAGCATGCATGTGTGTTTTCTTTGTACTTTGTTATATTTTGCATGTGTATTATAAAATCGTAAGTAGTTCATTGTAATTCCTTTTATGACAGATCACTTAAAGATAAGGGGGCAGAGTTCCTAAAAATTACTGTTTCTAAATATTTTTAATCTTGTAAAGTACATTTTGCATATATTTTTTAAAATATACTTTCATTGGCAGTTTTCATAGATGGATTTCAATTAACTATTTTGTTTGAAATGCAGCTAGTTAGAAATCCATTCTCTCCATTTTCTGACTATGCTAAAGATGTATTTGATATAAATGCACTGTTTCCACTTATCAAAGACAAGTAAAATAAAGCTCTTTAATGTATTGTGATCTTTATCACAATAGGTCATATAACTTAGAAAATACTACGTTAACATAAAATCTGGAATGAAATTTGCATTGCATAAGCAATTATGCATTTTACAGCTTAACCCTTTACTGGCGGCACCCCCATTTTGTGCCCTGTAGCTATAAGACACACTGAGCATCTGTGATGTCTCCATAGGACAGAGGGTACTTGCTCTAACAGCAATAATACAATTTATTCCAATTAACTCAATTTTTTTTCAAATCTTTCAGAAAATGCATGTTCAATTATAGAATTAAATACATATAACTTTTGCAGCTGTAATCATATAGTATGTAAACAATGAAAGAGAAATTTTAATACAAACTTTCAGCGTTTGTTGAAATTCAATTAAAATATTTAATATAAAACAACAAACCTATGCAGGCACATCCACACATACATATATGTAATATAAAAAATATGTAAATCAGCTTTATAATTCAGTTTAGTAATAGTCTTATAAAGTCTGTGTTTTTTAAGAAGCATACATTAGACCAGTGCTGTCCAACTTATCATAGCCCGCGGGCCATATTTTCTTCACCAAACATTTTGGGGGGCCAAGAAGGTTGATAAATGAAAATTCAGTTTATGTTAATTTAAAAAAAAATATTTTATTAATACTAAAAAGAAAACTTAAAAATATTCATAATGTATTAATGAGAACATTGTGACCGTAATTGTTTAGCAACAATATCTTTTATGTCCACATCTATATTGTTGTGGCAAGTCTAATCTTCAAGAGTGGAATCTTTCAAACTGTTTCTATATTTTGACTTTATATATTTCATATCGGAGTATGCACGCTTACAGAGATATGTACTTTCGAACATTGATACAATTTGAAGTCAAAATCTCTTAATTTTGGATATTTCTCTTTATTTAAAAATTTGAATATTTCTATTCCAGCTACTCCGCGAGATGTAAAAAATGGGTCAGTCTGCAGGTCACATAATTCTATTTGATATTTAAGATCAACGGAGTTGATATCAGTATTAATTGGATCACAAAATAAATCAATAGACAGTTTAAGATCATCAAATTGAAAAAATCTTTCATTGAAATCTGTAATTAGCTTATCCAATTTTGGTAGAAATATTTTTAAATTCGCTTCTATATTACATTCCTTCATTTCTTCTTAGATCTCTTTGCAAGATTCAAAATGAAATAAATTATTTTGCTCCAAATTAAATCTTCACAATTTTAATTTGTTTCTAAATCCAGTAACATATGTATAAAGGCAACACACATATTGATCTTGTCCTTGCAAGGATTTATTCAAAATATTTAAATAATTTCTAGTGTTTGTTAGGAAAGCAAGTGAATAAATAGAATTTTTATCAACTGAATTTGCTGTTAAATTTTAATTGGCGGCAATTTTTGTGAGAAAAAGATGAACTTCTTTTCAAAGTGTAAAGAATCTCCTCAAGCACTTTCCAGCACTTAACCAACGAACGTTACTATGTAAAAGCAGATCTCCATACTCAATTTCCAATTCATCCAAAAATGTTTTAAATTTTCGGTGTGTAAGAGAATGATTTCCGCTGTGAATTAAATTAGTAATTTTACAAACCTCGTCCATTACGTCTTTTAGTTGTAGGGATAAACCACATAATGCCTCCTGATGGATAATACAGTGTAACATATGACATGACTTCTTTTTGCAAAAGTCCCGAGAGCCCAATATTTTTGCCTGTCATAGCTCTAGCACCGTCGGTTACAATAGCAGTGCACTTGTCAAATCTGCCATAGTGCTGTACTGAACATTTTAATTGTTTGTAAATATCTGTAACTTTTGTTGTTCCGTATAATGATTGTAATTGTAAAAGTTCTTCTGAATAATTAATTAACTTTTCATTTACAGTTCTTATAAAGATAAGCATTTGACTTGTATCGGAAATGTCTGTACTTTCATCCAATGGTACCGAAAAATAGCAGCAACTATTGATTAGGTTTTCTAATTTATTTGTGACATGCATGCTAATTTCGTTTACGCGTTGGCTTACAGTATGGTGAGAAAGTGATACTGTTTGAAATTTTCTTACCATTTTGTTGTCATTAAATGCTTGAGCCATTTTAATGGCACATTTTTTAATGAATTCTCCATCCAAAAATGGTTTCTTTGTCTTTACTATTTCTAAAACACTTCAAACGGTGCAGCTACAGATGCTTCTTGAAATTTTGGTTCTTGATTAAAATAAATCGTTTGATTATCCAGCTGCATTTTCATTTTTTTCACTAGTGGTATTTTCATTTCTCGCGTGTACGAATGATACTTTTTTCATGCATGGGAAGATAATGGTGCATCAAATTATATTCTTTACACACAACTATGATTTGTAAACATTACAAACACTGTGGTTTACCATTCTTGTTCAGAATAAATAAATAATCTATCTCCTAGCGATCTTGAAATTCTCAATTTTTGAGGTCTTTTTTTTTTTTTTTTTTTTTTTTTTATTAATAGCACTCATATTTAATAATTATTTTAATTAATAAATAAATATGAAATTAAGTTAATAATATTATAACACAGTTACCCCTCAACAAATCCTAGACAATACTGCACTCGCACGATTGCATTAATCAACCAAATAGCGCAGGATAATGTGCGCCAACCATAGATAAACAACCAACCACAAATATAATATGTGATGCCAACGTGGAGCCAACCATCATCAGAGGTTAAACGGATTGCTGCTGTATTCAGCCAGGTTAAGTGAAGTTATGCAAACTAAATAGTAGCTACTTTAAATTCAAATTAGTCAGAAGAAAGGATCCTTTAATTTGTTCTATTACTTTTAATCAAAACTGAAGTAATAATCTTTTTGTACATATTGACATCGTATAAAATATGAGCATTACAGATTATAATATCGAGGAGCCCAAAAAAAGTAATTTCTTGTGTCATTTGAAAGATTTTGTAGAAGATGAATAGTGAGTAGTGACTGCATCTCTAATATCCACTCATCCCATATTTTTGTTGCACAGCAGTATAAGTTTGGTTTCTTAATACTTCTGCCATTTTGTAATTTTGTTTGCTGACATTGAAGCCACTGACATTGCTGCCACTCAGAACTTCTTGTAATAAATAGCAGTGCACTTGGCATACTTACCTTTTGATGAATGTTGCTTTTGTTTTGACATCTTAAAGCAAATCATACAAACAAACAGAAAAAAACCCAAAAAATTTACCTTCATGCAGAAGAAAAAACATCCTACTGTACATACAAAAAGAAGAAACTGAACTAAATGCTGCACTAATGTGAGATAATCCTTCCTCAGAAAGCTACTCGAAAGAAACATAAACAAGAAAGCATGTGCATACCCAGTACTTTTGTTTACATTACTGAATCCCGTTATTTACCCAGAGTCAAATAAAACAGTCCAACGTCAAAATTCAGGCATCATATTTCCATTTATCTTGGACCCATGGACATAAGTTGCCATCTATTAGAATTAAAAATATTTACCTTTCATTCCCTGTGATTGTCACATATATGTTACAGCTACACACTAATCATCTGAGATGCAGACGTCACACTTGCCTTAGGTGAACTGAACACTGCCATGGTGTATATGACACACTCGTCCGGAAGTGGTTCAAGATTGAAGCTTTAAAATTATTTTGGTACTTATTATCCTGTCAGACGTGAAATTGTTTTCAAGCATGATTTAGTGACATCAAACACACTTATAACATCAGCACTTTCGTCTGATGTAACCCGATTGATTCTCGATAAGTCACATTAGTTTTTGTGAAAAAGGATATAAATTGGTTTCCCCATTTGTGACCAAAATTTATTTCGTTTGCAACTGATGGTAAAAATGAGCATCTATTTAAAAGGAGGAAAAACAGTTGAATATGGACAGCAAGATCTACGGTCACTTGCGGGAAGTTTGTACCTATAGCAAATTATTTCTAAAGAAAGCTTCCAATAAAATCGGAGAGCCTAACAAAATAATAGAAATCTTTGGAAGCCTTTTTTATGAAGTGCAAAAATGAAGCCATTCGAATATTTCCACAGCAGTGGTTATTTGGTGGATTATGCAAAGAGACTGAATGATTTTTTTTACAAGAGTTGCAAATAAAAAGTGCAGTTTAGAATTCTGCATGAATAGTTGGTGCAGCTTTGCCGGGATCTCCATCAATTTCATAGTTCGATGACAACTAACTTTTACAATTGATGGGATAATTGGTCCATACCATTTTTTTTCTTAACTTGTATGAACATAGAAATTTGAAATAACTGTTTTGTAGGCCTTTAGACCTGCAGCAGATATGAGGAAAACCTCATTCCTCATTATTAACCTCATTCCCTTTCGGTTGACCCGTGGGGAGGGACTATTAGGTGAAACTGGTATTATATTCTGAATGAATTTTGTTGGAATGACATTGGCTAGCTTGTGTTACACCTTTTTTAACGTCCTTAGATTGCAGAATCTTTTCCGAGTACGGGCTTAACATTCTGTAGATTAAGGAATACTTATTTATGATTACTTTGCATGTCTGATGTTTGGAATTTATTATATAGAAAAGGAGTATGTGGTGGCATTTAATTACAATCCTTTCTCACATAAGCTGCTGAATATATTACAGCATTCCTATTCATAAAATTAGGGAAATGAAGAATCGTCAGAGGAAATCAAAAATGTGTAAACTTCTTTTTAAAAAATTGAAAGGAAACTGGAATTTTTTTTTAAATAAGAAACATTAACAAATAAATACAAATCAATCCTTTCAGATAATAAAAAGTGTGTGTTACAGTAAAAAATTTTTCATCTTAAAACGAAAACCATTAGAAGTTATTGTAAGCTTCATTTTTCTTACTTTACTTTATCCACCTCATGATTAGTTTAATAGTATTAGTCCTTCATTTTCTCAACTTGAGCTTTCTGAACTTTATTTTTAGTTCAGAAAGCTCAAGTGCTACTACCCTTTTATTTTTAGTTCAGAAAGCTCAAGTGCTACTACCCTTTCTTTGGAAATGTTACATTAAATGTTTTTTTTTTTTTTTTTCAAAGTAAGAGGTAGTTAATCAGTTTTATTTTGAAATACCATAGCTTACAGCTTTGAAATAATAATAATAAAAAAAAGATGGGTTCTTGTGCAAAAACTGAGAGAGTTCCTGAGATTCTTTTGCACTGTGTTGTAAAGCCATTTCAAAAGATCTCCAGTTTGATTTAAAATCACTTGGTAATTAATTATCAGATTATTGATCTAATGTGAATCTGATGTAAATATATAAATACTTAATTAGATATTCTAAACTTTAGGTTCACATTTTTTTATATAATCAGAAGCTGTTTAATTAAGGTGTCTGATACAAAAAAGCAAGTCCGATACAAAAAGCAAATATATAAAGTTATACGGAAATTGATAATTAGTTTATTAAGCTTGATCAAAAGAACTGTTCCATTTAGTCATAGGAAATCTGAGAAACTTAAAGCTCAGTTATGGTGAGAATCCTGCAATATCTCTTCGTGCACAGGTGATTTCTTGAAAGAGCTCTGTATGCTCATTGGCAGATCATTTTGCATGGCTCTCGTGTGACAGTAGAAAGCATTGATATATGGGTATCCAAAATAAATGGAAGACCAGTGGAGATATTCATCATAGATTATGTTGTTGTTTACAGAGTGATTTCTGGTGGTGTTTGGTCTGGAGGGAATCAGGTACCTCCTATCATTCTATTAACAGCTTTCAGAAATGGAGAGAAAAGCCACATTTATTGAGATGGATCTGTATATATCAAGGATTTCCAACCTTTTTCTTATCGACCTCCTTACAATTTTCTCTGTTATATACCGCATGTAACATAATCATAATACAAATAAATTTAAAATTATCAAGCTAAGAATATGAATCTTTTTGGGGAAAAATTATTTATTAGATTTATATTTTATTATTTTTGTAGTATTTTTAATTTTATAGATATGAACAAG
This sequence comes from Stegodyphus dumicola, assembly GCF_044657685.1. Taxonomy (NCBI): domain Eukaryota; kingdom Metazoa; phylum Arthropoda; class Arachnida; order Araneae; family Eresidae; genus Stegodyphus; species Stegodyphus dumicola. The sequence goes on from NC_140774.1 coordinate 21,717,270, forward strand.
TTTCCAGAAAAAAAATTTGCAGACGTTAATTGCATAGAAGTTTTGATTTTAATTAATGTGATGGATGCACATGTTGTATTAATGCAGTTCTTTAATCACCTTACTCAAAAATATCAAACCTGTTTCTTTTATGCAGTAAATTATTGAATTGATTAAACCCTATGTCTGCTAGGTAAGATGAAGGAAACATCAATAATTTTGGTTATTTCAGGGTGGACAACAATTCTAAATATTGTTGTATCCATGAGTTTTAAAAAAGACTGGACTATATAGCTTTGTACTAATATGAAGATATCAATTTTATGTATGTTTTTTTAATTAATAGAATAATGACAATGCCAATCAATTGCTGGTGCGTACTGAGATATCGAACTTTTGATCCTCACTGATCCCCTTCATCGACCCACAGGGGATCAGTACCAACCCCATTAGAGGAATCCATGGTTATATATCTGTTTCAACTGTGATGGTTAGAGATGCTGTCATTTGTCATTATAATGCAGTAGATGAAAATTTTGTGTTAAAGCCTTATAATGCTTATTCAGGATGAGCTCAGCTAGTGGAACAAAACAGTAGACAGGGTTCATAGCGGTCCTTATAAGTGCTTATAAGTCCTTATATTTGAAAATAAAATATAAAGGCCCTTATAGGTGCTTACTTTTTCTTTAAAGACCTTAATTTTTTTGTTTTTAGTGCTTATTTTTTGCTTTTAGTTTTTTTTTTTTTTTTTTTTTTTTTTTTTAATGAACACGCTATTTTTTCCGGTACCAAAGCCGAAACTAAATAAACAACTTTTCTTCCTAATATGGAATGTTAGATGGTGAGTCATACTCCCGGAAATAGCTTTTCCCCCTTTCGCTGCATTACCATAAACCTTTGGTGTGCACGAAGAGTACAGACAGGTGCCCGTCGTTCTATTGGTCAAAGAATTGCGAAAGCAGTAGAAAATTATGCTACATTCGGCATTCTTTTCCTCCCACCCAAATACTACACACGTTTGAATTTCTATCAAGATCTTAAAAATTTGAATTCTCATTCTGCTTGGTATATTCGTGTTTATTTTGATCATTATGCTTATATTATGAGCGTGTGGTGGCCAAAATTGTGGACACTTTTGGAAATTTTTGTTTTTGAATTTTGTATGCTTATAGAAAATGTTACGTTTCGCAAAATGCAAACTTGCATTTTAAAGAGAATTTATTACTGAATTCAATACAAAACTCAATTATTTGCAATACAAAAAAGTTATATGTACTTTAATATAAACAAAAAACACAGTTATGAAGTGGTTTGTAATGTCTAGCTTTCCTGGCCAATTACTGTTCTTGTTCTGAGAACCAATCAAATGTTAGCAACTGCCAGTAGAAGCCGACATCGTGTTTACACTTGAAACAATTCATTATTTTGCTTTGTTCTGTAGGAGGAGGACCTGTTTCTTATACACTGCAATTACAAGTAGGAATTTTTGTAAAAAATTTTAATATTTAGTCAAGGAGCAATGACATCAAATAAAAGAGTAGATTGGACACCTAGAAAGAGATGTAATCTTATTGTGTTACGAGAAAGTAGTCTTTCCTATGCTGAAATTGCAAGACAGGTGGGTGGTTCAATGACTACATCTGGATTCCGAAAGTTTTGTTTACGATATCAGGAGACAAATTCAATAAAAAATAAAGAAGGAAAAGGACGAAAAAGGTGCACCACATCTATTGGATGACAGAAGAATAAAAAGACTATGTCTCCAAGATAGAAAAATGTCATCAGCGGCCATCAGAAGTGATCTGAATGATGGTGTTTCTGTTAGTTCAAGAACAATCAGGAGAAGATTAACAGATGTTGGACTGAGAGGTAGAATTCCACGAAAAAAGCCTTATCTTAATTTTTAGCAACGAAAAAAAAAAAAAGACTACAGTGGGCAAAGGAACACATTAGTTGGACAGATGATCAGTGGTCACAAGTTATATGGAGTGATGAAACTAAGATATCGTTATTCGGTAGTGATGGGCCAAAATATGTAAGACGTAGAATAGGAGAAGAGCTACATCCTGACTGCATTCAAGCAACTGTGAAAAACCCAGTTAGTGTTATGATTTGGTCATGCATGTCAGCAGATGGTATTGGTCGCCTTCATATCATCGATGGGACTCTGAATGCCAGAAAATACATTGACACTATTCTAGAACCAAAACTTCTACCTTCCATCAGAGATCTCTTTCCCAACAATGCTTTGTTTATTTTTCAGCAGGATTCTGCTCCTTGCCACACGGCCAAAATATCGAAAGTGTGGTTTCGCACAAAGAGCATTAAATTGTTGTCATGGCCAGGAAACAGTCCTGACCTCAATCCTATCGAAAATTTGTGGCACCGTTTGAAAACTCTTGTCCGAATGAGGTGCCCATCAAATAAAAGGGAACTAATTGAGGCTATAATTATTTCCTGGCATCATGTTATAACGAAAGAAGACCTTAAAACTCTTGTCAGCTCAATGAAACATTGATGTGAAGCTGTAATAAAAAATAAAGGGTACCCTACTAAGTACTGATAACTCACTGCAATCATCACTATCTAATGTATATCGATAACTATTATCGTTTAACTTTTATTGTATTGCAAATAATTGAATTTTGTGTTTTGTATTGAATTCAGTAATAAATTCTCTTTAAAATGATATATACAAGTTTGCATTTTGTGAAACATAACGTTTTCTATAAGCATGAAAATTTCAAAAACATAAAAATTTCCAAAAGTGTCCACAATTTTGGCTACCACTGTATGTATGAATGTTTATAATAACATAGTTGCAGTAACTGCTGAAGTATAGTAAACTTCCAAAAATGGTTGTGTTTTAACACAGATTAGCTTTCTAAGGAATAATATTCGGAATGGCTTAAATAAAGGGAAAGTAATTGAATAGTCAAAATAATTTCATTTTTTAGCCAATATTATACAGTAAGTAGATTGGGAGGTTCTCCCTTTTCTCCACAAAATCTCGAATATTGAAACTGTTACAGTTCGCTGCAAAACAAGCAACGGAGCTTTTTTTTTTTTTTGGTCACTTTCCAATCTGGATTGAATAGGAATAGGACTAAAAGTTCTGCAGTCTAGCAACCACCCAAGCGAACAATGATTCTATTCCGGAAATTTAACGCTGTTTGTTGAAAATTAGAATGGAAAACAACCCAGTTATCTAGTTCTTTATTCTCCCAATACCGGCAGTTGTTGATTCCGATTGCGTAATATCATGTAGGGAAGAATTACGGCGCACGTATTGCGCAATGTTTGCGATATTTTGCAGAGATAATTAATTTTGATCTTCAGTCCGAGATTTGTTTATGAACACTTAAAAGAGTTTTACTGTGCTTGCTAAGCAAAATATTTTTTAGTTCCGTTGGTTTGTTTTTATATGATGCACATATTGAAAAGTCAAAAGCATTTATTTAGACTTAAAAGAGTTTTACTGTGCTTGCTAAGCAGAATATTTTTTAGTTCCGTTGGTTTGTTTTTATATGATGCACATATTGAAAAGTCAAAAGCATTTATTTAGCGGAAAAATCTAAAGAGCGGCTACAGTCTACCCCCCCTCTCCGCTCCTTCAAGTTACGCTCGACTGTCCGAATATTCGCCAATTTCTAAGTATGCGGGCTAGTGAAGCTTTTACTGTTAAAGATGACTGCATGAAGCAAATTTCTGTCTTCTGATTTCAGAAATGTTCCTCTTTTTTACTTAAATTACTTTGCTTGCAATATCTGTTAAGAGAAAACTGATATACAATGAAAATGTTGAGAATTTAGATTTAAATTATTTAAATATCAATATGAGTGGAAAAATAAATTGTATTTATTATTAGGTTCCAAGCGAATACAATAAATATGCCTTATTATTATTTATTTTCTCTATTTTGAACTGAAATTTCATCATTAAATCTTGTAATATAGTTTAGTTCTTCATAGTGTTTTTTTCTCTCATTGTAAACTAGTTATGTAAATTGAACTATTATTTAAAATTAAACAAAAAAAAAGTAATTATTTTCCATGGTTGAGGTAATGCTTATTCTCTCATAATAAGTACTTCATTTCTCATATTTTAAATTACAAGTCTAATTTTTAAGGTTATGCAGTTGTGTATGATGTAATTAGACAGGTGCTTATTTTTTTTTTCTTAAAATGTGCTTGAAAAGTGCTTATAGGTGCTTATTTTTTTAACTAAAATGTGGCTATGAACCCTGGTAAAGAAGAGAGAACATGAGTTATTGACTAATTCAATATCCAGCTGATGAATTTATATTATTCACCTGAAGTTTGTGGTGTAGTGTCAAAGGCATTCTAACTGCTGTGTAAGGGTAGTTTCACTAATTGCTATAAGCACGTAGGTCACTTTGAAATTTTTCAGATACGCATGGACAAAAAGTGGTAGAAAGATAATGGTTAGATTAAAAAATATGAACTATTTTAGCCTGGCAGATGATTTTTTATTGGCCATTTATAAGAATTTTAGCATAGAATAATAATGGAGCTGACACGAGAACATCATTGCACTATGGTTTTCGATGATTTTAAGGTGGGATTAAATCGAGAAGAATTCATTTAACATCTGTAGTTAGCATTTGGAAAAAAAAAAAAAAAAAAAATCTTGTATTCAGATGGTTTACTGAATTTCACACATGTTGTAACTCTCTTAACGATGATCAACATGTAGGAAGGCCATTGTCAACAGTGATCTCGTATAATGTGTGTGTTGTATGGAAAATGTTAATGAAAGTTGCTGCACCTACCAAATGATACAGAAGGAACTTAATTTGTGATCCACTGCCATACATAAAATTATTCATGAAGAATTACATATGAAAATACTTGTTTGCAATTGAGTTTTCCATAACTTAACCGAGTACCAAAAAGAGGAGCATGTCAGAATCAGTAAAACCCTTAAATTATTTAAAGGTGATGGGCATCACATTGTTTCTAAAATTGTAGCTGGTAATGAGACTTGCATACTTTTTTTTTTTTTTTTTTTTTACTTAAATTAACAATTGTACAACATGTCAAAAGTGAAGTATGGGTCTTCGAAGATAAGACAATGTGTCATGTATGCCGCTTTCTTCAGAAATACAGGACTGGTCAAAGCCATCAAGATAGAAAACAACCATAGCTAATTGGCACACCACTAAGTGTCTTCCAGAAATTCTTTAAGAAGTGAACATTTGAAGGACTCCTGCTCCACTATGACAATGCACTTTCTCATTCAGCAAACTTGACATTTGAGTTTCGTGTACAAAAATACATCAAAAGTGATAGAACATCCATCCTATTCACCTTGATTGATCTAACTATGTGCGACTTGGGATGGATTATCACTATCAGAAGTGTGTTTGCTTTCAAATGGCTAGACTAAATTTTTATCATGAAAAATATTTTTTGGACTCATAAAATTTTATCAGGTATTTTTGGTGTGTCTGGGTGTCTGTATATCTTGATCTTAATTTATGTATGTAAATGCACTGGAACCAGTATATTAATAATAACAATATTTTTGTCTCTTGCCTTTGATGTTGACACAAATGTTGAATTATTTTTAATAATTATTATTTTTGCAGTTCATGATTTTAAATAAAATACAGTGAAATATGTTTAACGTGAAACATTTAAGATGGAATGTGTGTTAACACGAAATAACACAACGATCTTGACAAACTACTATGTTTTTTTTTTTTTTTTTTTTTTTTTTCTTTCTTCTCCCTTTTAACATGAAATGAAAATCTCTTAACACAAAAAGATTTCCCTTCTGAAAATGAACAAAATACGGAAAACACCAGCTGTGCAGGCAAGGTTTTAAAAGAGGTGTGAAATGAAAGAGAGACGGTTTCACATGTTCCGTAGAAAGGAGGCTAACTTGGCTTTGAAGTGCCCTTAGAATAGACTGTGACATGAGCTAGTTTTGTTTATCTAAGCTACTTTCAGCTTACAAATGCCACACAAAAACATCTCATGTCTCATGAGTTGGCTTTGGAATTTGGTAACGAGTACATTGCAGTGTGAGTAAAAATCAGTAAGTTTGGTTTATGTTTATTTTTCCCTGTTCTAGAGGAATTTTTTTTATGAACACAATGGTATTGCTAACTCTACAGTGCCCTTAGAATAGACTGTGACATGAGCTAGTTTTGTTTATCTAAGCTACTTTCAGCTTACAAATGCCACACAAAAACATCTCATGTCTCATGAGTTGGCTTTGGAATTTGGTAACGAGTACATTGCAGTGTGAGTAAAAATCAGTAAGTTTGGTTTATGTTTATTTTTCCCTGTTCTAGAGAAATTTTTTTTATGAACACAATGGTATTGCTAACTCTACATTATCAACAAAAATTTTGTATTGAATTTCTTGTGTATGTTTTTGTTGTATTGACTTTTATTAAATACATGCATATCCGTGGGAATAAAATGTACTCTAATAAACGTAATTTTGTTGAAATGTATTTGACATGTAATGAGTGTAAATAAAGCAGTCGTAACTCAGGAGAAGGTTTAAACAAATCTTTTTTAAAAATGTAAATTAACAGTTGTACTACTGGTGCTTCGCAATCCGATTTCTGCTACCTTGGGGATTTAAGCGAGTGTAAAAGTAAATTAAAATTTAAAGTAATTAACATTGGAAGTTCACAAAACAAATTTCTAATAGGTTTTTGGTCAAAGCTTTCTAAATGCATGAACGAACTCTGCTACCAAAAGGCTTATGGAGGTCTAAAGTAATTCTTCCAGCTCACTGATGGATTACCACAAAGGGTCAGCGTCGCTGTCAATGTTCTGTCTTTAGCTTTCAATAACTCTGTTTTTATATACATGTTGGTAATTTGCATCTTGGTGGGAGTTGATGATAGTGCAAATAAAATAATAAGATAATAGGGTAATTAAGAGAAACTTTGCATTTTTCTTTGAAATTAAGTTGAATAAAAACAAATTCAACAAACAGTGTAAACAGTACACATTATATATTTTAGCTTTGCCCCCTTATGAAAAGGATCTTATAAAATTTTTATTTCTAGTAAATTTGTAATAATAATTAATGATTTTTAATAGCGAGTAATCCAATGGATTCGAAAAGAAGAGCCGAAAGTTGGAAAAAGAATCGAAGGCAACTGGTGAGATTAATATTTTTAGTTGTATTTTGTTTTGTCGATGTTTATATTGACTGAATATTAAACATATAAAAACTATTTTTGGACAGGCTTATTCTACTGTTGGTACTCCAGATTATATAGCTCCTGAAGTTTTTATGCAGACTGGCTACAATAGTGCCTGTGACTGGTGGTCCCTTGGTGTAATTATGTATGAAATGCTGATGGGTAATTATACATTTATGCAGTTTATTTAATTTTTCCTCTTTGTTTACATCATTAACCTTTTTATCTCAGGAAAAGTTGATACATTGTAAAATCTTCATGAGAATTGAAAACTAACTTTCTTATAAATACATTGTTTGTGTAATGACTGCATAAATAAATACAGAATTTGAGGATATTTTAAATAAATATTATAATATTTTTAAAAATTATATTTTAGTAGCCACTTGTGAATCTGGGGTAGTTGTTGCAATAAATAACTTACAGTAATAATCTTTATGGCTTCTAAATTTTTTCCATGTTGTTTCTTCATATGTACGCCTTATCTTTTTTATGTATTAACTTCACCTGTTTAGTTCTTTCCTATAATTATATTCCACCCCCTTTTTTTTTAAATTTGTATTTATCTATAAAAGTAATGGTTTTTAATATGGATACTTTTTTCTCACGTGTTTGCCTTACAGATAGATGCCTCCCTACAAATCGTCATGTGACAGCTTCTCATATTTAGTATGTTATTATAGGGGTATTCCATGTGAATTCGTAAATTTATATTCATCAAACATGTTAACTATTTTCAGTTTGAATAAACTGGAAAAATTGCTGTTTTTGGTCTTCCAATAAAAAATTCTACACACACCAGGTTGCGAGAACTGTCCTTAAATACAATTTTACAGCAAACTTAATGGCATTGTTTGATTTAAATAATGCCAAAAAAATGTGTATCGGAAACAGATTTTTGTTTTCTGACTGCATTTCATTTCATCTGCTGAAGTTTGGAAGAAATAATATTTATTGAATGGTATAGGAAACTTTTAAGCATTTGTAATATTGTCACTGATTCGAATAATTTTATGAAGAGCATGTGTTCTTTAAACAAACAAATGTGGTAAATGAAAACTTTGGAGGATGAATAAAATTGCCTGAATCGATGATTTTTTTTTTTTTTTTTTTTTTTGGTGTATGTAGGAAAAACAATGATAGAAGAGTGGGTGGGCAACACAAGAAGGAGGTGTGTTTCTGGTTGATTTTTTTTAATAAAAGATGTCAAAATATTTTTTTGCTTTATATGTAATTTAGGGTACTAGCTCACCGAAATTGTACAGTGGAAGCTAAAAAAATCATTATGAGCCGTTCTTGGGGCAGTTGTCAAATCATGGCAGCTCAAAATTTCTTTTGTTTTGATTCACACTCTTTTGTTGGGATTTTTGCTGACCAGGATTGTCAAGTTTCTTTCAAAAACTGCTTGGGAGAAACTTAATTTTTGAACTTAAATTATTATAACTGTATGTAACACCGATGTGTTTCAAATTTGAATATTTTCATTTTGTATGTAATTTAACTACTCACATTTGTGTGTTTACAATAACCATTTTTTTAGGGCAAAGGGATTATGTGTGTATTTTTGTGTATTTGCAGTGAGATCTGCTTTTGGATTTAGATGGATTTTGTAACTTAATTTCAATTCACATTAATGATAGAAATAGCAAAATAACATAATTATTTAAAAAGACTAGAAAACAAATTTAAATTTAAAAAAAGTATTTTACAAAATTGAGGTTGTGCCATTGTAGAAGCAGCCTAACAAAACGTTTTTTGGTTTTGCACATAGAATTTTTATAATTTTGATGGGATAATTCAAAAGAGGAGAAAATATGGTGTAATCCAGCTGAACTTTAATTTCAACTACATTTTACATTTTTCCTGAAATTTCATAAATGACATTCCTTTTTATCATACAAGATTTATTATATTGCAGATGGCATCAGTATAAAGGAAAGTTTTAGAAATGGTGTATTCTTGGCAAGGTTAGCATCTTCTGCAGTAGAGAAAGCAGGACAGAATTTTTTTGCCTTTCATATTAATTTTAATATGTTTATATTTTATTCATATACAGTATGGGTATATATCTAATCAGTTTAATACATTCATATACTAGTGTAATACTCATATATATCTAATCAGTTTAATATATTCATATACGGTATGGGTATATATCTAATCAGTTTAATACAAAGTTTTATATGGAATTTTTGGGAAAAGCTGTTTATCATTTTTCATTTTGTTGCAAAAATAATAAAAAACTTATCTTTAAATCGGTGAAATTGCTTTATTAAATTTATCCCTTTTAGAAACCTCACATCTGAATCAGTGTTAATTTCCTCCAGTATTTTCTATTGTTGTAGAAGACTTTTTTTTTTTTTTTCCTTTGAAAGAAAGAAACCCAGCCTGTAATATACTGGTTGGCCTAAACATCTACAAATATGAAAATGCATTGTATGGGTGGTTTTGGATGTTACAGTTTTTATAAGTTATAAAATTTCATTAGTTGGATACATAGCAGGATAGCTGTAAATGTCAGCATTTTTTGCAGGTTATCCACCTTTCTGTTCTGAAACACCTCAGGAAACTTACAGGAAAGTAATGAACTGGAGGGAGACGTTAATTTTTCCACCTGAAGTTCCTATATCAAATGAAGCTCGGGATCTAATACAGAGGTTTTGCTGTGAAGCTGATAAAAGAATTGGAGCTGGTGGTGGTGTTGAAGAAATCAAACAGCATCCCTTTTTTAAAGGTGTTGACTGGGAGCATATAAGGTAAGTTTAAATTCCCCCCCCCCCCAGTTTTAACCTGAATCGTGTATTAGTCTCGAAATGCAATATTGCATGGTGCTTTGTAAATCTGTAGCACTTTTTTTCGAGTCTGTTGCATTAAAAAATCCAATCAATATATATATTTTTTTATATTTAATCTGTCTGCTACCGATAAACAAACTAACTATTTAAAAGCAGTAGATATCTGATATAAATCTTAATTTTTTTTTACTGTAATATGATTGATTTAACTAAAAATGTATTTAATTCATGAATTAGGAATTAAAAACATTCACTATGATTATAGAATTATGTTTCAATTTTTTTTCACTTTTTAAATATACAGAAGATATAGAACATTCTCATGTTGGTCTAAATGCATAGTCATCTTTTGTACTATAAAATGTGTCTTTTTTCCATGTAGGTCATTTCTATTGATAATCTTTGCTGATAAATCATATTAAGCTTAAAAGAGCCTTTTTATCATAGTTATTTTCTTTTTTGCATGCCAAAATTGTTATAGAAATGTGATGTGTGATTTTGAAATTTTTGGTCTGCAATAAGTATTGAAGTAGATGTAATTTTTAATTGCATGTCTTTACGAGTATAAATCCATGAAATTTTCCTCTTTCCAGGGAAAGACCAGCAGCTATATTAGTTGACGTAAAAAGCATCGATGATACATCGAATTTTGATGAATTTCCTGATGTTGATCTCAAAATTCGTAAGTTTGTATGGATTTATTTGGGATAACCATGTCTCTTAAACCAAACAAATGTTTTAAGTTTTCTAATGCATTTTTTCCAAATTTATAATTACTATATAATAGTATTTTTATGTGCAAAAAAGATTTTTAAGTGAAACTATATCTTTAGTAGTTTTGATTTGAATGAAGTCAGTTGACATAGTCAACTCCCCATTAATCATATTCCTGTAAAATAGGCCATATTAACAAGTCGTCCCGAGACTTGATCCTGTAGAGATTTTTGTCGAGAAATTATTCAGAGCTATAAATTTTTGGAATATTTTTTCAAGCAAGGGAAAATGACTAGATTTTATTTTTATTCATTAGCTTTAAATTTCTTATAAGCCTGCCATGTCTGTATAAATTAGACATAGAGGCATGCCAGTTACAGGATATAGTGACAGTATTTTAATAATAAGAATAAGACAACATGTGCAAGTTCTTAAGGATCTCCTTAATAACTGTGCCAAATGGGTATATAGAAATTCACAGTTTATTGAAAGAAATAACAGCTTTTACAGCAAGCAGTGCAGCTATAAAGGCAAATTCTCTTTAATATCTAGTCATTAAGAAATTTTCAAAGTGTATTGTGGATCACTAAAATCACTCACAATAAAATCTAAAGCTTACATTTACAGCATTCTTAACTGAACTGATTAATTTATAGCTCCAGCCAACCTGTAGGGTTGCCTAGGACTTCCAGAAACTTAAAAACAAAAATTCCTTCAAAAAAGCATTAACCATGAATTCCCTTAATGTGGCCGAATTAACAACAAATTGCCAAACGTTATCAATGTGGCAGTAAAATGGTGTCACCGAGACTTGTTGGGAAAATTTCTGCCCATATTTCAAGCTGCAAGTAAGCTGTCTTTGCACTTCAAAGGTTAGTTGATTCAATATTATCAAGATCTGCAACATGATGCAGGAAATAAACGTTTAACATGCACAGTAAGTGATCACATATGATTAATCAAAAATACTCTTATGGCACATTTATTACTAAAAATGTGTTAAACAAATAAATTCAGAAGAGTATAAAAATACATAAAAGCCAAAATGTGATCAAATAAACACTATCTATATAAATTGACAATATATTTTGAGCATGGTAGATTAATCAAACACTTAAAATAGCTACTGATATGCATAGATTAATCAAACGCTAAAAATAGCTACAATCTCCATGATTTGTATTTGGTTCATTGTTAAATTTCTTCAGAATCATTTTGAAAGTCTGTAGCACAAACCTAATGTCATTTATTTTTTCTATTTTAATTATAAATTTCTTTTTAGCCAAAGTGATTTTTTTTCCTGTAGTCAGTCTTTTAAAATTGCATATAAATTTAATATTTTGAAATTAAAAAACATTTATCCTTAATTTCAGCATCTGCACCAGCTCCGAAAGAAGGCGATCCTGGTTACAAGGATTGGGTGTTTATTAATTACACTTTTCGAAGATTCGAAAGTCTCCTGACACAGATGGGCGTCAAGCAGAGCAAACGAACTTAAATAACACTAAATGAAGAACCCTTGTCTTTCATCTCAAAATATTGGTAATCATGACACATAACCCAGTGGTGACACTATGATAAAAGATAAGCAAAGGGTGATTTCCCCCTCTTTTTTATGTTACTGAGGTCACCCTCCTCTTTTGCCACATATAAATTTGAGAAGGTAAAATAATTGTCATTTGTGCACTGTAAAGATATAATTTTAAAAATATGTTTTTGGGACAGACAGAATTTTATGGGTAGAAAATATCTTAAAAAAGCAAATTGTTTTGTTTTTAAAAACTTGTATGTATCTGGAAGAAATAATTTGCAGAGCTACAAACATCCTCTTTTTTGGGGGGGAGGGGTAGGTGTTTTGGTCAGTGTATCTGCTGTATTTGCAGCTTTTTAAGGAATAGTTGCATCGCACAAACCTTTTTGTTGTTTTTCTGTTTGTTACAGTGTCATACATAATGGGTGGTGAAGTAAGTATTTATAAAAGTGTTCAGATCTGTAGAAGTGTCACCCCCCACACATAGAGAAGTCTTAAAAAAAAACACTCGTGTGTATATTTATAAGTGTTTGCTTAGTCTGATAAACTTCTTGATTAGTTATTTGGTCTGGAATCTGATGTGCCGCTATTTTAATTTTTTAAGCTTTAATAAAAAAACCTTATTGAATAGGTTGAAATGTAAACCAACCTCCGAAATGTGTAGAATATTTGTAGTGTTTTGCTTACTTCACCCAAAAGTTCTAAGTAGAGCTCTGTTTGAAGCATTTTAGTCATTTTCTTTGTAGCAGAATACTGCCTCATACATCGTATATTTATATATAAATGAATATATATATATATATAATAGTATTTTTATGTGCAAAAGATTTTTAAGTGGAACTATATCTTTAGTAGTTTTGATTTGAATGAAGTCGGTTGACACAGTCAACTCCCATTAACCGGGCCAGTGCTGGATGCATTAACTCAGAATCGTAGTTAATCAACAGAAGCTAAAGAAAAAAAACAGGGGAAAAGGTAGGAACCGATATTATAATTAGAATAAAAAGGCTGTTAATAACTTCCTGTGTTTTAAGCAGATAATCTTCAGAATAATTTCATTTGATTTATTCACAATGAAAGAATGCACTGGAAGTAACAGAATAACATCATTAGAAATTTTAAAAAAAAAGATAAAAAGGGGAAAATAAGCTATAAATGGTTATGGCATTATTAGTTATTATAGCTTCCCATGCATTTTTCTTTTCCCTTTTGCAATTTCCATAAACAGCTTTGTTTTATGCTGATGTTTTGTGACAATTTTTCGATTGGTAAACAAACTTAACCTCCACCTTCCCAAAAAAAGAATGGCTTAGTTAATTCACAACCGGTTCAGCAGGAGTTGACTGTAATTTATATTTTTGTTATGCCTTCCCCCCCCCCCCCCGCCTTGAAGACATGTATGGTTATATGCAATCACACAGCCTTACCAGAAATACTGCTATAACCCTCTTTTTAATAGCAGTAATTGCGTAGATTTTTTTTTTTTTTTTTTATAATTCATGATTTTCACATAGACTTTAACTGTGACTTGTTCTTTCCCTTGCATTTGATCTGAATTGAAATGAAAACATTGTACTTTTCGGTTACTGGCACACCACCCAGTCCAAATGTAAATATTGGTGCAAAATTATGGCAAGGAATAGGTATGACAACCTTAATGATTGATATATTCAGCTTCTTGAAAAGAATGCGTATTTTATTAAATCCAGAATAAAGACAATGACAGTGTTTTTTATTATTCTAGTAGATAATTATACAGTGATTCATTCTTATCTCGATTGATAAACTTCTACTGATGTGAGCTCTCAATGACAGAAATAAATACACCAAATAGTTATCCCAAAAAGAATGTGTGAACCTTCAAACGGGTATCTGCTTGATAAATCACGTTTATCTTGTGGGTATGACCTTTCATTGTAAGGCCATATTGGTGTTTAGGTCGCAGTAAAATCTAGTTTTATTTTGTGGTTTTTTTTTAAGCTAGAAGGATTGTGGATGATACTCGTATAGTGGGAAACTAATTTTGAATGTTCGTCTTTTGACAACTGCCAGATTGTGTAATACCATATTGATTCTTTCTCAAGCCTCATAAAACTAACTGCGAAAGAAACTTAATAAATTTGTTACTTACATGTTATCACAACCATCTTAGTGGAAGTCTCCAAATTTTCAGAATGTGCTGAACACTGGCAACCATGTGCATAAACATCCATCATACAACAACATTCATAACAATCCTTCAGTCAAGCGATGTTGCCATTTACCTTTTTTGTGTGTGTGTGTGTGTGTGTGTGTGTGTGTGTGTGTGTGTGTGTGTGGAGCTTTAGTTGTTTATATTGAGAAATCATGATATTTTTTCTTTCAGTTCAGTTTTAAGATATAACTTGTGGACTTTGCCAGCAGTGGGAGAAATTATGATAAAAATTTTGTGGGAGGGCAACATTTTGCTGCAAAATTGATACAGGTAACAGTGATAAGATGAGTTTGGTAGATAGCCGGTGCCCAACGATGAGTTACTCAATTGTCTAATTTTTTGTAATGAAAATGGCTGCTCTGTATAGGAAGAGAACAGTTATCATGCAGTCGTTCATCATTTAATTATTAAAAGTTGTATATTAAAATTTTTAAATGCTTTTTCTTTTGATACATTATTAACATTTTGTCAATTTACAATAAATACTGATAGTTCATGTTTTTTTTTTTTTTTTTTTTTTGAAAATCGCCAAGTTATACCTGATAAATAATGTTTTTCTTCTATAAAAGTCTACTCAATTGCGATCAAGTGTGGTAAAAGTCCGCCAAATTGCGTTATTAATACATCAGTACCATAAATTTTATTTTACGAATACGTTCATTTGTATGCAGAATCTTTCTGCAGTCGTGTTTCTAAATAATTTGCAAATAAAAGTAAAATAGTGCGAGTTT
Source organism: Stegodyphus dumicola (assembly GCF_044657685.1). Lineage (NCBI taxonomy): Eukaryota > Metazoa > Arthropoda > Arachnida > Araneae > Eresidae > Stegodyphus > Stegodyphus dumicola. The sequence continues at coordinate 21,732,406 of NC_140774.1, forward strand.
AATATTATATTTGTGGAAAGTTATTTTTATTGAATTTAATCAATATTATAAAAATTGCTTAAGTTATTTACATTGAATTTAATCAATATTATAAAAATTGATAGTTGTTTTCTATTAATTATTTTAATTAACTTAACTATGACACAAAGGAAAGAAAGTTACCTTTTTCTTGGTATATATAAAACATTATTGAAGAATACTTTTTCATTATGCTAATAACAAATCTGTGTCATCAAATATGGCAGAAATTTAAACAATGAATATTCGAGCATTATTTTTCTTTGTTAAATAAAGTAAATTGGATATGGGTTAGATATAGACTAAAATAAGTCAGAACTTCAACAACAAAGCAACTGAATATCATGGTGGAAAAAAATTTTCTGGATTGATAGTCATTTTTCCTAGTTTTTTGTGCTTGTAAAGTGAACTACGTTTGGTGGACGAAATAGCTGGTGTCCCAATAACCGAAAGTAGTTTGTAATAGCATTGTTATTTATCCTGGTTGTGCCTAATGTTTTTATATAATATACTTTACTTTCATTTTTATACATCTGCTTAAAATTGTGCTTTTATATATATATATAAAAGGAAGTATCTTTTTTGTAGCTCTTAAAAGTATTTTTGCAATTTGAATAACTATGTCAGAGATTAGTTTATTAATTTACATAGAACCAAACCAGAAGATTTTTGTAGAAATGGTATTTTGTATGAACTTTTTCTCAGTGTGATGAGCAGTGCGTAATATCTGAATGCCTTTTTTTAAATTTATTTTGTCCAAAGTTTTTTTTTTTTTTTTTTTTCCATATAATTTCTATAATGCTTTATTCTCATAATGGCAATTTAAAACTAAGTGAGATGGTTATCTTTAACATTGTAATTACACATGCCTGATTTTCAACTTATTCATGGTTAAGGTAAAACTCTTAAGTTAATGAAATTATTTAAAATTTTATATTGAAAATTTTCATTGATTGGAAACTGAGGCAAGAATGTTTCAACCCCCTTTTTATAGTTTTTATTTGTGCTCTTATTTATTGCATGAACTGAAAAAGGCTTTTTTTTTTTTTTTTTTTTAATTAAGGCAAAGTAAAAATCCATTGATTTGTAATTTTTATTAGCTTTCATGTGAGCCATTTTTTGATCATGTGGTCTTGAATAATCACTTTTTTTAAACATCTGCTTTGGCAGTGGAGCTAAATTTTGAAACTTGTACATTTGAAAGGAAGTTTCACAATTCTTGCTGAAAAAATATATTATAAAAATATGTATTTTTCTGATATTATCATTTAAAATTTTTATTTTTTTCGAAACTGTGCTTTGCACGATTGAACATTTTCCTGCTGATATTTGAATTTGCACAGTTGGATGTATAGAAATGGATTTTTATATCATGTTTTTCAAAAGTGTCCAATAAATGTGCATATGCTTGAAAGTGAGATTTTTTGTTGCTATTATATTCATATCTGGTGTACGTTTGATTTCTAATTTAATTTACACTGCCTTCTTTTTTTTTTTTTTTCAAACTTTTTTTCTGAGTAGGCTGTTTAACTTTTGTGATAAATCTAGTGAGAGAATGGCACCCATTACATTCCATGTTCACACTCATGCAACCAAAGACTAATATAGTTTTCTGCCATTTTTATAAAAGTTTTATTCCTATATGGTTTGTTACTATGCAGTGCCATATCCCGAAGAATCTCTTTTTCTTCTTTCAGTTTGTTTTGTTCTTTCATATCTTTGAATTAAAAGTGTGTTACTGGAAGATTGTTATAATATGTAGAAATCTATTTTACTCTTTGCACATTTTTCACTATTCCTAAGTGCTCTTCCCGCTTCTTTCTTTCCCAAACTCGAAAAATAAAGTAAAATTTATTTAAACTAGAATTTTTTTTTTATTTCTTTTATAAATTAAACAAGAAAAAGTGTCAGAAATATTTGCAAATAGTTGAGTAAAAGTAAGGCTGACTTTCCCTTGCAAATATGAAATTTACTTCCGCCCCCCCCTACCTCGTTGAGAATCCCTGCTAGTGGGGGTAAGGGCTAAATGCATTATTTATTTATTTTTCAGCTTGCTGAGACTTATTACATTCTTCCTTCTTTTTGCATAAATTCCTATTTAATAAGCAATACTCAAGTTCTGAAGAAATTGCTGGTATTTTTTAATTCAGCTTTTTCTATTCACTTTTAAAATTTATAACCCAAAGAAGGAATAAATAGTACGCAGTATCTGAACATTAATTGCCAGTTGCCAATACACTGACAACTATTGTTTATTAGTGCCAGTACCAAAGTAAGCAAGAAATGGGAATTGGTACATTTTGGCAATGCCTGGTTACGATATTCATAAGCAGTTAATTTAGTGTCTACATGATTAACTTAATTTATACATACAGAAGCAAAACACATTTGGTAGGAAATTTAATGTAATTTTTTTTTTATCATAGTACAGTTTTATAAGCAAATTATTTAAATCAACAGTATGTAGATGTATACCTGAATTTCATTCTAAAGAGATACTTTCCAGTGGCCACAGTTCAGGAACAGTTGTTGGTAAATGCATCACAGAGTGATGGATGTACGTTATATTGTACATGTTCTGTTGTGCACAGTTGCATTGATGGAGATTTGGAATACTCATGATTTTCTAGTAAAATAATGATGAGCTTGAAGATAATGGCACTAATTCTGCTTTATATCTGGACGTATTTGGTGGATGCATAAATGCAGTAAAAATTAACTAAAAAACAGAGATTGTTGCAAAAACTTTCTGCTGTGAGAAAAGGTGTCAATTCACATATGTGTTTGCTCCAAATGATCAGAAGTTAACATTGCAATTAAGAAAAAGACCTTTAACTACGGCAGTGCCCTTTACATTCTTCCTTCTTTTTCTTTCCTTTTGCCCGTAGGAAAGTTGAGTCACAGGTAGTGTTATTGACAGCGTATAGTTAGGTACCAGCTATACATGAGTACTCAATGAACTGTTAAAAACTTTTCATGACTAAGATCAATTTTGTTATTCTCAGCATGATATTTTTTTTTTAATTCATTTTAGATGGATATAATTCGTTTTGAAATATATTATGTATTTTGGCGTTCTCTAAATGGTTGTATTTTTTCTTTCACTTCTGCAGCTTATGTATGTGTGTTAAATAACAGTTGTGTATACTTCACCTTTTTCAGTTGTTTATTTCTTATATATGTGGTGCGCTTACGAGCTTAGTAAGTATTCTGTGAAGTCTTCTAGTTTAAAAAATAATAAATTAAATCTGAGGCTAAGAATATGTACTTGTTCTCTAATTATTAAATATTTCATATCTGTCTTCAAACCCATAATATTATTTTATCTCAACATTATTGTATATTTCTTCTCATATTAATATATTTTGTTGGGAGAAATTTCATTTGCATTAAATTAATTTTGCTAAAAGATAATCGAATGTTATCTTTTTTAGTTTTGTGATGTTTTAGAATGACGGTGAAGAATACAGCACAGGAATTAATTTCAAAATATTTATGTGTATATAGTAAAGAATCTAGTTGATTCGTATAAAAGGAACTTTGAAATGTATGTGAAATCTATTGAAGGATTATCAAATAATCTGTAGATACAAAGTTTTGGTTTTCCCACATTTTATGTTGGTTTGGTTCAGAGTTTATAACTATCTTTGGTGTAGTAAAATTGTGTGTCTATGGGAAAGTAGTGTTTGGAATGAGAATTTGTTTTTGCATTGCATATATACAAATATTTATTTTATGTCTGATTATTATGTACTTATGTGTAATGTTTTAGATATTTATTAAAAATTCTATAACATTTTGTTGTATTTTTTGCAGTTTTATCATAGTTTTACAATTCATTTTAATCTCAAATGTTGATTTTTCTACACCAATTTTTGTAACCCACTTCTACAAGAAATATCCCAGCAAAAAATTCTAATGAACAAATAAAATTAGAAAAAATCACACCAGTGTAAAAATTAAAATGAGAAAGTAAGAAAAACGGTTTTCATGGAATAAGTTTTTATTTGAAACTCATGAAATCACTAATGCGCTAAAAGGAGAAAAATAATTATACAGTTTAATGGAAATGGATTAAATAAATCTTTTAATAAAATTCATCTAAAATTTTTTAGTACAGTCAAAAGTCGTTAATTCGGACACCCATAATCCGGAATGATCTATAATCCGGACCTCAAAGCTAAAATCTTTCTGTGCATGCGCCGCGTTGACGCAGGCACATAGGTGTTTACGCATGCGCGCAAGACCTTTACAACTGCGCATATGGGTGTGCGCAAGCGCAAAATACGTTTTCGCGTGCGCGTTTAATGTGCAACGGATGGTATAAGCTAAAATTATCTAATTATCTATTTCAGTTAATGTTGATGATTGCATTGTTCCTTAATCTTCGAATTGGATCCGACTTAATTATTTTTTTCAGACTGTAAGAGCAATTTTATAAAAGTAAGCTTGAACTTTCGATTATATCAAATAGAATTTCCGATGCCGGAGCTCCCAAAGGATCTACAAAACGAAAGTATGTCCATCAAACAAATAGTGGAATTGCTGCAAAAAAATGGATAAAAATGTTTTTTTTTTCGTACAGTGTTGCCATTGTTTGCTTTGAAATCGTTTAGTTTTTTAATCAAAAATTCATTGAAGTGTTACAAAATCTGAAATTGGTAATAAAACAAATTGAAAATTCAAATTAGGGCTTCCACATTCTATGGAAGCTTACGTTATTCAAATTTTGATGGTTCTAGGTACCGTTGTTTTATCACAATGTGAGAAACATACGCACATTTGTGCAGATTCTTCCTTATTTAATTTCTTTAAATCTAATACAGTGGGATAATATATGGTGACAACGATTTAAAAGTAATACAGCTTTTTAAAGTTTTCGCAAAATGCCAAAACAAAATTAATAGTCCTTCAGGGCAAATTGTTTGCTGTAAAGCTGTAAATTGCATTACTATCTCATTCATTTGAAAGATTCCCTCCCCCCTGCTGTATCCATTTATGCTAACAGTAAAATTCTGAGACTTTGTTTATTAATTGAAGATACGTACAAGAAATTGTTTCAACGTTAAATTTTTGGCATATGTTACTACCACTATATATATAAAATACAAGTAATTAAAAATCATTTAATTTATATTGGTACTAATCAAACTAAAAAAAAAGTTGCATTTGTTTTTAATAATTAAAGGATATTAAAGTTTGGGTAATTTTTATCTTGTTAAGTAACCAAGCTGTTCCTTGTTTGGATGTAAGCTAATGAGCGCAAGTCTGAGATCGGCACATATATCGAGTCGATATTGGTATTTTGTTTTTATGTGATTTGGTAGTGAATAGGCTTTCTTATATAGATACATAAAAGCAAATTAAATTGAAATTTTAGAGCACCACTCTACACTATTCCATTTTCACTGGTAATGAGCCCAAAAATTAACCATACCTTCTGTTTGGAATTTAAGTGTGTTGTCATTAGAGAGTTCATTTAACCGTTCCTTATTCAATGACAGTTTATTTTCAAAATTGCAATGGAAAGAATTAGGAACCCACGAAAATGCATTATATTTACCATTTGGAAAATAAGTTTTGATTTGTGACCTCAGAGTTTCAAGATGTGAAAATATGTGATTCATAATCCTTTTCTGCTAAAAAAAAATATTAATGTTGGAAATTGAGAAAAATTCTTTATTTTACAAAACTAACCTTTAAATCAAATTTCCTTTCAGACCGCTTTAATTTTTTAAAGTCATTGAGAACAGTCAAAGAAATGACCTCATAGAAAGCAATTTTAATTGCTTAGTTTTGAGAATACAGTGTCAGGGTTCAAGGCTAATGCACAGAATTCATGAATCCATCGCTACATACATATATTCACACACAACACAACAGAACATTTATTTAAAACACACAGTTGGTGTTCATCATTTCAGACCAGTGTTTTCTTTGCCATTAATCAAAACATAATCAAATATTCTCCGCATATAGCACCATCTATACATAAAGATTCTTTACATAAGCGAGTTTTGAGAGAGAGATGCCAGCGTACTTAACCACGTCTTCAGCAAGAATAATGACTCAAAATCTTGGTAATTTTCTTTGCAAAACAGGATATTTTTGTAAATATACAAGGATTACAATTTGAGAAATGCTGGCCTATGTAAAAAAAAAATTTTTTTTTTTTTTTTGTCATTCTCGTTTTGAAAGAGAGGGAAGAGTTTGTTAAGCTTCGAAAATTTCAAATTATTGTAATAGAAACTTTAATTTAATTAAAGATTTAAAAAAATAGTTATAAAAGAACGTATCTTACCAAATGCTAATAATAAGTACTTTTCAGTGTAATGTTATAACCTTGAAACTGAAGAACCAGTATTTCACCTTCTTGTTATAAATTGTAGCATAATTATAAAAAAAAAAAAAAAAAAAAAAAAAAAAAAAAAACACAAAAACACAAAAATCTCTCTAACAATATCTTTATCATTCTTATTTTAAAAGAAGGCAAATATTTGATTTATAATCTGGAAAAATTTCAAAATTTTGTTATTGATACATTTTTAGATGCCGAAATTTTTAAATCATTGATGCCAATTGAATAATCAAAAAAAATTTGACCGGTTTTCGAAAAATTAGAAATTTATGTTACAAATTTTATACGTATTTCATTTAAAAGATTTTTTCCCCACTATATCTGATGGTGCAAACAGTAAATGTCTGAGGTTTTTAGTTTGTTCATTAAACAAAGATGTGTGCAAAAAATTTTTTAACGTAAATTTTAAAAAATCTAAATTGAATTTCGACAGAATCGTTTTACCACTATTAGTGTCATGCCGAAAAAGTGCGTATACAAAATTTGAATTCAATAGGTTATCAGGAAGTAGTTTGAAAAATCAGTGAGAAACTTTTGACTTCAAAGCGACAAACAATAGGTGGGGACTGAATAAAAGCTTATAAATAATTAGGGAAGAAAGTCCTCCAGTTTGGCATAGATTTTGAATGAAATTCTTAATTTTGTGGGTGATCATAGGGAAAAATTTAATGTCCACTTTAAATCGGTTCTGGATCTTGGAGTGGGGGGGGGGGTTTAAGTGTAGGAAGAGAACAAAAAGTTAATTATAGCCGATTACGACTATAAAGATAAGATGAGAGAAAAGGCAATAGAGGGATTCCAAGCGTCACATATAAGGTCAGATATTCTGGTGGGGGTTATCAAATGAGAACTGGACCGATAGCTTTGAGGCGTCTCGTATCCATAGCAATGCATCTTGGCAAATGGAGATGAACCGTAACTATTTATTAAAACCGCACCTAATAAAATCAACCTTGGAGCAATGAAATAATTCAAATTAATGTATGGAGCATGCATAACAGACCGTTGACATGGACTTTCTTTCTTTTCACCGTCGAAAGAACAGCTAGCCCACTGGGTTAGGTGCTTTTTAGCCTGTTGGATCCCATTGATGGAATTAAAAGTAAATACATGAATAAATATAAATCAAGAGCTTAGTACTGTGTCCTCCGGGGATTGGCCACGAAACGAGGAACATGGAAAGAAGGTGCATGGTGGGGACTGCTGAGACTAAGCAGAACACTTTTTCACTATTATCATACATGTTAGGCAAACAGTTATATTAAGGATGTGCTATAATAATCAGATACAGATGTAAAGATGATCAAGTGCATTAAATGAGTTCTGGAATAATCATAATATTAAATATAATTAAAAACAAAGGAAAGGAAACAAGACGTTAAGTAAATTAATGTATGTACGGAGCGGGCTGCTGACGGCACAGTGTCCAAGGAAAGAAGTAACTCCAGGCTGTCAGCAATGGTAGTGCAGTCTCTAATGCGGCTGAGTGCATATTTATTCTTAATTGCGTTCTTGAACCATGCCGGCATATTGATTGCAGTTGGTCTTTTTAAATGTGAATTCCCTGTGTGCGAGCAGTCAAACAGATAGTGAAATCTGGGTCGCCAGTACTGCCACAAATACATTGGTCACTGTCTCTTAGGTGAAATTTGTGAAGATAGGACATATATGGGCAATGCCCTGTCAGATACTATGTGAGGTGCAAAGAGCCTGCTATTATTGTGGTTAACGTTTGGTTGGAAATTATACAGTCTTCTGCCTGTAATGCTTGTCTCCCAGTAGTTTTGCTATTGCTTCATTAGTTCACATTTGAGAGTAGTTTTCAGATATGAGTGCAGAAGGGGCACACCAATGCTGCTCACGTGGGGTTCATTGGCTGCGCCTTTTGCAATTGTATCTGCTGCTTCATTTCCTTTAATCCCCGTATGGTAGCTGTACCATTGTAGCTGGGGCCTCACACTTGCAGGAATCGAAATTAATAGTTTTTGTATGTCTCTGACAATGGGATGTCTACTGCGGCCGCCCTAGATGGTCTGCAAGCTTGACATTGATTTACTTTATACCTGCCATTGTTAGCAGTAAAGTCCAGAGCTGCCTTTAGGGCTGTAAGTTCTGCCTAAAACACCGAGTTACTGGGATGAAGCTTCTTAGCCCAGGAAGCGTAATGGCAAACTGCACATTTAGTTGATCAATGTTAAACGTATTTCGCATACTGCGCATGCCCAGAAGAGAATTTGCGGTAATTACGACTTTGGTACAGATCTAAAAGAAGATAAATACGGTGTGTAATTGATATTCTGTTATCATCATCATCATTCGGAGGGAGACGCCGTGGCAGTAGGTTCGTCGCTGAGATAGTGCCTGCTGCCTAAGTCCGGATCAGCGTGTACGCCCTCTCTGATTAGCGTGGTGTGCTGAGTGGGACCATGTGCAAACTTAATCTAATTGCATCAGCATTTTTCAATGCTTATTTGCAGTTGGTATTATTTTATAAAAGCCTTGATGCTTTTACTACTTTATTATTTTGATTTATTATTGGATTTTAGGAATTATTTTCGCGTCGTCTTGCCATTAATATCTGATTGCTGGTTCGCGTGAAAATTCGCCATTTTATTGCTACCGCGTGCTTGCGGCGATTAATTGTAATTGAGTAATTAATTAATTTTTTATTATTAATTAATTTGTTAATTAATTCTCAGTTAATTGACATGCAACAGGATAAGACTGAACAGTCGGATAACACAACACAAAAACCCACAGGGATCTCGAGACGAAAATGATAGAGATAGGAGTCCTATCAAATTACATGAAAATAAATGCATGAAGTCTCACTTGACCAACCCACTAGTTCAGATGATGATTTACCAAAAACTTAAGGAGATCAAACAATCCGTAAACGGAATCAAAGACCTAATATTAAGAAAATCAAATTTAGTAATCAGACTGAAAGTGCACCACACATACCCCAAACACTGTGAAAACATTCATAGTGAAAATGCTACGTATGTAGCCGTCAATGAACAATCAGTAGACCTAACTAATAATAATGTGGACACTAGCCCTTCTGCTAATGATAATTCAGATAATTCTAATACAAACAATCAAACACAAAATAATAATAATTCACGAATACCTCCAGTGACTCTAAAGAGAAAAATGAGCTGGAAAGAAATTAGCACTTTTTCATCAACATAAAGTTAAATTTCATGGAGTACAGATACCAAATGGCATCAAAGTCATGACTGATTCCCCTGACGACTATAGGGCTATAGTCAAAATAATCAAAGATCAGCAAATTGAGCATCATTTATACGTCCTTCCTGAGGATAGATACCTGAAAGTTGTCCTATGAGGCCTCACAAGCAAAACTCAGATTGTCGACATAAAGATAGATTTAGAAAACCTTAACTATTAACTTAAGGCTATTAAGCAAATGACTTAGACGACGAAAGAGAAGTCACCAAACTTCCGTTATTCTTATTTTCTCTCCCCAAAACTGAAGAGTCAAAGAAAATATTTAATGAACGTTACCTCTGTGAAATGAAAATTAAAATTAAAGAATATCTTGGTAGGCAAGGACCCCTGCAATGTTTTCGTTGTCAGGGGTTTAATCACACCCAAGTTGGGTGCAATTACGCCCCCAAATGTGTTAGATGTGGCAAAGAACACTATGTTAAAGACTGTCCGACCGTAATTTAATGATGAAAAACCATTGTTTTGTGTGAACTGTGGTGTTTTTCACACCTTCAGTTTTAGGGGGTGTGAGAAATTCCCCAAAAGGAAACCAGATAAACCAAATACTCCAGTCGTGTCATAGAAAATAAATCACAGTCTCAGGCCTTATCTACGGGTCTCTATTCGGATATTTTAAGTGAAGCTAAACAGATCTTGACTCATCTTCCGGAACTTGTTTCCGTTATTAAATGCTGGGTTTCAAATTTTTCAGCAAGTTAAAGAAATTAAGCAACCCAGTCATGAAATAAATAATTCCGCTACTACTGATAATGGGAAAATTAGACTCTTAAAAGCCCCTATTAAGGTGATGACGTGGAATGCGCGTAGTATACATTCCAAGATCCCGGAACTCACGGACTTTTTACTGAAGCATGACGTTGACGTAGCCATGATTACTGAAACTTTTGGTATGCCGAGTACTAGTCTGAAGATTCCGAATTATATATGTTGTAGATGTGATCGGTTAAGTCACTGAGGTGGGGGGGGGGGGATCGCCACTTAACATTAGGAACTCTCTACAGTCCTGTATGATTAACGCTGAGCGTTAAAATGGTCATGAGTTGGTTACTGTTTCAATTCTCCTCGCTTATTATGTTACTGTTTGTGATGACTTCGTGGTTTAACAAGGCACCATTTAGCAAGACGAAACAAACATTTATTAAATATATAATTCAAAGCATAATATAATAGTTACTCAGAGCAGTACGTCGCTCCTACCGCATAGTACAATCTACTACCTTCCTCTTCCGAGGCTAACATGCAACTCCTCATAAATACATTAACACTTCTCGGAGAAGAGCTACCTGCGCCAAGCATGCTCTGTTGATCGCCAAACAGTCGCCAGATATCACACCCCCGTCGTAAGATTGTTGTTGATATTATTTACAAATCAATCAGCAATCTGGAAACTAAAATCTAGCAACTGTTTGCGATCAACGTGAAAAAGAAAAAAAAACTACATATACTTGTATACATTCTATCCTAACTTTCAAATCTCAATTACTATAGACATTTGCAACATAATACCTACATTTGTACTTCAATTTACTACATAAACATATATCAACTCAGACACTTCAATATGGAATTCAAAACCTAAGAAATTGATTCATAAATGCTACTTTAAACATTAAAACATAATGTGAAGCTTTCATGTAAAATAAATAACTAGTAAAACTCCAATATAATGTGAAAAGGGACATTCAAAGTATAACATTAAAGCATTTCTAATAAACGCATTACACATTTTTATATATAAACATAGATAACTCATTTTTTTAACTTCACTTGTTCCGAACCTTATTATTATTGTAACAATTTATCAATTCTTAATTCAAAGAAACCAAGTTGATATTTTACAAACATGTTAAAATATACCCTAGTATTATTCCAATGATGACAGTAAAATTATTAAGTTTCTTATATTATATATATAAAATTATATTCTTAACATTCTTTTTAATTAATGATGCTGCAGCATGATTTAAATCCTTGGGAGAAAATATTTAAATTTACCACTTACCTCGAATATTTGTTATCCAATAATTTCTCTATTTCAAATTACATAAACATCTTATTTGCAAATGATTACTTATTTTCAAATGATTATGAAAAGCAAAGAAAAACTATCTAATTATTAACTATACAAAATGTTCGTGAAGATGGACAGTAAATTAATGTTCAAAGTTCACAGGTGGGAAGTCTGGATAATGCATCCGCGTTTGACAGTTTTTTTCCAGGGCAATGTTCTATTTCGAGATTATATTTCTGCAAAGCTATGGCCCATCATTGTAATTTGGACGATTGCGGAGCATTTCTCACTATATAGGCTAGAGGATTATGATCAGTCACAATTTTCACCGATGAACCGAATATTCAAGGTTCAAACTTCTTCAATGCCCATACTATAGCATAAGCTTCACGCTCTATAGTCGGCCAGCTCTGTTGAGGTTTCGATAATTTCTTGCTCGCGTAGCAGATGGGAAATTGCTTCTCTCCCCTTTGCTGTGATAAACATGCACCTATTCCGATTTGGGATGCATCAGAATGAATGACAAACGGATCCTGCAGTGTTGGGGTGATCAGCTCCGTTGACATCGCTAATCGTTCCTTCAGTTGTTGAAATGTTGACTCATGAATTTCTTTCCATTCGAGTATTTCCGGTTGTTTATTTTTCGTGAGTTCTGTGAGTGGGTAGGCGATCTCTGCATACCCTGGGATATAATCGCGATAATAATTACATAATCCTAACAGACTTATAAGATCTCTTTTCGTTTTCGGCGTTTCCAGCTTCTTGATTGCCTCTATTTTCTCGGGATCTGGTTGATGTTTTCCTGATCCAATAATGTGTCCTAACTATTTAATTTGAGGTTTTGCAAACGAACATTTCTTCGAATTGATAGTAAATCCAAGTGACTCTAATTTGGTAAAAACTTTATCCAGATATTGGAGATGAGTGTCGAAATCCGTGGAAAATATAGCTATGTCATCAATATAGGCTCTTGAAAATAGTTGAAATTCTTTCAGCGCGTTATTCATTACTCTCTGAAAAGTTGCTGCTGCGTTCCTTAATCCAAAGGGTAGCACTTTAAACTGATATTGACCTCGATGAGTTTTGAAGGATGTGTACTCTTTACTTTGTTCCTCCATGGAAATTGCCCAATATCCTTTCAGCAAATCTAAAGTTGTTATGACGTTGGCTCTTCCTATACTGTACATTAAATCAATGGCGTTTTGCATAGGAAAGTCATCTGGCTTCGTTACTGCATTCAAAGCTCGATAATCTAAGCACAATCTGATATCTCCATTTTTTTTTTGCTTACACAAACTATATCTGCATGAGCTATATGGATGAGCTATATCTGCATTACTTTCTTCTATTAGTCCCGATTTCAATAATTCTTCTACTTCTTCATCGACCTTGGGTTTCAATGCTTCAGGAATCCTATAAATGTAAGGTTTCTTCCTCTCCATATTGGGTATTAATCTAATTTTATGAGCTTCAACTTTAGCTATTTTCAGCTTTCCGGTGAATAGTGCTCGGTGTTTGTTGATAAGAGCTATCAATTTTCTTCTCTGTTGCGGATTCAAATTTTCTAAATTCAGATTTGCATCTATTTTAAAATCTTCCAGGGGGGTCGAGAGATCTTTTCCTGGCAAAGTTATAATTTCTCCAAATTCTTCTTCATTTTCAAATATCACTCCAACTGCATTGACACTAGCTTGGAATTTCCTAATTTTATTTGCATGAACATGTTTGATCTTTCCATCAGGTAGTTTTACTTTATAGGAATGAGGTGGGCAATGATTCACGATTTCTCCTGGACCAGTCCATCGTGCATAGAGTTTGTTAGTTGAATCTGGTATGAGTAAATAAACTTGTTCTCCGATGAGAAACACGCTAATGTGACAATCAAAATCGTAAAAAACAACCTTATATTTAGGTATGTTAAATTATATTCAAAATCGTAAAAAACAACCTTATATTTAGCGTAGGTATTCATTATACCTACGCTAAATATAAGGTTGTTTTTTACGATTTTGATTGTTCTCCGATTTTGAAATTTTTTGGTATTGACCTCCGATTAAAGTAATCAGCATATTTTTGTTGTTTATCACTTGCAATTAAATTGGCTTGTTCGGCTGCTTGTTCTAACCTTATTTTTAAAAGCTGTAAGTAATCCACTGCCGATTCACTTAGATTAGGTGGTATAGGTATTTCTCCTGACCATGAAGACTTCAGTACTGCTAAAGGACCTCTTGGTTGTCTTTCATACATCAGCTGAAATGGTGAGACACCCGTGGTGCAGTTTGGTACTTCTCTGTATGCAAAGAGCAGGTATGGGATGTGCTTATCCCAATTCGAAGGATCAGTCCTGATGACATGATGTAACATTTGCTTGAAGGACTTGTTCCATCTTTCTACTAATCCATTTGAAGCACTGTAAGCAGGTGTAGAGAACCTAGGGTGAGAACCTAGTCTTTTCTGGAATTCTTTAGTTAATTTTGAAACGAAGTTACTTCCGTTGTCACTAGCTATTGTATTAAGGATTCCTGTTCTCATGAAAATCTCCAAAAGCGCGTCGCAAGTGGCTTTTGCTGTCAAACTTCTCAGTGGAATGGCTTCTGGCCATCGGGAATGTTGATCTACCAGACATAACACATATTTATATTTCCTAGCAGAGGTAGGTTCAATAGGTCCAATAACGTCGATGTTAACTGTTTCGAAAGGTAATCCTGGCCTTCTGACCGGTGTGATGGGAATCTTGTCAGATCGCTTTTCTGGACTTTTCAACTGACAATCTTTGCACGTTTTACAAAAGGTTTCAACATCTTGTGCTAATCCAGTCCAATAAAATGAATATCGTATTCGCTCCTTTGTTTTTCTTATTCCAAGATGTGCACCGAAAATGGAACTATGTGCTAATTCCAACACTTGCGCTCTTCTACTAAGCGGAAGCACTAACTGAAAAACAGTCTGTCCTAATATTTTTTCTTGGTGATGTAAAAGATGATCAATAAATAAATAATTTCCTTTTTTTTCTATTGCTAGCTTCCATGCTTCTCTCAGCGACGGACAGTTAGCTTGCTCTTCGCGAAGGCGTTCAGCAGACGATAAGTCTGTGTTTACATAAACACTCGCCTTCTCCCCTTCCTCCTCTTCGTTTTTCTCCTCAATAAGCATTAGCGGGGGGGAATCGACGCTGTCGTTTGACTGTGCATTGGCGAATAAAGTTTGTAAGTTTTCGCTTCCGTAATTATTTCTTTCTGCGTTTGGTTCTTCTGCCGCAGGATTAATTAACAGTTCGTATATTTCTGGAGTTATTAGGCAAGGCACATTTAGCTTATCAGTCACTGCAATTAATGTATCCACAAAATTAAATATATTGCTTCCATGATCTTTATGGTAAATAGGTACACGGCAAACTTTTGCTTCAATTGGTTGTCCGAAAGCAGGTGTTAGCAATATTTTACCTCCTGTCTCCTCTAAATTTGGAATGAGCGATGAATGTACGATCGTTATCTGCGTTCCAGAGTCTACGATAGCTTCGATTTTCTCAGAGTTAATAAAAATATCTACTTTTTGCAGTGGTTGAACGATGCGTTCTGCGAATTCAGATCGTAGATGGGATGAGTCTACTTTAGCTACGATGCTTCTTCTTTTGATGTTCTGTTTGAATTTTTTTGAGTTTTGGAATCATCCTTCCCCTTCTTATTTACTGCAGTTTCGTTCTTTCTTCTTTTGTTTGGGCAATCTCTTGCGATGTGTTGATAATTTCCACAAATATAACATTCTTTTCTTCTCGCGTGAGATCTTTCGTGTTTTGGATATTCTTTTCTCATGGGTGGCGGAATATATTTGTCTTGTGCACATGTCGTATCCAGGAATCTCGGTGATCGCTTAATTCCATTTCGAACCTCGTTGAAAGATTTTCCTTTGGCCGTGAAATAAATATCACATTCTGTAGAAATATCACATTCAGCCATTTATTTCCTTGGCGTATTGCGACGTGTGCAGCTGTTTCTTCATCTAAAGCTTGGAATAATTTATCGGAAATAATTAGCTCCTTGAGTGTTTCGAAATCCTTTAATTCTCTTGACTTGCAGTAATAGTCCCATGTAGCTGTTAGTCTTGAAGCGAACTGGATATGCGTTTCTCCGGAATAACGTTTAGTTTTTCTGAAGTTTTCTAAACAGGTTTGAGGAGTAGGTTGATATTCCTTCAGAACAAGAGTTTTCAATTTTTCGTAATTTTGCAGATCTTCCTCCTTTATATAAACAAGAACATTTGAAGCTTTTTCTCCAATTAATTTCAATAATATTTCTGATTTGTATTCTTCGGGAACCTTCTTGTGTTTAAATGCTCTTTCGATAGAATCGAAAAATATATTCCATTCTTCTGCTCTCTTCGGTACTGGTATAGTCAGTGTTTCTACTCCTTTGATCAGCTTGTCCAGGGAAATTTCGGTTTCTCGTTCTGTGTTTTGGATTAAAGGTATTGGACTTCTACTTCCTTCATTTTGAGTTGCTCGAATCTTCGCTAGTTCTATTTCGTGTTCTCTTTCTCTTCTTAATCTTTCTTCTTCCATTTGCATTCTTTCCATTTCTTCTTTTCTTTTCTATTCTCCACTGTAGTAATCAGAATTTCTTTCACGAAATCAGCATCTTCGATGTATTCCTTGCTATTCTGGAGTTTGTGTTTCAGTTCTTCAGCTTCAAATCTGGGGATGCTTCTTCGCCAATTTCCAATAGAACTGTTACTAAATCCTCTTTCTTTGCGTTTTTGAACATTTTCTTCTATTTTCCTTTAGAATCAAGCCTTTCAAACTCTCGATTAAATAATTCTCATACTTTTACTCCCTTTTGCAAATGCACACTTCTTTCGTTAGTTAGGCTTAACTTTACGCCTCTTCCGTTTTCAACGCTCTAAGCTTCTAACCTCTCTGGTTATTCTCGTAAGAGAGCGTGTTGTGATGATTTCGTGGTTTAACAAGGCACCATTTAGCAAGACGAAACAAACATTTATTAAATATATAATTCAAAGCATAATACAATAGTTACTCAGAGCAGTACGTCGCTCCTACCGCACAGTACAATCTACTACCTTCCTCTTCCGAGGCTAACATGCAACTCCTCATAAATACATTAACCCTTCTCGGAGAAGAGCTACCTGCGCCAAGCATGCTCTGTTGATCGCCAAACAGTCGCCAGATATCACACTGTTTGTTTCAACTGCATGTATAATCCGCCGCAAAATATGCTCGATATTGTTTACCTGGCTAAACTCCTGGATACGAATAAGCAGATTATCATTGCAGGAGATCTGAATTCTAAGAACCAAGAATGGTACTGCAGAAGAAGTAATAAGAATGGTAAAAAGCTTTTAGAACTCATTCACAACTATCCAATTTATTTTTATGCGCCGTGCGAGTACACCTATTTGCCACAGAACCCCCGCAAAGGTGATATTCTGGACGTATTTTTGTCTACCACTTTTTTTCCCTTTAACCTCGAGGTTCTTCGGGAACCCATTTCTGACCACTGCCCGGTCATTGCAACTCTAGGCACTTGTAAAGATATAGTTGAAGACTTCATTAATACGACGGACTGGAAACTCTTCCATTACATGCTTACTGACTGCCACATTAATATTCACAGTCGGCAGACGCCGCAGGATATAGACTCGGCCATTACTCAGCTAACCACAGATATACAGACGGCTTATAAAAAGGTCACCAGGAAAATCTCCAGGCAACAAATTGCAGACAGACTACCCAAGCGAATTATTGACCTTATAAAGGATACAAACAGATCAACAGGTTTCATATCACGTGGGACCCCAACACTAAGAAACAGATGAATAGACTCAACAGGGTGATCAAGAAGCATATTACTCAACACCGCAAAGAATTATGGGATGATAAGATTACAAGCTTCAACGAGCCAAGTAATACGTTCTGGTCCTTTGTTAAAAGATTGAAGAGCAAGACTACTGTGGACAAGCCCATCTGTGTAGAGCACCGTACTGCTGTTAATGATAAAGACAAAAGTAGTTTAATGGCTGATCATTTTAAGAAGCAATTTGTCCCTAATAATACTTCTAGCAACCAGGAGTTTGGACCGAGGTTAGCTCCTGCGTTACTGATTGGACTTATGACCCTCTTGCACAAAATCCTTTTAAACTTACCACGCCTTATGAAATATTAGCAATTATCAAGAAGCTCAGGAACAGAAAGGCCCCTAGCTTTGACAACATGAATAATGTCGTGCTCAAGCGGCTCCTTTAAATATTATGGCAAAATTCCAGAGCGCCTCATTCTCTCCAGGATACAGCCACATCTTGACAAGCTCCCATTAGAGCAATTTGGATTTCGGAAAGCTCTCTCCACCACCAAGCAGTTGGTGCGGTTAAATGAATTTATTGGTGACTCAACTTCTAGTCTACATGTCATTCAGAATTATCTGAACAGAAATCGCATCGCACAAGCAATCCAATCAGAGCTCCTGGCACTCCCGGAAGAGAATAGGCCGGCTTTGTCATGGGTTCCGGCTTTGTCATGGGTTCCGGCTCACGTCGGAATTTTCGGCAACGAAGAGGCAGACAAAGACGCAAAACAAGCAGGAAATAACGTCTATGGAGAAGAGCGGCCGAAAAAATTACCGTACTTTTACCTTAAAAAGATGACGCTAAAGGAACTTATGGAGGTATGGCAGCAACGTTGGACTTCAGAAACCACAGGACGAAGGGTCCATACTTTCTTCCCAAAAGTTTCATTGCTTCAGCGAGGCCTAGCAAATTACTTAACGCAATTCTACTCAGGACACGGCCCTTTTCCGTCCTATCGTAAAAGATTCAATCTTACGGACACGGACATTTGCTCATGTGGAGAGATTGGCGATGCTGATCACTACCTCTTTAGCTGCGCAACGACAATCAGTTTACATCTAATGAAACCACAGGAACAATTTCGTTCGAAATGGGCGGAGCTCCTCTCCAAGAAATTCTCTGATCTTAAAAAAATCAAGGATATAATAAAATTCTGTCAAGAACATACCTCTTCCATGAGTGGAGGTAGAACTTGAAGGGGAAAACAGTGATTGAGTAGAGTTAGTATTCCTCTAACTTACACAAGCTCATGCTCTCAGAGAATAAAATAAGTGTCGTATTCAATGATTATATCAGCGAGTTCCTGGAAAAGTTGGCTTATACGAAAGAAATTAACACCGCAAATGTTATATTAGACGCTTTGTCATGAATTGTCTCAGCAAAGAGAACAGTTCTATTGCCCACCTCAGGAAAATACTAAGTGAAAGGCAAGTACGTGGACGTCCCATTTTCACTTGATCTGAACTAGAACTTCATTGCAATTTCTGAAATGCGTTAATCCACAGCAACATTCTCTTAGCAAGGAAGCTTTACAATCCTGAATGCAAGTGGGTACCAACCAAATATATGGAATTATATTTAATAGAATCGTAGTTTCAACAACTATGGTATCATTTATATTATGCTGTATCGCCTCGTATGTATCTGTATTTCAAAATGTAGGCAGTACCACTACTATGTACAACATCTGAATATTTGCAATAACTTGAATATAAGCACTTGTAGTTAAATGAGGCTTATGATACTGATTAGATCGAGTTTTAGTATTATATTTGCTGTTCAATCCCTTAAACTGTTCATTTCATTCTCATGTATGCATCTTTTTGGCACCTGAAGATTTTGTGTCGAATATAATAGCAAAGTAACTGTATGCACTAATAGAATTATAAATGCAAAGTTGTATAGTCTTGTATATAGTATCTGTACTGTAATAGAGAAGGTGGTATTACTGATCTGTATAGCATTTGAATAGTTGTAATAACTGTATCTAAGTATCTGTAGGTTAATGAAGTTGATGTTACTACTAAGTTAGGGTTTTTTATTGTTATTATATTTATCTGTGCTGAATATAAATTTAGTGGAATGGTAATTGTTTGTACTTAGCAGCATAAATAGTGTATAGTATAGTCTAATGTATCAGTATTGTAAAAGAGGAAGTAGTATCACTGCTACGTACAGTATTTGTCAAAATTGTAATAATTGTAACTAAGTATTTGCAGGATAATGAAGTTAATATTACAATCTAGTTAAGATTGGCATTGAAATTACTATTCATTTCAGTATTCACTGTATCTTGAAGTCTATTGCATGCATCTTGTTTGTAAATGAATAATTTGTGTTGAATATATATTTAATAGAATGGTAACTGTATGTAATGTAGTATCATAAATACTGTGTTATTTAGTCCTGTATATATATTAGTGTTTTAAAAGAAAAGGTAGTATTATTGCTATGTACAGCAATTGTATAGTAGTAATAATTGTATCTAAGTATTTGCAGGTTGATTTTTGTATTCTATTCATTGTATATTCCATTATTAACTGTCTCTTGAACTCACTTGCATGTGTATGTATATATATTATATATTATATATATATATATATATATATTTTATTTTTTTTTATTTGTATTTGAAGTATCTGAGTTGAATATAAGTTTAATAGAATGGTAAAATATGTACTAAAATATCACAAATACTGCGGTGTATAGTTCTCATGTAACTAATTGGTACTCGTGGTTTAAATTACTACAACAGTACTCAAGTATTGATAGGTTAAAGAAATTAATAGAAATGATTAATAGAAACTTTGCTTATGGTATGCTGTAAATCTAACATAATTCTGCTATCTTACGGTAAGATGCATTTAGACTGTTTTATAATTAAAACTCTACGTCCTATATAGTTATTTAGGAAGTTCTTAAAAAAGAAAGTGTTAGGTATATGCAGAAGTTCAGCAATGCATGCTGTCATCTTTTCTGACGGATGTGTTAGTCCTCCTTCAGTTATATCTTGATCCTTATATTATTTAAAATGTAAGAACATGTAATGTAATGTATGGATAGGGCTTTGATTCTACAGGCTTTGATCTACATACTTAGATCCTACAGGAAACCTTGCGAATTCTCGCACAGGCGCGAATTAAATACCAGCACAAAAGAGGGTGCATCGTAATGAAACGTTTTATATTCTTGGCACACAGAAAGGGGTGCAAATCGCAAATTCTTCAATTGTCCCCGGGCGCTGGAAACTCTCGTTACGAACCTGAATACAAATCAAACTTGAAAAATAAACGAGTACTACTCGTTACGAAAGCACTTCAAAACGAACACACTTCAAAATTACGCCTAAAAGATGGACTCACAGAAATCTAACCGGCGTGATACTAAACTGATAAGGCCAAGAGGCTTACTAGCGTGACCGCGAAATAAAAACGAAACGTGCGCTTGGCTAGCGAAACATACTCTGAACAAACTGAGATAATCACATGGTTAAACAGCACTTCACTTAACTTTTAATTTACATCCTGGCGAGAGAATGTGAGGGGAAGTTTGAGAAGTTGAGAAGAGGAAAACTCTAAATAAATTTTTTATGCAAAATAAGGAAAACCCTATAACGTAATGCTCTTCTGGATATATATATATACCCACTTAAGAAAGCAACCACATTTAATGATAAATTATCAAGTTTTTGAAACTCATCATAGCTGGAAGAATCACAGTCAATAACTAAACTGTCACCAAAATCATTATTATTTCTATTACTTTGTTGGTTCTCCTCCTCTGCATCTCCTTTATTTTCTATACTTGTAGATGGAGGTACAGGAGCCAAAATGAAAAACATAAATTGATCCCCATCTGGTTGGTTCACAGTTGGAGAATTTACTTTTACATCGGAAAGTATTTAGCGATGCAATCTTGAATACCGATGAAAACTCGTAAGCCGATGGATTTGTGCGAATTCCACCACTTCCTTGGATACGGCTTAAAAAATTTCCAAGGCAATCTTGGTTGCATCTCTTTGTCATAAAGAATTCTCGTTCTTTCAGCATCTCTCCCGAAAGCTGCAACATAGCTGTTATTGTTTGAGTCCAACCTTTTCTGCTTCCACATCCTGCAACATGCCTTCTTGGACCTCCTTGATTTTGTGCAAGTGGTTTTAGAAAACCAACGAGTCAATGAATGACAGCATGTTTGTCCAAAATTTAACATGTTCAGAACCTTCTATTACAGCACAATGCAACTGTTTTCCCCTTAAGGGATTTTTTCGAATTCCATTCATAGAATCGAACAACTTATCTATCTCTTGTATAAATTCTACTGTTGGAGCAGCACTTGCTTCTATTATTCCAGACAGGGCACACATATTCATTTCTGCTGCTACTGTGTAGCTAAACACTTGTGCAGCAAGCGCAACTTTCATGGAATTCATACCAGCCACGTATATGTTTGCATCGGTAAATTTTGGTGCACAGCGAACAAGAAGTGTTTGATCCACTGCGTAAAAATCTCGAATGTGGAATGACACAAGTCATTTATTAGTCTGGAAGTCATATTTCATAAGGCTCCGACGTAAATTTTTTAAAAGGTGTGGTGGATCGAACAAACAAAAAAACTTCTACCCATTAAAATAGAAGAATGACTTTGTAGATTCTGTTCCTAGGAGACTATACAATCTACAATTACTTCTACCCTGGTCACAAACCAAAGCCTTAACTATAGCATTAGCAGAAGACAATTTTGACAATGCCTCCATTATGATATCTTGAAGTCGTTCTGCATTCATGGTATGGCTTGAGAAGTAAACCCAATGGGTACCTTTTTCTTGCTAGTCAAACTTCTCAGCATTAGTACCAGTGCATGACTGTTAATCACTTCGTAAACCACTTCGTAATGAATCACTTCTTAAACCGCCAAAGTCCTCCAATCCAACCATATGATCCTTTTGTTGGTCATTCACCAGAGAAGGTTTCAATGATATTTCGTCAAAGATTAAGGCAAAAGTGTTTTCATGTCTCTCCTTATTTTGTAGAACTTGTTTCAATGCAAATATGACATCTGCACTAATCCGAGAGCGAGACATCTGCACTAATCCGTGTACGAGAGCTTTGATGACACAAAACGCTGAAGAGTTCGTTCATCTGGCAGCTGAAGAAATTCTTTTGAAACACGATATGCTGCTTTACTTTTACTGTATATGCGATAGGCATCAATTCTGTCAGACTGCATAAAACGCCTGCTTTTTGTTTTTTGAGTGTTCAATATTACTTGCCGCTGAATGAATGAACATTTTTTGCTAACCCCTTGACTAAATAGTGTTTTTTCAAAAGAATGAGCTGTAGATTTTCTCTCTGAATACGCCATTTTTAATTTTAGTTACCTTGCCAAGTCCCGATATTTTTTAACCGTCGTCCTCTGCTGTCCGCGAAAATTTCTGCCCAGCGGGCCGTCTGTTTTTCGTAGCATGTAATGTTATTTTCTCTGTACATCATAACTTTCCATACATAATTGTCCTAGTGGATGAATAACAATGAATATTAAGTAAAATTATAAGGAAATAAAGCATAATGGAAAAATATCTCTGCTTATTTCTAACAGCAGGATAATTTGATAATATCTGTTCCAGGCGGTCCACTCCTCCCATTTTGTTGTTGTCATCTTTTACAATTATTGGTTTTTTACACTTCTTTTCCGCGTTCCAACATCAGTCATCGAGCTATTATGGACTGTACTCATCAAACGTATATCCTTCCTGTCTTTCCAATTCACAATCTCATTTTTTCTCTTTTCTGCTGAGTAGACTTTGAAGCCATCTCTTACTCTCTTCTCTTGCATCTTATGTAAAATCATCATCATCATCATCATCATCATCAATATTGCCGGCATATTGCTGTTTTTACGCAACGTTTCCGGCTCTTAACGCATAGGCCCGAAGGGCGCATGACGGTAGTTGGCAATGACGATTGAAAGGAGGCATCCATGGAGGTAGGAAGTAAGATGGAGTCGCCCTAAACAAGTTTCTCCGTACCCTGCTCTGAAGCACCGGCGATCCCTACGTGGTGACCAAAACATTGGGTCATTTACCATTGAGTTCTATGGGATCTGACGCGTTCGGGTGTAAATATTTTGTAACGTCGTCAGCTATTTTCCCACGGGCTCCCACGAAATCTGGGAAAAGGAGACTTCAAATGGGCGCCAGATGACCACCCTGATGACACTTACAAATTCTTGAGGTCAAACGTGACCCCCAACAAAGTGCGGAAAGCATATTGTTTTTACTTCATACAAGTTCTCACGGGTTATGGAGTGTCCATTGTGTGTATGCGATAGACTGTCGCCAACTGCCTGTTTCTCGAAATAATTTAGATAGACCTCCCAAAAAGACGTTCTGTATTTTCCCACGGAAAATTTCAGTTTCTCAGGCTGTCAAGACAGTATCTGAGAACAAATCAGCGCCTGTTAACCAATGGAGAGATGCTCCGAAAAAGACGTTTAGCGAATCACTGCAGCAGACGCACAAGACACGCCCAGAAAACCTGGACATAAAAACAGTGAGTGAAAATAATTAGAGAGAGTTGTTAGTCTGAAGAATACGCAGTCGTTGCGTAGAGAAGAGAGAGCCTTTCTCTTGTATTTTACGGCTCTTCCCGAGTCGCTAGTAAGCTTTAGAGAGCCTTTCTCTTGTATTTTACGGCTCGTCCCGAGTCGCTACTAAGCTCTGTCAAGAGCGGAAAAAGAAACTCTCAAAGAAGCGTAGCCGGACTTTTTCTCCGCTACCTCTGTTTGAACTGTGTTTGAACTCAAGTGATTATCGTTTTCTATTGTAAACGGACTACTTTGCTAAGCAACCTACTTTGTTATGATAAGCAGTTGAACTTACCTTAAAATTCAATTTGTGAAATTTAACACTTACCTTTATTTTATTTACGCTACCCAAAATAAAAACCTGACTGTTCTAAAATCGCTACAGCTAGAAGGTATGTGTTAATTGGTGGCAGCGGTGGGATCGTAAAAACCCAATAGACAAACAAAGACGTGATCGTTTTGGAGAACCGTCCCGGTTCTTATCTTCATTCAGAATCAGCCGATTCTAGCAGTGGAAAAGAATTCTTTCGCAGTAAAGTTTGGAGAGTTTAACCAGCAGCTGAAAAGGGATCATCGATGAGAAGCGTTCGTGAAGAATCAACTACTACAAAGACTGGTTCCGGAAGTGCCTGGGAAAGAGTGTGAAGTAAAATTCTTCCTCGGGTGTAAAGACAAGACATAAGAAGTCCAGACAAGAGTGAAGTGTTGTGAATTCGCTTTTGGTGTTTACCACCCTCTGTGCAGTGAAAGTGCTTTTGGTGTTTAGTGAAAGAAGAATCGCCCAGTCGACTATTGTTCAATTGGTTTCCTTCTTCGGTCATTGAATCGCGTGTGCAAATAGAAAAGAAAGGAAAGAAGAGCTGTTATTTTTTTTGTCTGCAATGGGTAAGTTGATATGGCATTATCTTTTTAAAGAGGCATTTTAATGGAGTTTGTCTTTTGTGTATCGAAATTATATGTTTAAATGGTTACTCGTAAATGTTTTGTTTTTGATGAGTAGAGAATTTTATAATAGTATTTTCAACCTTTAGAAAGCACGCATCAGTTGTAAATTGAGTCAATAAGTATTGCTCTTTGTGACTAATATTCTTTTGCCAATAAGTATTTAGCAATTTTTTTTATATACTGCATTAAGTATGGTTATGTGTTAAGCTGCAACAGATTATTTAAGAAATGCTTAATTTACTTTAATTTTTTTCCTATGTTGCTAATGGTACGTATTTTATGTCATACATGCCATAAATTGCATTGCTATGTTGTTTTACTGTAGTATTTCTGGATAGTGTGAAACTTTCAGAGTAGACAAACTGGTACCTTTAGTTTTATTTTATTGTATCATTTTAAAATTTTGTCACTGGCAAAATGTCATATCTTGGCAAGGGTAGAAAGCAAGACCTCATAAATCTGTCTGTAGAATTAGGTCTAGAAGTTCCCCCAAATGCAAAAATACAAGATCTTAAAAACCTCATTGTACAGAGCCCTCAGTATGACGAAAAGCTCGTCGAGGCAACACTAGAGTCGATTATCGAAGCGCGAATCGAACAACATAGACTCGAAGAAGCCGAAGAGCGTAAACTTGAAAGGGAAAGGGAGAGAGAATTTGAATTAGAACGTCTAAGGTTGACAAACGCCAATAATGGCAGAGAAAATTCTCAAAATAATATTCCGAGATCTATGAGAGATTTGCAAAATTTAATGCAGAGATATAATCCCGAATCATCGGATATTTCGCTTTACTTAGCGATGTTTGAGCGTCAGGCTCGCAAAGCGAAGGTAGAGGAAGGAGACTGGGTGTCACATTTGATGGCTGTATTGCCAATGGACATTGTTTCTATTATTCTACGAGAGCCGGAACAGGAGCTAGATAATTACTCCTACGTAAAGAAAATTCTTTTGCGGCGGTTTAAGTTGAACCCAGAGGCGTTCCGCGTCAAATTTGTTCAACACCAGCGTCGTGCGGGTAGTTTATATAAAGACTTTGCTTTTGAGTTAAAAAACTATCTAGATGAATGGTTAAACGGAGTAGACGTACGAGATTTCGATGCGCTAAAAGACTTAATGCTGACGGATCAAATTAAACGTCGAGTAAACAGCGAAATTCGCGAACACTTCGTGGATGAGTGGCCGAGTATAATATCTTCTGCCGAACTAGTGAAGAAATTAGATGAATATGAAGCAGTACGAAAGTCCGTAAAAAAACCAACAGGTTTTACTAAAAATACCGAACAGGATTCAAATATTAAAGAAAGGAAAAAAGGAGAATTTTCAGATCGAGTACGTCGCCATGATAATGTTTCGAAAGAAAAAACTGCGGAGAAATGGAAGTCAAGTGTTTTCGAAAAACGGAGAATACCTAGATGTTATGAATGTAATTCAGATAGTCATCTCCGACCTCAGTGTTTTCGGTTAAAAAGACAAGAGGCCGCTGAAGCTGTAAACAAACTAGGCACTTCAGGATCTCCAGATACATGGCTAGCTCCCTATATGAGTATAGCGAGAGTAAATAATCGAGAAATGCCTGTACTCCGAGATACTGGCTCCACTATCGATCTGATCGGATGGGACCAAGTAACACATCAGATGCTTCTAGGAGAGACAGTGTGGGTTAAGCAGCCGCTAGATTTACATTCCTTGTGTTTACCCTTGGCTCGAATTGAATTAGAGGGAGAGGACTTTGGGAAAGTCATTACTAAAGCCGCAGTGATTAGCTCCGACCTGAATCAAGAATATTATGTGCTGGGAAATCGAACAGCCCGATTGATAGAACAGAATAAAATGCAGCCCCATAAAATCAATGCTGTTATGACTCGCAGTCAAACGAAAGCTTGCAGCAGGAAAGAAAATTCCCCTAGCCAAGGTCCAGAGAACAACGAAGTTGAGCGCCCCGCGGGGCGAATGAATGACGAGGAGGAGGGTGAAATTTCCCCCGTTAGAAGGGTCAGCGCGGGATGCGCAGAAGGAGAAAACTACTTACCCCCCCCCCGGTCGAATGACGAGCCGATGAATACTCTATTAGGAGTGACAAAGGAAGATTTTATCAAGGCTCAAGACGAGTGCAATACCTTAAGCGATCTCCGAAGGCAGGTACAAGAACAAAGGACCGCTGGAAAACGGGAGTTTGTCCGAGAAGACGGTTTGTTTTTTCGAATTTCCGAAGATCACCATGGGAATAAAAGAAAACAGCTAATCATTCCTGAAAAGCTGCGGGAAAAGGTAAAGGTTTTGTGCCATGAAGGAACGGCTGCAGCACATTTAGGGGTTACGAAAACGAAAGATAAACTTTTAAGGTATTTTTATTGGCCAGGTTGCTTTAAAGAGATAGAAGAGCATGTTCGCACGTGTGACCCGTGTCAAAAGGTGGGAAAACCCGGAGAAAAGAAAAAGGCACCTATGAAATTAGTACCCATTATAACTGAGATTTTTTCTAAAATCAATATCGATGCTTGCGGACCCCTACCAGTCACTCCGAACGGAAATAAATATATCATAACTGCCATCTGTATGTCCTCCAAATATCCTGATGCAGTCCCCGTTGCAGATATCAGTTCCGTGACGGTAACGGACGCGTTGATGAAAATTTTTAGCAGAATGGGGTATCCCAAAGAGGTCCAATGTGATCAGGGAACTTCCTTCACGAGCAACCTAACAACCGAGTTTTTCACAAAATTTGGTATCAAAGTGACTCACAACTCTGTTTATCACCCGCAGTCGAACCCCGTAGAGAGACTTCACCGCACAATCAAGAGACTCTTGCGAGTGCTGTGTTTAGAGGCCGGATCGGAGTGGGAGAAACATCTCCCATCTGTTCTGCTAGCATTGCGTACGGTTACACACGAAAGTATGGGATTTAGTCCCGCCGAATTGGTCCATGGTAAGAACCTAAGCACCCCAGAAACACTATTGTATGAACACTGGGTTGAGCCCCAAGAGGAGAATGTCACTGTTACGGATTATGTTCTCTCGTTAATAAATAGACTGAAAAGGTGCCAGGATCTAGCTTTTGAAAGGTTAGGAAAGTTGCAGGGAAAACGTAAACTCTGGTATGATAAGAAAGCAGTTAAGAGACAATTTAAAGAAGGGGACTGTGTGTTAGTCGTTGCCCCCTCGAAAGCAAATCGATTATCAGTTCAATGGTTCGGCCCTGGTATTATTGAGAGTCAACTCTCAGAGACTAATTACGTAGTGAAATTACCGGGAAAAAAAGAGCGTTCTCAGATATATCATGTTAATATGCTGAAGCCGTACCATCAGCGGCCGGAGACAATTAATCTACTATTGCAAGAGGTTGATGATAAAAGTTTAGAACCGGAAGTTGATATTCCATACTTCACTGCTGATCCAAATGTGTACGACTTTGAAGATATAACTCGGGAGAGTAAACTAGAAGAAAGGTTGAGTTCTGAACAGATAGCTCAGTTGCAGACTTTGCTAAATACATACATGTCAGTGTTCTCTAACGAACCTGGGATAACCGATTTAGTAGTTCACGACATCGAATTAATCAATAATCAGCCCGTGAGATCGAAGCCATACCGCACATCACCTAGGAGAAATGATATTTTAAAGTCAGAAATCCGGAGAATGCTGGATATGAAAATAATCGAAATCGGCGAATCGGATTACACCTCTCCTATGATTTTGGTGGAGGCTCCGAACAAAGACCCCCGGCCTTGTATTGATTACAGACGTCTGAATCAAGTAATTAGGACCGAATTTTTCCCGTTACCGAATATTGAAGAAAGGGTCGAGACGGTAGCTTCGGCTAAATATATTACTATATTAGATTTAGCAAAGGGTTATTGGCAGATTCCGCTCAGCCCCAAGGCCCAGCGTCTTGCCGCGTTTGTAACTTCCTTTGGCACTTGCCGTCCGCTAAGAATGCCCTTCGGGCTTAAAAACGCTCCGTATTTCTTCAGCAAATTAATGGCACAAATACTTCAGGGATGCGAAACATACGCAATTCCCTATCTAGATGACATCGCCATATTTTCAAATGACTGGAGTGAGCATTTAAAGCACATAGGCCAAGTGCTACTACGAATATTCCACGCAAATCTTAAAATTAAATCGTCAAAATGCAAGTTTGCACAAAATCATGTCAAATACTTAGGGCATGTGGTAGGAAACGGTTTCCGAACGCCTACGGAAGTGAAAACAGAAGCGATTCTGCAGTTTCCTCAACCCACAACAAAGACTCAAGTCAGAGCGTTCCTTGGTTTAACAGGATATTACGGACACTACATCCCCAAGTACTCTATAATAGCTGCACCCCTCACAAACTCACTGAAGGGGAAATCTAAGAAAGGAGCTATAGACTGGACTGAAGAATGCGAGCTAGCCTTCCGGCAGTTAAAAAGGCTATTAACCGAAAAACCTGTGTTATTCGCACCTGACTATACAAAGGAATTCATTGTACAAACAGACTCCTCCGATGTTGGAATGGGAGTCGTTCTTTCGCAACGGGATGATCTCAACAAGGAGCATCCGATTTTATATTTAAGTAAAAAGTTCTCAAAGGCAGAACAAAACTACAGCACTACGGAAAAGGAGTGCGCGAGTATCATTTTTGCCATAAAAAAATTGCATCATTATTTAGATGGGCAAAGGTTCAAAATCGAAACAGATCATAACCCCCTGGTGTGGCTAAACAAAAACGCAAGTTCAAACCCGAGATTAATGAGGTGGTCTCTAGTGTTGCAACCTTATAACTTTGAGGTAGTTTACCGCCCAGGCAAATTGAATAAAAATGCTGATGGGCTGAGTCGTTTCGAATCGGGCGAAACATAGAGTGTAAAGAGGTGATCATGCCAGTTTCTTATCTGAATAAGTATTTTGTATACAGTAAAAGTGTAATATAAGAATATATCATCAGTTATTTTGTCCCTTTGTTAAGAATATTTGTGATGTGTATGTGTAAATATATATGTGTGTGATTCTGATTTTAAATATTCCATTAATTCTCGCCTCTAAAGTTAATGCCTTATTGACTTATATGTGAACTTTTCAATAGTGACATTACTAGTACTGTTATTAATCAATGTAGCTGTGTTCCTGTAAAGGTGTGTTTGAAAGTGTTATCGAGAGAACAGTTTATTTCGTGTCATTTTTTAAATTAGTGAAATGATGAGGAGAACTTTCCTCTTCGTTTCAACTTGAGAAAAGTTCTTCCGAAGGGGGAAGGAATCTATAGCTGTAACGTCGTCAGCTATTTTCCCACGGGCTCCCACGAAATCTGGGAAAAGGAGACTTCAAATGGGCGCCAGATGACCACCCTGATGACACTTACAAATTCTTGAGGTCAAACGTGACCCCCAACAAAGTGCGGAAAGCATATTGTTTTTACGAAAGGAGAAAACTTTCATACAAGTTCTCACGGGTTGTGGAGTGTCCATTGTGTGTATGCGATAGACTGTCGCCAACTGCCTGTTTCTCGAAATAATTTAGATAGACCTCCCAAAAAGACGTTCTGTATTTTCCCACGGAAAATTTCAGTTTCTCAGGCTGTCAAGACAGTATCTGAGAACAAATCAGCGCCTATTAACCAATGGAGAGATCAAGGATCAAGGAAGTGCAATTTACGGAGTTCATAGGCAATTACGCCTTTACCTCCACATCTTCAAAGGAAATTAAATCGTCCGAAAGAGGGTATTGTCAAATAAGGTAAAAATTTTGATAAGCCGAATGACTTGGAGTAAGTGCCTTCACACTGAGTCAAAAAAAAAAAAAAAAAAAAAAAGGCAAAAAACTCAGAAGGTCTTAATTTTGCGCCGAAAAAGGGCCAGAATAATTTAGATAGGGGCAGCCAGAAAATTTTGACTAGAAAAATAAAAGGTGAAGTTTCCTTGAACCTTGATAATCATTTTCTATGCATACGTCAGATGAAGGACACACAGGGGAATTCCGATGCGCGCTCTTCGAGGTGGGGGGGAGGGGGGAACCTGTTTATAGGTCGAAAAAGTGGTTCTGTCAGTGATCAGCTGGGAGGGAGAAGTTTCATTTTTGACCGCTATTCATTGCGGTTTTTAAAAGCCAAAAAGGACGCTGTTAAGCGCCTAAGAAAGTTCCTTCTTAAAGGAAGAGAGAAGTTAGAGTTTAAAGAATATTTTTCAGTTTTAAAGAGAACTTTTTCAGTTTTATTGTAGTTGAAAGATTAGAGTGTGTTACATCAGTCCTATTTGACTGTGATGTTTCTTGTTAAAGAAACGCTAAAGAGGTTCCTCGAGTTAATGCCGTGTGCATTAAAGAACTTTAGAGGCGGGGGGGGTTAAGGAACGAGAGGTAGTTATTCACGTGGTTATCAGTGTGCTCATATCTAGCCCGTTTAAATGGCAGAGCCGAATATTCGCTATTAAGTACCGCTCTGGGTCTTTTTCGGGAAGAAGCAACTGCAGGATCGTATACGGGTAGCATATGAAGCACAGGATTAGCGACACGTTGAATATTTTTGAAAAGTTTTTCCGAAAGTCGCTGTATATAGCGATTAATGGGCATAATTTTGAGGTCGTTATGAATCTCTTCGTTCCGTACAAACCACGGAGCTTTTAGAATTTGCCGAAGCATTTTAGATTGAAAAATTTGGACATGTTTTCTGTTAGTCAGTGCGCATGGGCCCCATACGGGACACGCATACGTAAGAACCGGCCTAATCATTGATTTGTAGAGCAAGATTTTGTTATCAGTTGACAGGTCGCTATGACTAGCTAAGAGGGGGCGTAGGGCGGTTTTGACAGCTGTCGCACCCGCTATGATTTTGCGGATGTGAGGCTGCCACGTTAATTTTGAGTCTAGTAAAACACCTAGATATTTGTAAGAAGAGACCCAGGGAATGGGTTCACCGAAGAGCATTAAGTTGGGTAAATTTGGGACATTTCTTCGGATGAACATGGTGGCAGCACATTTTGCGACATTAATTTTGATTTTATACAGACCGAGCCAGAGTTCTAAGGTCGAAAGGTAACTCTGCAATTGTGAGATTACCTGGAGGGTGTTGGAGTGTTGAGAAATGATGGCTGTATCGTCTGCGTATAATGCAAGATCGATATTTGGGGCCTTAGGAATATCATTTACATAAAGGTTAAAGATTGCGGGGGCGAGGAGACTTCCTTGAGCCACCCCAGCATAGATTGGGCGGGGAGAGGAGAATTCGTGGTTAACTCGCACGCGGAAACTGCGTCCGGTCAAGTACGAGTTAATAATTTTAATGAGATGAGCCGAAAAACCAAGCCGCATGAGCTTGTAAATAATCCCGTCATGCCAAGTCCTGTCAAAGGCTTTGGCAACGTCTAGATAGACAATTCCAGTTCTCTCTCGCTTACGAAAGCCTTCATGAATGAATTCCACTACACGGAGTAACTGGTGTACCGTGGAGTGTTTAGGTCGGAAGCCGAATTGTTCCGGGATTAGTAAATTTTGATCCCGACAGAATTCATTCAGGCGATTAAGTAAGACAAATTCATAGATCTTAGAGAGAGAGGATAACAGACTGATGGGTCTGTAATTGACGGGCAGGTTTAAATTTTGTCCCGTTTTTGGGATGGGGACGACTGCTGCAATTTTCCAGCAGTCGGGGAAATAGCTTCTCCTGAGCATTACATTTATGAGTACCGTGATCCATACGATAAACATAGGGGGGAAGTTTTTGATCATGCGATTCGAAATAGAATCTATGCCAGGTGCCTTGTCAGGTTTCAGTTTGTCAATGAAAACCATGACTTCAGAAGGGTCCGTCGGCCTGAGTTCAGGAGTGGTGGGTTGTGTTAAAAAATCTTTAACCCGTGCTTGTATGCGCCCCTGTGTATCCGGACGGTTACAGTAGGAGTCGTGGTTTGTTGTGAATTGAGTTGCAAGGCTGTCAGCTATGACATTTGCCTTTTCTGAGTCGGTGTAGGCCATCTGCGCGCCATCGGCCGTTTGAAGCGGCGGAATGTGTGTTTTTTGTTTGCGTAATCGGGCGGCTGCGCGCCAAATCGATTTGTCTTCAGTCGTTAGGGACTCAATGAATGTTTTCCACTCCGCTTGTTTTAATAAGCGGGTTTCGGTCCTTATCTCGTTCTGTATCTTGCGAAATTGGGCACGGATGTTGGGATCTCGTGACCTTTGC
This sequence comes from Stegodyphus dumicola, assembly GCF_044657685.1. Taxonomy (NCBI): domain Eukaryota; kingdom Metazoa; phylum Arthropoda; class Arachnida; order Araneae; family Eresidae; genus Stegodyphus; species Stegodyphus dumicola. Next base: position 21,765,586 of record NC_140774.1, read on the forward strand.
CAAATTCTTCGCAAGTAATTTCGCTGCTTAATTTTGAATTTAGTCTCAGGTGGGAGCCTAGCACCTGGATGTTTACGTGGCTTTGAAGCCGCAGCTCTCGCTTCTTTCAGTAAAGACTCCAAACTTTTGATATGCCTGTCAAGGTCCGAATTGCTGGAAATTTTGATGGGAGGGAGTGAAGTTTTTTCCAAAATAAATCTAAAGTCGTCCCAATTTGTTGAGACTTGCTCCTCTAATTTTGAGTATCGATTTTGAATATCTAGGGATATCAAAACGGGGTAGTGATCAGAGTCCAATTCCTGAATCACTTTTATCTCATGCCGAAAGAATATGTTATAAAAGGCAGCCAGATCAAGAACTGCAGGGGACCCTCTATGAGGGTAAAAGGTCAGGAGGGTAGGAGCTATGATCTGTACATGGTTACTCTGGCACCATGAATTTAGACTAATACCATACCTGTTCCTGTTAGAACAAAACCATGCGGTATGGCGTGAATTTAGATCGCCAGCAATTATTAGATGATTTGAAATATTCAAAATTTTATCAAAATCACTGACAGGAAAAGCTGGCCTTCCACGTGCTGTAGACAGTGGAGGTAAATAAGCTGAGACTATTGTCAGCGGGGAGGAATTTTGAAGGAAAATTTTGATGATTGTCGCTTCCAAAAAATTTAAATGAGGGGACGGTATCATGTGGTGCTTTAACGAACGCTTCACATAGATACAAGTGCCGCCACAGGGGTTTCTGCCCTGTGACACCCTGTCAGTACAATAAATGTCATAATTCCCAATTTTGGGAGTATTCCCTGGGGTAAGGTGAGTCTCTTGGACTAAAAACACGTCAATATCGTGCTCTACTACAAAATCACGAACTTCGTGAATTTTTGGAGTTAAACCATTGGCGTTCCATGTGCAAATGGTCAGTTCTCGGATGGCATTTGAACTGTTTTTCGTACAATTGAATTTTAAGCCGTTATTAAATGTTCGTCACTGAAAAACAGAAGACATGGGTCTAAAAAAGCCGAATTAGGTTGAAAGCTCAACATAGCTTTCATAACTATAAAATGCCCTCATTAAAGCATCTGCTTGCCTGAGTTTAGGCATAGCTTTTTTGAAGGCAAGGAGCAGAATATGCTTGTCTACCGTTGGGTCGCGGGAGATTTCGATTAAGCATTTTAGTGTAGATGAGAAGACATCGTCTGAATCATTGCTACACTCTGCTGTGGCTGACACTGCTGGGGCTGCAGGGGCTTCTGCAACCGGCAGTCTTGGATTCGTGGATTTGAATCCGTGCTCAGTGGTGTTCTTCACCATCTGTGCATAAGATGGTGAACTGACGTTGCTCGGGGGAGCAGGCATGGGACGTCTTGTCTCAGCATTTGCTGGGGGCTTAGAAGAACCCTGAGGGGGGCTGTTTCAGCAGCTGCCCTAGTCCTAGGCGCGGAATTTTTACCGCGAGCCCGTTTGTTGCCTGGGTATCGGGGACAAGATTTGTACGAGGCTGGGTGATCTCCACCGCAGTTGCAGCAAGTGGCTGGTACATCTAATCCTTTGGTACACTCACGTGCCCAATGGGGTCCAGAGCATCTGACACAACGGATTGGAAGGGTGCAGAGTTCCGAAGAATGGAAAAAGCCCTGGCACCGAAACCACTGAGTAGGGCCCTTGCGGCCGCGGTAACGCTCAATGCTGATCTCTGTGCCCCACATGTCAGTGACGGCAAACAGATGATCGAGGAAGGGGTGAGGGATAACTTGTAAATATACAAGTGGCATTGGAAGTCTGGAGCCAGGCTGAGTAAGCCGAACGATGCGATGCACTTTAAATCCCATCGCCTCAACTTCCTCTTTGATATCCCCGATTTCAGTTTCAACAGGGAGGCCTCTGATAACAATTTTGACTGGCCGGTCCTGCTTTAAGTCGAAAGTTTTGAACTGGATGCCGGCTTGTTTCATCCAGCGGGTAACCTCCCTGAACTCCAGCTCTGTCTGAACAAAAATTTTGAGATAAGGTCCAGTCAGGATGCTCCGTAAGTTTGGGGCAATTTCTCTCATGAAAGACACTTGCGTCTTCCAGTTTTTGCTGCTTTTGAGATGTATTGCCGGAATCTCAGACTGCGGTGGGGGGGGTACGTTCCGTGCCTGCTCGGAGTTAACTCCCTCCCTATTACTTGCAGTAACAATTTCTGCTTCGTTAGAATGCTCATTGATTAATGAATTTTTGATTTTTTCATATTTGTTGGTATTCCTCTCCTTTTTAGGAGTAGCATTTTTTCCGGTGGCTGTTAATTTAGAATTTTGAATAGTACTATTTGTATCTTTAGCGTTCAAAGCCAAATCATCTATTGTGAGATCCACAATAGGCGCCTTCCCTTGCTTTCGAGCCGCGGGGGTGATAAACCCGTCTGGGTCAATTGTCTGAGTCTTTCGCTTCCGCGATGACGTCGACTGGACTGGTTTCCCCCGCACCTCGTGCGTGGGAATAGATGCCTCGTGCTTACAAGGATCTTCTGCGGATTGAGCGGCGGCCATCTTGGCGAAGCGCTCGCTCTCCAATATATTTAAAAATTCCTCTCTGGTTGAGGGAAGATGAAAAATTGGTACATCTAGAGCGTTAGCAATGTCATTAATCTTGTGAAAAAGTGACTTACCCGCCCGGTCGAGCTGGTCGTATCCATTTTGATCCAGTGGCGTTGGCGTCTTCTTCATGAAATTCTTCTGACGCTGTATGGCCTCAAATTGCTGCTTCAGGTCATAAAACTTGATAACCAGGTCCATGCGTTCGTCATCTGGCGACGCTGATTGCACAGAGGGAGCTTGATCCCTGATTTCACTCATATCTTGGTCAATAATAACATTATTATCGCAAAAATTTGGAGAATTGCCCTGCGTTGGCGGGAGCTCGTTACACGAGCGACCGTCACCCTCGGAATCCCCCAATGGAGAGATCAAGGATCAAGGAAGTGCAATTTACGGAGTTCATAGGCAATTACGCCTTTACCTCCACATCTTCAAAGGAAATTTAATCATCCGAAAGAGGGTATTGTCAAATAGGGTAAAAATTTTGATAAGCCGAATGACTTGGAGTAAGTGCCTTCACACTGAGTCAAAAAAAGGCAAAAAACTCAGAAGGTCTTAATTTTGCGCCGAAAAAGGGCCAGAATAATTTAGATAGGGGCAGCCATATAAATTTTGACTAGAAATATAAAAGGTGAAGTTTCCTTGAACCTTGATAATCATTTTCTTGGCATACGTCAGATGAAGGGCACGCAGGGGAATTCCGATGCGCGCTCTTCGAGGTGGGGGGGGGGAGGGGGGAACCTGTTTACAGGTCGAAAAAGTGGTTCAGTCAGTGATCAGCTGGGAGGGAGAAGTTTCATTTTATTTTTGACCGCTAGTCATTGCGGTTTTTAAAAGCCAAAAAGGATGCTGTTAAGCGCCTAGGAAAGTTCCTTCTTAAAAGAAGAGAGAAGTTAAAATTTAAAGAATATTTTTCAGTTTTAGAGGGAACTTTTTCAGTTTTATTTTAGTTGAAAGATGATAGTAAGTTAAAGCAGTCCTATTTGACTGTGATGTTTCTTGTTAAAGAAACGTTAAAGAGGTTCCTCGAGTTAATGCCGTGTGCATTAAAGAACTTTAGAGGCGGGGGGGGGTTAAGGAACGAGAGGTAATTATTCACGTGGTTATCGGTGTGCTCATATCTAGCCCGTTTAAAAGGCAGAGTCGAATATTCCCTATTGAGTACCGCTCTGGGTCTCTTTCGGGAAGAAGCAACTGCAGGATCGTATACGGGTAGCATATGAAGCACAGGATTAGCGACACGTTGAATATTTTTGAAAAATTTTTCCGAAAGTCGCTGTATATAGCGATTAATGGGCATAATTTTGAGGTCGTTATGAATCTCTTCGTTCCGTACATACCACGGAGCTTTTAGAATTTGCCGAAGCATTTTAGATTGAAAAATTTGGACATGTTTTCTGTTAGTCAGTGCGCATGGGCCCCATACGGGACATGCATACGTAAGAACCGGCCTAATCATTGATTTGTAGAGCAAGATTTTGTTATCAGTTGACAGGTCGCTATGACTAGCTAAGAGGGGGCGTAGGGCGGTCTTGACAGCTGTCGCACCCGCTATGATTTTGCGGATGTGAGGCTGCCAAGTTAATTTTGAGTCTAGTAAAACACCTAGATATTTGTAAGAAGAGACCCAGGGAATAGGTTCACCGAAGAGCATTAAATTGGGTAAATTTGGGATATTTCTTCGGATGAACATGGTGGCAGCACATTTTGCGACATTAATTTTGATTTTATACAGACCGAGCCAGAGTTCTAAGGTCGAAAGGTAACTCTGCAATTGTGAGATTACCTGGAGGGTGTTGGAGTGTTGAGAAATGATGGCTGTATCGTCTGCGTATAATGCAAGATCGATATTTGGGGCCTTAGGAATATCATTTACATAAAGGTTAAAGATTGCGGGGGCGAGGAGACTTCCTTGAGCCACCCCAGCATAGATTGGGCGGGGAGAGGAGAATTCGTGGTTAACTCGCACGCGGAAACTGCGTCCGGTCAAGTACGAGTTAATAATTTTAATGAGATGAGCCGAAAAACCAAGCCGCATGAGCTTGTAAATAATCCCGTCATGCCAAGTCCTGTCAAAGGCTTTGGCAACGTCTAGATAGACAATTCCAGTTCTCTCTCGCTTACGAAAGCCTTCATGAATGAATTCCACTACACGGAGTAACTGGTGTACCGTGGAGTGTTTAGGTCGGAAGCCGAATTGTTCCGGGATTAGTAAATTTTTATCCCGACAGAATTCATTCAGGCGATTAAGTAAGACAAATTCATAGATCTTAGAGAGAGAAGATAACAGACTGATGGGTCTGTAATTGACGGGCAGGTTTAAATTTTGTCCCGGTTTTGGAATGGGAACGACTGCTGCAATTTTCCAACAGTCGGGGAAATAGCTTCTCCTGAGCATTAAATTTATGAGGACCGTGATCCATACGATAAACATAGGGGGGAAGTTTTTGATCATGCGATTTGAAATAGAATCTATGCCAGGTGCCTTGTCAGGTTTCAGTTTGTCAAGGAAAACCATGACTTCAGAAGGGTCCGTCGGCCTGAGTTCTGGTGTGGTAGGTTGTGATAGAAAATCTTTAACCCGTGCTTGTATGCGCCCCTGTGTAACCGGACGGTTACAGTAGGAGTCGTGGTTTGTTGTGAATTGAGTTGCAAGGCTGTCAGCTATGACATTTGCCTTTTCTGAGTCAGTGTAGGCCATCTGTGCGCCATCGGCCGTATGAAGGGGCGGAATGTATGTTTTATGTTTGCGTAATCGGGCGGCTGCGCGCCAAATCGATTTGTCTTCAGTCGTTAGGGACTCAATGAATGTTTTCCACTCCGCTTGTTTTAATAAGCGGGTTTCGGTCCTTATCTCGTTCTGTATCTTGCGAAATTGGGCACGGATATTGGGATCTCGTGACCTTTGCCAAATTCTTCGCAAGTAATTTCGCTGCTTAATTTTGAATTTAGTCTCAGGTGGGAGCCTAGCACCTGGATGTTTACGTGGCTTTGAAGCCGCAGCTCTCGCTTCTTTCAGTAAAGACTCCAAACTTTTGATATGCCTGTCAAAGTCCGAATTGCTGGAAATTTTGATGGGAGGGAGTGAAGTTTTTTCCAAAATAAATCTAAAGTCGTCCCAATTTGTTGAGACTTGCTCCTCTAATTTTGAGTATCGATTTTGAATATCTAGGGATATCAAAACGGGGTAGTGATCAGAGTCCAATTCCTGAATCACTTTTATCTCATGCCGAAAGAATATGTTATAAAAGGCAGCCAGATCAAGAACTGCAGGGGACCCTCTATGAGGGTAAAAGGTCGGGAGGGTAGGAGCAATGATCTGTACATGGTTACTCTGGCACCATGAATTTAGACTAATACCATACCTGTTCCTGTTAGAACAAAACCATGCGGTATGGCGTGAATTTAGATCACCAGCAATTATTAGGTGATTTGAAATATTCAAAATTTTATCAAAATCACTGACAGGAAAAGCTGGCCTTCCACGCGCTGTAGACAGTGGAGGTAAATAAGCTGAGACTATTGTTAGCGGGGAGGAATTTTGAAGGAAAATTTTGATGATTGTCGCTTCCAAAAAATTTAAATCAGGGGTCGGTATCATGTGGTGCTTTAACGAACGCTTCACATAGATACAAGTGCCGCCACAGGGATTTCTGCCCTGTGACACCCTGTCAGTACAATAAATGTCATAATTCCCAATTTTGGGAGTATTCCCTGGGGTAAGGTGAGTCTCTTGGACTAAAAACACGTCAATATCGTGCTCTACAACAAAATCACGAACTTCGTGAATTTTTGAAGTTAAACCATTGGCATTCCATGTGCAAATGGTCAGTTCTCTGATGGTGTTTGAACTGTTATTTATACAATTGAATTTTATGCCGTTGTTAAAGGTTCATCACTGAAAAAACAGAAGACATATGTCTAAAAAAGCCTAATTAGGTTGAAAGCTCAACATAGCTTTCATAAATATAAAATGCCCTCATTAAAGCATCTGCTTGCCTGAGTTTAGGCATTGCTTTTTTGAAGGCAAGGAGCAGAATATGCTTGTCTACCGCTGGGTTGCGGGAGATTTCAATTAAGCATTTTAGTGTAGATGAGAAGACGTCGTCTGAATCATTGCTACACTCTGCTGTGGCTGACACTGCTGGGGCTGCAGGGGCTTCTGCAACCGGCAGTCTTGGATTCGTGGATTTGAATCCGTGCTCGGTGGTGTTCTTCACCATCTGTGCATAAGATGGTGAACTGACGTTGCTCGGGGGAGCAGGCATGGGACGTCTTGTCTCAGCGTTTGCTGGGGGTTTAGAAGAACCCTGAGGGGGGGCTGTTTGAGCAGCTGCCCTAGTCCTAGGCGCGGAATTTTTACCGCGAGCCCGTTTGTTGCCTGGGTATCGGGGACAAGATTTGTACGATGCTGGGTGATCTCCACCGCAGTTGCAGCAAGTGGCTGGTACATCTAATCCTTTGGTACACTCACGTGCCCAATGGGGTCCAGAGCATCTGACACAACGGATTGGAAGAGTGCAGAGTTCCGAAGAATGGAAAAAGCCCTGGCACCGAAACCACTGAGTAGGGCCCTTGCGGCCGCGGTAACGCTCAATGCTGATCTCTGTGCCCCACATGTCAGTGACGGCAAACAGATGATCGAGGAAGGGGTGAGGGATAACTTGTAAATATACAAGTGGCATTGGAAGTCTGGAGCCAGGCTGAGTAAGCCGAACGATGCGATGCACTTTAAATCCCATCGCCTCAACTTCCTCTTTGATATCCCCGATTTCAGTTTCAACAGGGAGGCCTCTGATAACAATTTTGACTGGCCGGTCCTGCTTTAAGTCGAAAGTTTTGAACTGGATGCCGGCTTGTTTCATCCAGCGGGTAACCTCCCTGAACTCCAGCTCTGTCTGAACAAAAATTTTGAGATAAGGTCCAGTCAGGATGCTCCGTAAGTTTGGGGCAATTTCTCTCATGAAAGACACTTGCGTCTTCCAGTTTTTGCTGCTTTTGAGATGTATTGCCGGAATCTCAGACTGCGGTGGGGGGGGTACGTTCCGTGCCTGCTCGGAGTTAACTCCCTCACTATTACTAGCAGTAACAATTTCTGCTTCATTAGAAGGCTCATTGATTAAAGAATTTTTGATTTTCTCATACTTGTTAGTACTCCTCTCCTTTTTAGGAGTAGCATTTTTTTCGATGGCTGTCAATTTAGAATTTGGAATAGAGCTATTTTTATCTTTAGCGTTTAAAGCCAAATCGTCTATTGTAAGATCCACAATAGGCGCCTTCCCTTGCTTTCGAGCCGCGGGGGTGATAAACCCGTCTGAGTCTATTGTCTGCGTCTTTCGCTTCCGCGATGACGTAGACTGGACTGGTTTCCCCCGCACCTCGTGCGTGGGATTAGATGCCTCGTGCTTGCAAGGATCTTCTGCGGATTGAGCGGCGGCCATCTTGGCTAAGCGCTCGCTCTCCAATATATTTAAAAATTCCTCTCTAGTTGAGGGAAGATGAAAAATTGGAACATCTAGAGCATTAGCAATGTCATTTATCTTGTGAAAAAGTGACTTACCCGCCCGGTCGAGTTGATCGTATCCATTAGTGTCCAACGGAGAAGGAGTTCGCTTCATGAAGCTCTTCTGCCTCTGGATAGCTTCAAACTGTTGCTTCAGATCGTAGAACTGTATTACGAGGTTCATGCGCTCGTCATCTGGCGACGCCGATTGCACAGAGGGAGCATGATCCCTGGTCTCACTCATTTCTTCATCAATAACCACATTGTTTTCGCATAAATTCGGAGAATTGCCCTGCGTTGGCGGGAGCTCGTTACACGAGCGACCGTCACCCTCGCTGTTCATCCTCGGAATCCCCAATGGAGAGATGCTCCGAAAAAGACGTTTAGCGAATCACTGCAGCAGACGCACAAGACACGCCCAGAAAACCTGGACATAAAAACAGTGAGTGAAAATAATTAGAGAGAGTTGTTAGTCTGAAGAATACGCAGTCGTTGCGTAGAAAAGAGAGAGCCTTTCTCTTGTATTTTACGGCTCTTCCCGAGTCGCTAGTAAGCTTTAGAAAGCCTTTCTCTTGTATTTTACGGCTCGTCCCGAGTCGCTACTAAGCTCTGTCAAGAGCGGAAAAAGAAACTCTCAAAGAAGCGTAGCCGGACTTTTTCTCCGCTACCTCTGTTTGAACTTTGTTTGAACTCAAGTGATTATCGTTTTCTATTGTAAACGGACTACTTTGCTAAGCAACCTACTTTGTTATGATAAGCAGTTGAACTTACCTTAAAATTCAATTTGTGAAATTTAACACTTACCTTTATTTTATTTACGCTACCCAAAATAAAAACCTGACTGTTCTAAAATCGCTACAGTAATTACGTCGCAAATATACATATAAATGTATACATTTTCTTTTTCTACAACACTTCAGAGTCCTAAGTATGTGAAAACAACATATTTTTAAACAACATTTCATTCTGAACGAAATTAAATGCTATACTTTTCACAGGACAATTTTCTCAGAATGGTTTAATTTGAATGAAATATTTTCACAAGTTTTCGTTAATTACATTAGAACAAAAAATTAAAGTAATTCGATTTTATTCGGTTAAGGTACAAAAATTAAGATCAAAGTTTATTGTATTATTAATATTAAAATTATGCATTATTTCTTTTCTATTTATAGAGCTTCTTCCTGAAATACTTTCTTAAATATGACATGATTTTTTTTTGGCTTGTGAGGCATCTTTTAAATCTAAAAATGTAAGTCAATTTATAATTAATGCTCTATTCGGTTCATTTTAAATTAGAGAATTATTAGGAATTAGCGAAATACTTTAAATAAGTATTTCACTAATTCCTAATAATTAAATAGGTATTAAATAGTACTTGACTTTCTCTGAACATTTCTGAAAGGGAATAAAATAAGTTTTTTTTTTTTTTTAAGTATTATTTAAAACTTGTAACCGAGTTATTATAAAATGTAAGGGAAATAATTCTTTTAATTATACTTATCAGATTTTTTTTTTTTTTTTTACCCTTCATTTCAACAATACATATTCCAAAACTCTTTATTACGTTCTTAAGTGCGCATCTCATAGCATTTGCTTTACAATACCTTTTAACAGATTGCTTTCCAATACGAACAATTCTTGCTTAAATAGTTTTATAACGTATTTGTGAACAGGATTTCAATTTATGTTTACAATTTAATATTAAGGTTATTATATATTTAGATAACATTTATAATCATTATAAATTAGATACATTTAATAATTAGATTTCTTCACGGTACTTTCACAGTTGTTTATAAGTGAATAAATTCTTCATTTCAAATACATTTATAAATAATTTAATGAATATTTAAGTATTTTGTCAAAGGTAGATACATGCTTTTTGCAAGCACATGCATAAATACCCATACATATTTCCTATTTATCATTTCCGGCATGTGCAAATCTTTAATTTCTGTGCATTCACTATATTTTTCGTGTAAAGTAATTTACACTAATTTAGCATACACCCGAAAGTTTTACATAAAAAATATATATGAATATAATTTGAATGAAAATTATAAGTATTACTTTTAATACCCACTCAAAGGTCAGTTTTTCTTTAAAATTCCTCCACGATGGCATCTCTCTCTTTAGGCAGATAGCCCTTGCATGCGTTACTCTATTTAATAAAAACTTAATCTGACCTATGTGCCTAATTACAAATATTTTAACATACATAATTTTATATTTACATTTAGCCATCAAGTTTCAAACTTTTCAAATCTTCTAGAAAATAAATTTTGGCAGATCTCTTTTAGCAATTTTCTTAAAATCTATATTTTTGTAGTGCAACAGCTTAGAATTTTATAAAACAAATTCATAATCAAAACCGCTGTTGTTAGTTATCGAAAAATAACCAAGATGTGATTTTTGCGTAAATGTCAGTAAACTATACAAATTGCTATTATCCATTACACTATGAATGTTTCTTTCATGCGAGAGTGTCCCTTTTTCGATTTCTATGGAACTGTCGTGTGTCGAAATACTATCAGAATCTTGTCAAGCGAGCTTCTGAATGTAAACAAAGAATACCCCGTCTGGTGACCCAAGCTACAAAGCAGTGCTTCACTTCTAGCGCGGAATGGCCCCTCCTCCCTTTCCTACCTCCATGGAGGCATCAGCAGTGCGAAGACGGGGTGACAGCATGACGTCACAAGTTTAGAGAAACACGCAGACGAAGCCCAGGACCAGGAGAGGCGAAGACAAGGTGAAAATCAGACTTGTTCTGTTGTTCATGATAGGTATATGTCATAATAAAGTTACACAAATAAGATTATACAATACAATTTATTAGAATAATATAAATACATGCAAATAAAAATTGAAAATGAGTACATAAATAATATACGGCAAAATAAGTCTATATACATATTTACAGCGACGTTGCACTCGTGATAAAGTTACGTAGGGAAGTTCGAGTCTCGAGTGATAAAGGCCGCGAGTGGTCGGATACGTGCGTCCTCTGCAAAGATCTGATAATCGAACACTTTGAAGTGTTTCATATGTGAGCATTTTTTCGCCTTTTCAAAGAATTTTCTATTAGCTTTATGAAGGAACTCTTCAACTCTGTCGATACGTAGGTCTCTGTGTAAGGTCTCATTAGAAACATAAAAGTGCGCATTAGTAATAACTCTGAAAAGTTTGTTTTGCGTTACTTGAAGTTTTTTCATGTCACTTTGAGTGTAGGTCGCCCAGGCAGGGGAAGCGTAACAGAAAATTGGCCTGATAATTGCTGTATAGATGTGTCTTTTCCTTTTAAGATCAAGTCTGGAGTTTTTACTTATTAGCGGGAGGAGATTTTTGATAGTATAAGAGGTCTTCCATTTAATATTGTGAATGTGGTCTTTCCAGGTAAATCTGTGATTTAAGACTACCCCAAGATATGTAGCCTTCTTAACAAGTGGTACTTCTTCATTAAAGATATTAATTTTTCTGTCTGTAGGGATTCTGGAATGTTTTTTGCCGATGATAATCAACTGGGATTTTTGTCCGTTAATCGCAATTCTCCATTTAGCGCACCATTCCTCTATGGCTGGAATTTTTTCTTGAAGTTTTATCAATGCATGCTCTTGACTATGTGACTTCACGGCAAAGGCGGTGTCATCAGCATAACATCCGAGGTAAGTATTAAGGTCGGCACTGTTGGGTAAATCATAAACGTAAAAAAGATACAAAATAGGACCAAGAATAGAGCCTTGAGCTACACCGGCTTTCAGATATTTGGTCTCAGAGTGTTCATTTCCAAAATTTACAAAGAATTTGCGGTTCCGTATGAAGGAGTTGATAAGTAAGATGAGGTCTCTACTGAAATCAAGTGTGATGAGCTTGAAAATGAGCTCCTCATGCCAGACGCGGTCGAATGCTTTCGCCACGTCTAGCATGAGTAAGGCGACACTTTCATGCCTGAATAAAGCAGATCCAATGAATTCGCATAGACGAACAAGTTGTTTAGTCGTTGATAGATTTCTACGGAAACCAAATTGTTCCATTGGGAGCTTATACATATGCGGCTCAATTCTTTTATAGATGACCCGTTCGAATATCTTACCTAGTCCTGGGAGTAGACTAATCGGTCGGTATCCCTCCGGTTTGGTGACATCTTTTCCCGGCTTTGGTAGAAGAATGACTTTAGCCTTTTTCCATTTTTCGGGAAAGTAGTTATTTTCCAGGCAGGCATTGAGAATGCTAACATATTTTGTGACCGTGTTAAAGTGGCATATTTTTAATTGCAACATTCGTTATTTCATCATAACCAGGTGCTTTCCGGTTTTTCAATTTTCTGATAATGTTCCTAACCTCTATCGAGGATGTATATTCAGTGCGATTTTTGGCCCCGGGTCCTTCAAGCCAGTCTTTGATAAATTGCCTAGTATTAAATGAGAAAAATGGGTCACAAGGGTCTTGATTCGGTACGAATTGTTGTTCTAAGTGCTCTGCCATAAGGGCGGCCATTCCTTGTATGTAAGCTCGATTCTGTTGTTACTATAAATTGGTTTATTTCAGGGGGGGGCTTGCGCCTAAGGTTTCTTGCGAAAGACGAGAAATCATTTCCAGATTCATTGAAACTCTCAATTTTATTATTCCAGACCTCATCCCGATGTTTCCGAATCTTGCATCTGATTTTATTATTAAGTCTGTTAAGTTCTTTCTTGACCCCTGGGTCCCAAGAGATATGCCACCTCTTTCTCAATTGGTTTCTCTGTTTAATCATATCTCTGATTTCTCTGGGTAATCGGAAATTGTCTCTATCAATTGGGATTTTCTTGATAGCAGTGTTGTATGCACCGAGGATACTATTGTTGAGAATTTCAATCGCATTATCAATGTCGTCTTTATTCTTAAGTGAGCTAATAATTGGGGGTTCTCTAACAATTGGGTGTAATATTGCTGCCAGTCGGTGATATTTTTAAACTTGTTTTCTTCGCATTTGTTAGTACCTAAAATAGCAATAACCGGCACGTGGTCGGAGGTTAGTTCAACTTTAACGTCCAAATACATTGGAATGGCGGTATTAGTGAGCACAATGTCTAGAATGTCTCCTCTTCTAGGGTTATCTGGGAGGTAAGTATAGACTGCAAGTGCATAAAAATAAATAGGATAGTTATTGATAAACTCGATTAGGACTTCGCCATTATTGTTGGTTCTTCGACAGCCCCATTCAGTATTTTTTGAGTTCAGATCTTCAGCCAGGATGATATGTTTATTATTTGGGAGAAGCTCAGCTAATTTATCAATGTCAAGTACATTGTTCGGTGGATTATACATTGCAATAAAATAGACAACTCCATTATATGGGAGTAGAACTGAGGCAGTAACTGCTTCATATCCGTTATCACGATCTTCGCTGATGAGGCAAGATTGTAGGGTGCTTTTCACAAAAATCGCGACCCCCCACCTCTATGACTCAATCTGTCACATCTATAACATCTATAGTTTGCGATATTCATATTGTAACAGGGAGTCGCAAACGTTTCTGTGATGAGTGCAACGTCAATATCATACACAAGTAAAAAGTTATGAAGTTCCGTAATTCTATTCTGGACGCTATGTGCGTTCCAGGTCATGAACTGAATAGGGGCCCGACTATTTCTGTATTGACCCATGATCTAAAGTTTGTGTTATGGCAGTTTCTGGACTGGTTTGAATAGTCTGTTTTGTTTGTTGTGTTAATTGCAAGAAGCCAGCGCCTTTAATGATTTTTACTAGCTCTGCTAGATTAGCAAAAACTGTTTTTGCTTCATTGATTATTTCCGAATATAGTCCTGATGATATGGCCTGTGCATAACTTTTACCTTCTATGATACGGTTTGAGAATGTTTTGTTTTTGACAGTATTACTTGTGCTACTATTGTTCTTGGGATACTTTTCACAACCCTTAAAGCTAGATGTGTGAGGTCCCCGCAGTTCGCACAGACTAGGGGCTTATCAGGATTTTTTCTGTCAGGGCATTCTTTAATTGAATGGCCTCCGCCACATCGGACACATTTCGGAGCATAATTGCATCCGGCTTGGGTGTGGTTAAAGCCCTGACAGCGAAAACACTGTGTGGGCCCCTGTCTGCCTTTATACTCCACTACTTTAATTTTCATGTCGCAGAGTTTGTATTCATTATAGATTCGTTTTGAATCGTCAGTTTTTGGCAGTGTAACAAGAAACAATGGGAGTGGAATGACTTCCCCCCTCGTCGTCGTGACATTTGTTTAATTTCAATAATTTTGTAATTCAATTCCTCTATGTCTGAAGTAGCAGTGAGTACATTTATGATCACTTTTAAGTTTTTATCTTGAGGCAATATGTAGGAGTGGTGCTCAACTTTGAGTACTTTAACCATGCCTCTATAACTTTCAGCATCTCCTGCAATGACTTTTATGCCATCATTCCTCAAGTTTTGTCCAATAAATGAGAATTTTTTTGGTATGAAATACTTTTTTGATATTTCCCAAAGTCATGACATTTTTTTTAAGAATTAGTGGTGGGAGTTTTCTTTGCGTGTTAGTCTCTGAATTTTGCGTATTACTTTCAGTGCGTTCATTATTTGTTATCGTCTGATTATTTGTGTTATCCTGATTTTCTGTTTCGCTTACGTTGGTATCCATGTTATTATCTGTTTCATTATCCTGATTATATTCTGCATGTGTTTGCACACTATTAATCGACGTATGATCATTCGTGCTATTACTAGCTTGATTAGCCGTAACGATCGGTGAGATTACTTGTGTGTGCGTACTGAGTTTCAATTTTTTAACAATTGGTTTGTGAATTTTTGTTCTAACGGTCTGGTCGCCTCTGCGGCGTTTAAATGGTTCTTCATCCGAACTTGTATCTTGATCAAGTGCTTTTTCCTCGGTACTGTTAATTGGATCATCATGCAAGTTTATTGGACTTCTGGCCCTGCTGTTTTCATCAAAATTTTTACCAGTGTTAGATGTAGGTGTTTTATCAATGACGCTATTATTTTGTTCTTTCAAAGCATTTACAATCTCAAGGGAGCTAAGCAGAAAATTGTAAAATGTTTTTTCAATGTCAGATAATTTCCCATCATTTTTGTCTCTGATTTTATCTAACTCCTTAAGCTGATTTGTGTAAATTTCCACGAGCCTCTCCATGGTCCGCTACGCAGAAATAAACGCAAAAAAAATCCAAAATCCAGCGCCCATAAAAATGGAGTCTTGCACCCCGGAATGGAGCCCTGGCTCGATAGCCTTCTCCACAGACAGATGTGCAGGCGAAGAACACGCGAGGCCCCTGACAGTCACCTGAAGTGAGAGCTTGGGGGTAACTACGTGTGTTATCCGATCCTAAAATCCAAAATCAAACGCGCAAAATATTTTAATTTTATCCGATTAAATATTCAAACGCGCAATTAATCTTAATGATAAGCAATATGGCAGTATTAGTCGCAATACCAGCAATCAGGCAATTTGGCAAGACACGTGGTGGTGAAAATCAAAATTTTGCGAAATAATCCTAAAATATAAAATAGTAAAATAGTGAAAGCATATAAGCATTTCACAATAAATACCAACCGTAAAATAGCATTAAAAATGCTGATGCAATCAGATTCGTATGAGCACGTGGTCGCACAGGGAAACCACACGAGACGCACGTACTTGCTAACCGGATCTGCACTGTAAAAAAAAACCTCGAAGTTTACAGACAAAAGTCTTGTATAGTTACAGAAATGCGAACAATTACGAAGGAAATACCTGTAACGAACACAGAGCCAAACGAAACTGTAAACTCTACAGGAATTTTTCAAGAAGTTTTGCTTGGATTTTGTCCGTAGCGTGTGATCACGTGGCTTAAAACGGCTGAGAGAGAAGAACCAATCAGGAAGAAGGTGGAAAAACAGCGTCTTAGCGGGAGAGTTCAACGATAGTCGCCATGTTAGCCATTATTTTTGCTATGGTCGAGGTAATTTCGAAATAGTGTTTGACGTGTATTTTACTAATTTTATGTAATGTATTTGTTATGTTCTTTACACTATCTATAATTAAATTCCTTTAATGTTTAGCTTATAATTCTAATGCTCCTAAATAAACCTGTGTTGAATTATTGTTAGAGTTCAAATCACAGAGCTTGTGTTCCATTTAGTAAAATAACAACTTTTATTCGTTACATCTGCAGGTGTCTGCAGTTAAACTGCTCATATTTATAAACAGAAACAAATTTGTTAATATGTTAGTTTAAAAACAAATAAGCTTAATATTAATGTTCTATCTATAGTCTAATAATTTCTCATGTTAAATATTTATGTATCTTTTAAAACATATCGCGTTAGAATATTCATATTTTTCATTTTGTTGACAGATGTAACATTATTATTCCATACATGTTATCATTAATCCCAGCGTGAACTGCTTTAGAATATTTTTCAGAGCATTATTACACTATGTATGTTATTATTAATCTCAACGAAAAAGAAAAAATAAATGTAATATATTTAAAAATTCGACAAAATAACTTAACATACATTAAAAATGGAATATTATTTCATTAATACATGCGATAAGTTCGCCTTAAAAGATTATATAGTCGGATAACAATTACATATTTGTAAAAGTATTCAATGTATATTATTTTTTGTGTTAAAGATAGTTTTAATCCAGGACAGTCTTTACCAACTTATAAAGCATCTATTAAGTTACATTATAACCAACATTTACAAAAGGCAATAATCGAAATGCCATGACTTTGACATATTTTTAACTATGATGTAACATACTAGGAACATTAAAGAAAAAAAATTCTATTTTTTCCTTTATGCTTGTTGAAAAGTAAAATATTAATAAAATGGTACAACATTCATTCTAGTACTTACAATGTAAATTTACTATAAATTTTCTATAAATTTTGGTGCAAAGTTCATTATAAAATGCATTTGCTAATATTTAATAGTTATAGCATTCAATATCAAATCATGGAAATTTAAGTAATGATACGTCAGTTGCATATATTAATTTCAATACTCAGCTCAATGCCGAATTTCTTCTATATCTGAGATAACATGTATTTTTTTGAGAATAATTCTTTTGTGTCATCTTTTCATTTAAAAATCTCTTTGAGATATATTTTAATGTGAATTATTTTCAAAATTATCCTCATTAGAATGAATGTTGTTCTCTTTATTATGTTTGAAACTGCCGTTATGCTAAAAAATATATTCAGAAAACTATTTATTGCTGAATGTTTAAAATAAGTTCTACTGCTCCTTTTTGACAAAGAGTATCCATTTGAATTGCAGTTGGTTTTAATTAATCGTTGGTTGTATTTTTAAGAGCTACTTGATAAAATTTAACAAATTAGTTCAATCTATGAGTTCATCTGAAAAACCTAAAATTTTTATTCCAATTCTGTCATGTGTATATATTTCAAGAATGAAAAAGAATTACAAATTCACTATCCAACAATACTGAGTAATATAAGTTGTTGATATAGCCAAACTTAAAATGAACCATTTTGAAACCAGATTAAATAAATCATCGCGTATTTTCGGTCATCGAATTTCTTTGGCGTTAAAAGTGTCAGAGATTTAGTAAATCCAAGGGTCAAGGTAAGCTCAGATATTTTTTTTTCATAATTCATATTTGCTAAGTTATAAATTTTGCTGATGCAAAAGTTATGTAACTTATGCAAACATATGCTTAGAGTATTTGAACTAGTGTTGAAAAATCACTGGAATTTAAAATGTAATTGACAGTATGCCTTAAAGCTTGTTTTGGTAAAAGCATATTGATATCCCTTGATTCCCTTGATATCCCTTGATAATACAGGGAGCACCCTTCAATATACTCTAACTGCTGTTTTTCATAAATTAAAACATTTTAGACATTTAAGATATCTTCCTGTAAGTTACAACTAAATGAATGACTCTTAAGCATAAAAATATCAAATTTTTATGCTTAAGAGTAGAAGGAGTTATACACTTTTTAAATAACAGTGTCAGAAAAATATACTTTTTAAAATATGTAAACCATTGTTTGAAGTACAGAAAAACCTTCCTTAGCAACTATACCTCTTTAAGTGACTATGTCAAGTATTCTGGTGATACAAACATTGATATTAATTATCACTGAGAATCATGCTTTGTGAAGTAACCACCTCCATTAAATATCAAAATTGTACAAAATTATGGAAGGTTATAGAGAGGTTTTACTGTATACTTAAAGTATATCATATCACTGTTAGATATTGATGATGTAAAAGATATTATCTAATCATAAATATTTCAAGCATTAAATAGCTTAGTGTAAGTCAATAAGTTTTCAGATTCTGACTTTGTACCCTGTCTTTCACTATGTAATTTTTTTCTAGCAACTGTGTTAAGTACCAGTAAGTAAGTTTCTGTCTTAAATACCACTTAATGTAATCAGGTATCATCTGTTCTGTCTGTAAAACTTAATCGTAATAAGTGAACAAATGAATATCTGTAAAACTAAAGATGACACTCTATGTAAAAAATACAAGTATTAAAATGTCTATGAGAGGAACATTTAAAATATTAAATCCACGATCAATTTTTGCGACATCTTTAAGATAGAAAATACCCAAACTGATTAGTTAATTCAGAGGATGAATGCATGTAACATCATTGTTCATGTGTTTATTAATTGTGTAAGTTTTGAAGTTCATGCATTCATTGTTGATAACTATATTATTGGCCTTATATATATACTTGCATTTCAAAATTTTGTATATTTTGCCAGTGAGCTAAGTATTAAATGCTGTTACATATAAGTTCATATTATGTGGAAAAGTAGTTTTTGATCTAACACTTTCTGAGAATTTTTTAATGTTGATCATCAAGCTTAAAGCATACGGCTGAAATTACCAGTATTAACCATAATTTAATTATTCTCCTGTTTCAGCGTTTCTCAAACTTTTTTCGAATAGAGATTATGTGAATTATCATAATTTGTGAATCACCTTGCTGCTCTTCCATTCGAAAGAAATTTTTTAGCATATATTACTACTAGTACACTAATATTTTTAATATATAATTAAAATCTGTTATATTTTATAATTAAGTCCATTGAAGAAAAGTTATATTTCTAATATTTCAAGATTATTAATGAGAAGGATGATTTGTAATTCTTGCATGGCTCTTCTATATTTGGATATATGATGGTAACACCACAGTCTTAGTGGATATATGATAGTATATTTGGATATATGGTGGTAAGTACCACAGTTATAGTGCTTTAAATCCATCTTTTACTGCTAAGACTGAGTGGGAAGTCTGTAAGTAGGGTAACCAATAATAAATTTCATAAAATGTCTATCTTACGAAAAAAGGTGATAGATGATTGTCATATGTAACTTTTTAAACTCTGAGATTTTTCAACTAAATTTTTTTGTCTCCTTTGGAAACTTCGGAGGACCACGAGGGTAAGCTGTATGATCCACAGATTGAGAAGTGCTACCTTAATACATTTCAATTTCTAGAGAAATTAATCTTAAAAAAAATCTGATCATTATTAAAACTACTTTACAGATTTATTTTATATTACAAATAAATATAGTAAATATCTAATAAACCTCAAATTATTTTCTGCAAAATGAATTATTTAAATTTGTACTGCTTTTGCTTCAAAAATGGATGATACATGCAATTTATGATTTCATGAAAGGACCAAAAGGAATCTTGTTTGCAATTTAATTATTTAATTTTAAAAAAGATTTAAATTATTTAGAATATGTGCAAGTGCATGCAATTATTATGAAGAGATTCTGAATTAAAATGTCACATAACAAATTTAGAATATGTTATGTACTTCTAACGAATGTGATTTTTTCTTTATTTAGGAGCCATGCTTTGAATCCTAAGAAGAAGAGGACTGCACCTACACAACTATGATTAATTAAAAATATCAATAATATAAATTTTACCTATTTTTTTATTTTATTTTCCTTTTGGATAGTTTTCAAATAAAAATAAACCTATTTTTGTTTCTATATTCTGTGTATTGGAATAAAGAGTCCCCCCCCCCAGTGTTCACTGATATGCATGTAAAAGAATTGTGTGCAAAATTAAATCAATTTTTGTTTGTCACATTCATTTTTCACGGTATGTACAATTTTCAAGATCTACAATAGAAGATTCATTGTAGCATAAGTCATTTTTTTTCTGTGTATTTTAAATATAAGATCTGTTTTTGTATATATCAACATTTACCATATATTTTTCTTATTTAATTTATAAAAACGTTAAAATATAATAAAATCAAAATAAGTGTATATCTATTTTTCAAGTTGGGTAAGGAGGAGAGGCATGATCTAGCAAAGGTAAAATGGTTGAGAACCACTAATATATGGTATTAAAAGTATTTTCATTTCTGCATTAAATTGCTGGAACCAAATACATCTTTTATATTATCTTTAATAGTTTTTGTCAACTAAATCTAATCTTGCAAGATGTAGTTATGCATAACGAAATTCATTATTATGAATTATATTGACTGTTAATTATAGATCTTCACGCTAGCTGTATATGTTAGGAGTGAAATGTATTGCAATATTTTCAAAATATGATATTTTTTGAAATAAAATATATGATTATGGAATATTAAATTAAAATGAAATGGTTCCTTATGTAACCTGTATGTTACACTAAAAGGCTTCATCGAATACTTGTAAAGTAATGAGCAAATACTAAGTTAATATCTTGTGTGAATGAATATTATCTTACAGAATTTTTTATTCCATAAAAATCTATCTAAAAATATAATTTTGTTGAATGAAGATTTAAACATTTTTCCCGAAGATTTAAAAAGTCGTTTGAAATAATAACAAAAACATTAATCTGAAGCATTTAATAAATGAATAGAAAATTTTGAGAACAATTAAATCATCCACAGGAATTTTGAAATAATCATCGTATTTTTGACATCAGTTAAAGAAAGAAAATCTGAGTCATTTTGATTATAGTGATAAATTAGTTCCATTAATAGTAGGATAGAAAATTAAAATTTTAAGGAGCCATTATGCATTATCAATTTTTCATTAAAAATGTTTAGTTTATTACTACTATCATATCAATTATTAATGCTGAATTCTTTATCTTCAGTTTTTACATTCTTAAGTCTACTTTTCTTAATTTTCTAGGCATAGCAGAGAAAAATATAATTATAGGATCAAGGCATTTCCAAATACGTTATATTTTCTTCCTTAAATTTTTGAGATCATTCTATATTCATCATGTATTATAGACACAGTATCAGGGGATTCTGTTCAAATTTTCAGTTAGAATTTGGGACGAAGTTGTGAAGTCATACCTACATTAAATGCTTGAATTGATTATTTGAAATATGACAAAGCAAGAGAGGACCATCTGTCCAAGGAAAGGAATATTTTAAGGAAAACTTCATGTTACACAAACATTTACACAGGCAGCCCATTCTCTAGGATTTAAATCTAGAGCCAAATGCTAGTGTTCAGCTTACTGTCTGGCTGCCTGTAGGCAATAAATGTTTTAGTAGAAGGAATACTTGAAAAATTAAATTTAAGACTAACTAATTCTTCAATTTTGTATTCAATGAGAAGAATGTAATTTATTAATAAAGTTTTAAATCTGGGAAAATGCCTGTACAACTGTCCGATTAATTAATCTATTATTTCAATTCATGGTCAGTAGCAGAAGAGATTAAAAAGCATTTATGCCTAAAAGAATTATATGTTGTAATTTAAATGAATAATGCAATTAAGCATGAAAATAATTTTGGATAGCTTGTGATAACTGAATTTAAGTTCATTGTTGAGTTACATCAGTAATTTTTTTTAGAATTTGAAAAAATATTTAGAATTGTTTATTGAAACAATTTCATTAAAATATTTTTTACTGTAATCATATCCAATTGCAGTCTCTTTAGATTACACTGTTGGGTATAAGGAGAATGATTTGGTTTAGTTTATTTAAGTATGGCAAAGCACACTAGGACTATCTGCCTAAACGGAGAAATGCCTTTGTGGAGGACTTTTGAAGGGAAACTGACTTATATACATGTTACACATGGAGAAAACCATGAAAATACCCATACAACCAGCCCATCCGCGGGATTTGAACCTCGGACCGAACTACCAGTGTTCAGCGGAGGAATTCTTGAACATTACTAATTTATTGCCAAAAAACCATTAAGTCTAATACACAAGTTTTTTTCCCAGCTATTTCATGATGCATATGTAACTTTGAGATGTCTTAAAATTCAATAAAGGAAAGTAATGCAGATGAAAGAAAAACATATAATTTGAGCTTCTTTTTAACATTGGGAATATTTTGAAAAAAAATGTTGTATATCTTTTAGAAAATCTAAGGTATTTTTCCTCAAAAAAAACTTAATAATATTTAAAGTTACATAACTTCCCTTTCCCCACAAATAAATAAATGCAGCATATTTTGTTACAAGCAGTAGCTGTAGACATTTCACATAAAACATATGTTCTACATGTGTAATTATTTATAGTAATATTACAATCAAAATATTTAATATTTGAGAATACATCATTTTTGTATTTTGCATAATTATTTGGAAGAACTTTTAAGTAAATTATCTGCAACTTTTACATATATATCCTTTAAAATTTCACATGAAAATACATGTTCTTACATAATCACTTGCAATAACCTTACAAGCAGAACACTAGTAATCTACAAATATTCCCTTTAGTAATTCACATTCAAAAATTAAGATCTACTTACACTATTATTTCCTGTAATCTTTACAGATGTTTACATTGGTAAATCACATATGAAAAACATGTTATACTTACATGATAATTTCCTGTAAGGTTACATCTGTAACCATTACAGGTATAATCTCTGTAAAGTTACTAAGAATATTCCTGTTTTGATTACTCAAATAATCCATGGCATCCCAGTTTCCACGACTTTTCTTAGTAACTTTACAGATTTTTTTTTTACAGTGTGAGAGGCAGGCACAATCTCCGACGGTGAACATTCATCCACCAATGCCAATGATTTAAAAATTTCGGAGTGCCTATGGTTCAAAACCATCTACCTCCACATCAGAATTACTAAAAGCGAGCAGAAATAGGAAAAATTTGGCATAAGTGATTAACTTGATGCACACTAGAGGGAGCCACAGGCTCGAGAAAGTTTAGGGATAGAGATGAGAAATAAAAAACTTAAGTATCATAATTTTTTTTTTATAAGTTTTTAGGTTTTTAAAATTTTTTTGTATTTTATATTTTATACTTTTTTTTGGTTTTTTATATTTCTTATACACAGTACAAACACTAAAGCAAAAAGTGGATAGGAAAGAGTTTACGATTAATAGGCTCATTGGCATGTGGCTTGTGTTGGGGAGTGCAAATAATTACTGAGATCGCGATGAAAATATTCTTAGGCAGATTTAAAATCTGCGGGAGATGTGATTCTTAAGTAAACAGATTGATAACTTTGCTTGAAGATCTTGATAGTAGTAGCAGAGGATGGAATAAGCAATTATATGGCAGCTCGCTGAAGAGACGTCCTTCCTTCTTGGCGCGGGGGCTGGAACTGAAGTTGAGAACCGTGGAACATGATTGTAAATCCGGCGTTAGCCTTCTGGGCTTTAACCGGAGAGCTTGAGATTGTGCCCTAAGGCGTTGGCGCGTAGAAAAAAATGCAAGCGGAGACCGCTTCGCGAAGAGCGAAATCATCGAGAGCGAGAAGCAATCTATTTGGCGTGGGAAAAAATTTCTATGCCACAAGGCGGTTGGAAGAAAAGAGAGAAGCTGTCGTTCGAGCTGGGAGTAGCTGATCACGTGATGTAAAGAGGTAAAATTTCTGAATACGGGAAGCATCGATTAGCAGTGGTATAATTAGAAAAAAGATATGTAATTATTTAAAAATAAATGACTGTATTTCTGACAATTTGTTGGAGGTATTTAGATTATCAAAACATGACTTCATTTTTTTGATTGGTTGAGAAGATCACGTGGGGGTCCTTGATCCTTGATCCTCAGACTTTTAAGTAGTATCAGCCCTACTGGGCTTTGACTCCGGCCTGGGCAGCCACTTCTAGAAATAATCGTCAATCATTGCAAAGAATGCAAAACAAATTACTTAGAATCTTAATAGACGCACCATGGTATGTACGCAACTCGGCAATCCATAGAGACCTAAATATCAAGCCTTTAGACAGCGAAATTCTCAAACACAGCCATAACTTCTTCTCCCGCTGCAATAGTCATCCTAATGAAAATATCCAACAACTCAACAACTATGATAACACTCTTATTCAAAAACACAAAAGACCGCGAAACATTTTTCACGATGGAAACTGGTAGATTTACATTTTGTATATATTTTATTTTATTTCAATTATTTAACTCGTATTTAATCAAGATTTACCTATTTACCAATGAACTATGAACTCTACTGTTGAGATTAATTACCGTTTCCAAAGTGCAAAATTGACCAATCGCAACGAATGCTACTACTCTCATAAAAGGATCCGACCGCCCATCACATCATTCGTACTTCCTCACTAACATCTGTTAAAAATCGATACACAGCCCTAAGACTTGAAGATGATATGGAAACAACAGACAATACGCAAATTTTGAACTCACAGATCACCGATGAAGACGGTTTTATCAAACCTTACAAAACAACAAAGAGAATCCCGCCTATAATCATATCAGACGTTATTGAATGGAAACCCATAAGGGACGAGCTCAAAAAACTCGTCGAAAAATTTGATAGTAATTTAAAAGGAGGAGATATCCACATCAAAGTCCGTGACTCCGATGACTACAGATCAATAACCAAATTCCTTGATACCAAAGCCATACCTTACCATACTTTTCCACTTCCCCATGAAAAACCTATCAGAGCTGTTATCAAAAAACTACCGGGACATACCAGCACCGAAGATATCATACAAGAGTTAAAAGAATTAGGGATCCCTGTCACTAATGTCAGACAAATCACCAAAAAAGTAGAAAACGAAATAATCAAACTACCCACATACGTTGCAGAAGTCGCCAGGAACAGCAATGGCAAAAAAATTTTCGAAATCACCCACATATTAGACTTAGGTGTGCAAATTTGCCCCTTTAGACCCACACCAGGGCACAAACAATGCCATAAATGTCAACGTTACGGACACAGTAAGGCACACTGTAAACATAATCCTAGATGCCTCAAATGCGGAGACAAACATTTCACGTATCTTTGTAAGAAGGACAAGAATCTGCCTGGAAAATGCTGCCTCTGCGGGGGACCTCACGTCTCGTCATATCGAGGATGTGAAAAACATCCAGACAACATAAAAAAGTCCATAGAACAACAGAGAATACAAAAATCTAATACTACAGCAGCACCCGTACCCATCAACAATACCGCTAATTTCCCACCATTGCCTAGTAGACACTCCACCCCAGCCAGTAACATTGAAAACACAAATAATAATAATAATAGTCAAACTACCAACACTAACGAAGAAAACGTCAACACATCCACCTCTGACATGCTTATGTGGATTAAAAATCTGTTCCATAAAGGAAAAAAACTCCTAGAGAGATTTTTCAATGCCAAAACAATTATGGACAAGATCCAAATAGGCTTGGAAGCCTTTGAACTTTTAGTCAGCTGTAATAATTAATTACAATAGCAGCATCAACAATATTCACACTGCTGCCCCCAGCAGCCTAAATATAGCATTTTTTAATGCTAATGGAGTTGCGCACCAGCGCACAGAAATCGAAGACTTCTTATCAAAACATAATATTGACATATTTTTAATTAATGAAACTCACTTACGTGCCGCGAATAAATTCAAACTTCAAGGATATAACACCTTCAGATCAGACAGAAGACACAACCGAGGAGGGGGCACCCTCATCCTCACTAAAAAACACCTGCAAGCTACCAGCTACAATATTAATGGCATAAACAGCTTGGAATACTGTGCAGTTATTGTGCACTCGCACATAGACGAGCCTACCATCTTCATTTCCATTTACAGTGCACCCAACAATATTATTACATATAACGACCTCTATCAACTCACCAATAGCAACAAGCCCATCATCATTGCAGGAGACCTAAACGCAAAACACAGATCTTGGAACTCAAGCACCATTAACCCAAATGGAAACTTTCTCTACAATTTTGCCATCAATAATGACCTAAAAATCCAAGGACCGAATGAACCTACTAGGTACCACCACACCGGCACTTCTGAAGTTCTTGATATCCTCATCACCAAGAATATCCACCAAACTCCTTACCTAGAAGTCACCCACGAACTTACCTCTGACCACCTCCCAGTGCGTTTCATCTACTATGGTTTTGACAACAGAATCCCAATGAAAAAAATAATTAACTGGGACATATTCAATAATTACTTAGAAAAACTTCCAGCCAGACCTGCTCTATCCAACTCCGCTGACATAGAATATAATATCACCAAAATCAATAGAAGCATAAATACAGCACTGCATCAAGCTACCTGGTATGAAGAATATAAAAAACCCAAATTACCCGAAGAAATCCGCAATAAAATTAAAGATAAAAATAGAACTGCAAAACTTTGGAGACTCACAGCTGATCCTAGAATTAAAAACATACTTAATAGAAAAATTAGAAACATCAAAAACCTCATGAACGAATATAAATCCAATAATTGGGAGCTCCTACTTGATTCAATGGATACAAATCAGGACACTGTCTGGAAAATCGCCAAAACTCTCAGGAATAGTAATAGCAGCTTTGGTCCCATCAACACAGTAACCGGAACGGCTTACACAGACAGTGATATGGCAGAAGCGTTAGCTGACCACTTTGAAAATACCTTTATCACCAATAATTATCAAGATGAAGACACTGAAACCGAAGTTAATAATTTTATCAACCAACTCAACTATTATACTGACACTGAAAGCATGCCCTTTACTACTCCAAAAGAAATCAAAATTATAATTAACAACCTTAAAAAACGCAAAGCCCCTGGTTTTGACGGAATCACCAACAAAATACTGGATATTCTCCCTCATAGTTACATAGTCCTGCTTACAAATATAATTAACGCCTGCATTCGTCTTAACTACTTCCCAGGGCAATGGAAGCATGCCATTATCACTGTCTTAGTCAAGCCAGGAAAAAATCCAGCAGAATTAAACTCTTACAGACCTATTAGCCTGCTACCTTGTATGGGCAAAGTCTTCGAACGGGTTATGAAAAAGCATCTCTCCTACCACCTCGAAAACAATAATATTATTAAAAAAGAGCAATTTGGATTTAGAAAAGATCATAGCACCACCCATCAACTACTTAACGTCACAGAATATATGGCAGAGGCCATCACCAAAAAAAATACTATTGCAAGCTGCTTTATTGATCTTGAAAAGGCTTTCGACAAGGTATGGCATGAGGGTTTACTCTACAAGCTATACCTTGCTCGTCTGCCTATCAATTTCATTAAATTAATCTACTCATACCTTAAAGGGAGATGGTTCCAAGTCCAAATCAACAATCGCTTATCCAAAAAGAAAAAAATCAAAAGTGGAGTGGTACAAGGAAGTGTTCTTGGCCCTATACTCTTCAACATCTACACCAATGACATGCCCATTCCCTTTAATTCGGAAATCTTCAAATTCGCAGATGACACAGCTATAGTCACCAAATCCCTAAAACCGCAACTTGCAGCTGATAAACTAGAAATTGCAGTTAATCAAATCGCCCACTACTTCAATATCTGGAAGCTCAAAATTAATCCTACCAAAAGCCAAGTAATTTTCATCAGAAGACACCATAAAAACACTCCCATTCATAATAATATCAAAATTAACAAACAACAAGTCAATGAAGTTACCACCATCAAATACCTAGGAGTCTACTTCGACCAGCAACTACAATTTAAAACCCATGTTGACTACTCCATTAGAAAAGCCACCGCTGCTAAAATGGCATTACGACCACTCCTTAATAGAAAATCCAACCTTAGCATTAATCTAAAAAGAAGAATTTACCTCACTCTTATCAGGCCAATGCTCCTGTACGCTGTTCCAGTCTGGGCCACCGTATGTAAATCTTACAGGAAGAAAATTCAAATATATCAAAATAAAATTATTAGAGAAATCCTAAATGCTCCTTGGTTTACAAGAAACATCCAACTCCACAAAGATATAAAGATAAATGCCATTGAAGACGAAATTTTAAAAACTAGCCATAATCTTTACTCTAAAATTACGCATTCAAGATATGAACACATCAGAAAACTTACAGATTACGACCCAACAGTCATCGCACCAACTAAAAGACCGAGGAACATTTTCCACGATACCAAGTGGTAACTGTAAATAGTGTACATAAAGACTTTATAAAATGGACTTGGTCCGGTACCCGACCGCACATTACTATTGTTATCTTACTCATCAACTTTATAATCAAGTTTTATTTTCATTTTATCATTTACTATTTAACCAAGATTTTTTACTAGTGTATTATATTTACAATATATTGTAAATAGTGTTTATTGTGTAAATACCTAGTGAAAACTACTAACGAACTTAGTTTACTGTGAAATGACTTTTTACTATTTACTCAAACTCTCTGTGTACCGAGATAGCTTTTCCCTCACTCACGAGTGCCTTTTCACCGAGAGAACATTCATAGGAACCAGTTTCAGTCAAAAGAGCGTTTAAAGACGCTACGTATGGGGTCATTGACCGATCCCGCCATTCACGCATCACCGAACAGCTTTCTTGCCTTTCCAGTTTAGCGTTGTCACGCAACGGAGCTTCGCCCTTAACGGCGCGGCGATTTTTTCGCCTTCTCCTTCTAACTCCATCGCCTTAGGGCAAACAACTACAAAAGAATCAGTTAAAGTCGGGATCGACTAACACTGCTACGTTCATGAAACGATTTGATTTTGATTTCACATCATTCAGCCGCGAACTTCCAAGAGAGAAGCACGCACGCCGCATCGCACCTTCATGCCATAATATTCAAACTGCCATTATTGCTTTACAATCAAGTCTTCATTTATGCCATAGTCTCTAATTATGCCAACTCAAATAATATGCCAACTTTATGCCATTTCATCATTTGTTTTTCAACTATGCCTTTCACTTATGCCATTGCAATAATTTTTCACACAACCGCCAAAGGATGGCGCCACTTATGCCATAATCTCAAGAAAACCATCTTTAGATGGATATGTTTTTATTTGGTCATTCACATTATTTGAATGATGGCTGCTAACAGCGATGGACGTACGAGCTCTGAGCTCCGTAATGTCAAAGCGAATTGTATCCTAAATACGGCGCCGCCAGCTGGCAATCAACCTTCTTCTCCACCACCTTTGATGATTCAAACTGAAATGGATATATCTACAACTACTCCACCTGCCTCTCCTTCAGCGCTAGAGCTATCCAAGAGCGCCATCCAGATTTACTCTCTAAAGAATCGGCACACAGACCTCATTTTCGACATCCAGCGATTACAGCGAACGGACACTCCGAATAAGGACCAGATGATCAAACAGTTACAGGATGAGGGTGAGAAAGTTTTATTTTCCCTACATACCCTATGTTCTAAACTCGGCATAAATTTATTCACCCTCCCTGCCACTGAAGAGGAATTCTTCAAAGAATGTAAAAAGACCTCTAAAACCCCTGATTCGGACTCCAACACTCAAAATTCTAACCCTAAAATCCAAAATACAAATCCACCCTCATCCTCAGCCAATCAAAATCCTCCAAAAGAAAATCCTAAAACTGACTCTAAAAAACGAACCAGACCAACTGATAACGAAGGATTTGTAGTTCCTCCAAAACATTTAATTGCCAAAAAAACACTTCCCAACACTAATAGTAATGAAACCATCACAACATCCAATTCTTTCACAAACATAAACTCTGATAACACTGAACACTCGACGCAGCAGCCGGCTGTCACTCAAACACCAAAAATTCAAGCACCACCTCCAATTTTCATAAAACCGCGAGCTGATTGGTTCTTTCTCCTCAATCAGCTTCGCCGACACGCACCAACTGTTCTTTCCAAACAAAACGTTGATTTCCTAAAACTCACAACTACTAACGAAACAGACTATAGAACAGTTGTTAGATTCCTCACAGACAATAATATTGAATTCAAATCTCACACACTCAAATCAGATAGACCACTTAAAGTGGTAATTAGGGGATTACCCTCAAATACACCGCTCAACGTTGTGCAGACTGCGGTTGAAGTGCTTGGCTTCAAAATCCACAAGATCTCTCAACTTAAGAAATGGAAGACAAAAATACCAATGCCTCTCTTTTATCTACAAATCTTCAACAGCCTCAAAGCTGAAGAAATCTATTCCATAACCGAGCTCCTTGGAACTGAGGTATCCATGGAACACTTCAAAGGTCAGAAAGGTCCCTCCCAATGCTGGCGTTGTCAGGGATTCTTTCATTCATCTGAAGTCTGCACATTACCAAGACGATGCGTCAGATGCGCTGGGCCGCATCAAGCCAAAGAATGTACTAAACCATTTGAAGAACCGAACAAATGTGCAAATTGTTCGGGAAACCACGCTGCTAACTGGCGTTCCTGCCCGAAGTTCCCAGGCTCCAAAAACAGACAACCTCCAAGGCCAAGCACCAAACCCAGTCAGACCGTTGACAACACTAACAAATTTAACCCACAACATAATACATTTCCAGTTCTGCCGGCTGCACACACTCCCAGTGCAAATAATACTCGCCCTGGAGTATCATACTCTGCTGCCCTTACGGGTATGCAACAAGCTGCACCCCAAATTCTTCCAAATTTATCGGTCCCCTTAGGAGCTAATTCGACGCTAAATTGCACCGAAATCCTATTGGCAATTATTCAAATCTCAAACCAACCTGGTATTGACCAGAGCAGACTTCTTTTGGCATTCAAAAACGCCTTACCGCAGCTCAGAGTGGCTCCATCTGGTGCTGACGCGGCTTACTATATCTTTGAGAGTTATATTACTCTCCAATTCTCTGATATCCCCAGTCAGTAAAATTCAATACTTTGAAAGGATTGAAAAACTTAAAACTATGCACCTGGAATGCAAATGGCATTCTATCCAAATTCCATGAGTTTCGAGACTATGTGGAAGAGAAAGATTTTGACATTATTTTTGTCCAAGAGACCAAACTCCAGCCAGGGAGAGCTCCCAAGCTTGCAAATTATGCATTATATAAAAATGACAGACAAGCTTCTAATACTCGTGATGTTTATCATGGTGGCACATGTGTCTATATTAAAAATTCAATACCACACAAAAGAATTGACACTCCGAGTATGAGTAAACTCGAGGCAACAATCATCGAAATTTTCATTCAAAATTCGCCCTCCCTTGTAATGATCTCTGCCTATCTTCCACCAGGTGGAAATTTACCTGTGGTTGATTTTAACAAATTGCTCACCTTTTCCAACAATCTAATCATAGCTGGTGATTTAAATTGTCACCACCAGCATTGGCGTTGCCATAGATCAAACCCTGCTGGTCGTGGCCTTCTAAAATGGGCTCAGTGCGCCCAAATTAAAGTTATTGCGCCGGATTCCCCTACTAGATATGGTTCACGGGGTGCCCCTTCATTCATTGATTTGGCACTCTTTCGAAACATCCCTTTTGGATATCACGTAGTCATTCGATCCACTGAACTCTTAGAGGCAGGATCGAATTTTCTTAGCTTCCCCCTTCTCTACTTGAATGATAAGTAAGTATGTCTTTGGTTCTTTAACGCAGCGACATCCTATTGTGACAGTAGACAGTTATTCAACTCTTCTTCAGTTCTCATTGTTGACGACATGGCTAGTTTAAATGACCAAGATCTCTCTGAACTCGGATATTTAATTAATGCTATCACTGCACTAAAAACAGAAATAGCCTTTTTAAAGGCTAACAACCTTGATTCTCAGTCAGACACCGATCTGACAGCTCTTCATAGTAAAGAGCAAGAACTAGGCACATTGGAAAACAGATACCAAATAATTATCACACAGCAAATAGCCGACATATGCCAAAATGATAAAAATAAAATAGAAACCAACCAATCTAATGAATTCGCTTTTCCGCGAAAACGAGCAAGAAAAAATTCAGCAGAAAGTATAGACAATACTCTTCCTCCCACCCAACTTTCAAATAAATTCAGCGCCTTAAGCACAGACCAAAATTTAGACAACAACCAAAACTCTGGTGTCTCTGAAACTATAACGAATGACCAACAATTCATTAAACCCACCAAAACTGCAAATAGAATACCTCCTTTTGTAATTACCCAAAAATTCAATTGGAAAGAATGCAGAAAAATATTTAAGGAACAAATGAAAATATCCAAACTAGAAGGAAAAATTGAAGGCGAAAACTTTGTCATTAAAGTTGCGGAACCAGAAGATTACAAAAAAATCCAGGATTATTTAAACAAACAAGAAATATCATACCATACCTTCCTTTTAAATTCAGAGAAAACCATAAAAGGCGTCCTCAAGGGATTAGATACTGATTTCACCGAAGAGGAAATTAAAGAAGCCCTTATAGAAAGTAAAATCCCAATAAATAAAATAAATAGAATGGTCCGGATGCGGGATGGAATTCCCACCCCC
The DNA here is from genome assembly GCF_044657685.1 of Stegodyphus dumicola. Lineage (NCBI taxonomy): Eukaryota > Metazoa > Arthropoda > Arachnida > Araneae > Eresidae > Stegodyphus > Stegodyphus dumicola. Next base: position 21,798,289 of record NC_140774.1, read on the forward strand.
CTCCCCATGTACTACATTGAAGCCCCTAACAACCCAGATGGTAAACGCATGTACGAACTAAAATATCTTATGGACATGAAAGTGCGTATAGTCACATACAGAGGAAGAGGGGGCCCCGTACAATGCTTCCAATGTCAGCGTTTCGGGCACACCCAGCGGGCCTGCCATAATAAGCCTAGATGCCTAAGATGTACTGGCGAGCATCAATCGTTCGAATGCCCCGATAAAGGGAAAAATCTTCTGCCTAAATGTGTCCTCTGCGGAGGCACCCATGCTTCATGTGACAAAAATTGCCCAGAAAACCCTCTCAATAAAACAGAGAAGACTAAAGAAACTCAAATTCCCACCATAAAAAGCAAAAATAGCCTCACCACTCCCAGCCAATCAGGAAGCAGAATCAACCCCGCTCTATCTTATGCAAAAATAACGGCAGGCACTCCAAAGCCCACACCACAAGAATCTATCAATTTTAAAAATAACCAGGACCCAGCAGAAGACTCTTTTGAAGAATTTAAAAGCTTTATCCAAAAACTACATACTATATATAGGAAATATAAAACTTCTAAGGATTCCTCCAACAGATTAGAAATTGCCCTAGAGGCGTTACAGGCTTTTGAACATCAAAATGTATAATACAACCCGCATTAACCCAACTTCAGGAAGTAATCATATTAATCATGCAAAATTCATGGTTTTCAACAGTAATGGAATTAAACGACAGCTCATTGAACTCAAGAATTACATAGCCACCAACAGCATTGATATCATCCTTCTCAATGAAACTCACCTAAAACCAACAGACTCCTTCAAACTCCCAAATTACGATATTTTTAGAAGTGACCGACTCCACAACAGAGGAGGAGGTGTCCTCATTGCCGCCAATAAATATTTAAATTGTATCACCTACCCTCTACCTGCACTCCAAAGCATAGAAGCCTGCGGCTGCATACTACATAGCAATAACACAGATATCCTCATAGTCTCGACCTACAAATCTCCAAATACCACCTTATTAACCAGCGACCTGGACTCTATACTTAACCTTGGTTTCCCTACAATCATAGCAGGCGACTTAAATAGCAAGCATCCAAATTGGAACAGTAATGTCATAAATAGTAACGGAGCCATACTCAACAATTATATGCAATCCAGCAATATCATCATCTCTGCACCCTATGAACCCACTTACTACCCTATAAATCTGCACGGACTCCCTGACGTCCTCGACATAGTAATTACGCATAATATCAGCCAAAGCCCTTACATTTATGCAGATAACAACCTCTCATCCGACCACTTACCCCTCAGATTCACAATGTATGGACTAAAACATGGCTTACCTCCCCTCCGCAGCAAAATCAACTGGAATCTCTTCGAAATTAAAATGAAAAATAGCACTATATCTGCTTCCCCACCTCTCTCCACCAGAAATGATATTGAAAATGCTGTAGCACTTCTCACTCATAATATTAAATCCACACTTGCAAGCTCCAAAATAATTATTCAAGAAGACAAAATCTCCCTTCCCCATAATATCAAGAATAAAATCCACGAAAAGAATCGTCTCAGGAAGCAATACCAACGCTCACAAGATCCCCGCGACAAGAACAGATACAATAGATGCCACAAAGAGCTCAAAAGCCTGATGAAAACCTATAAAGACGATGCATGGAGAAATTTTGTAACTAACCTTTCTCATACTGACCATTCGGTCTGGAAAATAGCAAAAGCAATTAGAAGAAAACCTGATAACATTGGCCCGATAAAGAATAACAACCAAATTTTAACTAATGCTGCAGATATCGCGGCGCTCTTCGCCGATAACTTCAAAACTCAATTTTCCAACGACTCTTACCCCAACCACAACGATATCCACGTCAAGCTGCACGTCCAGAATTATATCATAGATAATATCAATAGCTCCAACAGTCCTACAAGCCCAGGAGAAGTCCAGAACCTCATTAATAACTTAAACATCAGAAAAGCTGCAGGATACGATGAAATCTCAAACGCCGCCCTTAAAAGACTCCCTAAGAAAATTATTGTTATGATTACTAATATCTTTAATGCCTGCCTTCGCTTCAACTACTTCCCAAATTCCTGGAAACATGCTATAATTTTCGTCCTCAAAAAACCTGGAAAAGACCCTTCATCTACCTTAAACTACAGGCCCATCTCTCTACTTCCCGCACTTGGAAAGCTTTATGAACGTATTATTGTCAACAGATTAAAATCTCACCTCACCAGCCATAGAATACTAAATCAAAATCAATTTGGATTCCGCCCAGGTTACTCCACCACCCACCAAATCACCAGGATTATAGAATTCATTAGCGACGGTTTCAATAAAAAACAGACCACTGCAGGCATTTTCCTAGACATCGAAAAGGCCTTCGATCGTGTTTGGTTCGACGGCCTTCTTATCAAAATGATTAACTACCAGTTCAATCCAGGCCTCATCCTCCTCATCAAAAATTTTCTCTACAATCGCACCTTCCAAGTTAAAATAAATAACCTCCTCTCTCCTAATCAAACCACCAGCGCGGGTCTTGCTCAAGGATCTATTCTTTCTCCAATATTATTTAATATCTACGTAAACGATATGCCAGTTAACGACAATATCCTTACAGCCTGCTATGCCGACGATACTGCCTTCCTCAGTAAATCCAGAAATCCACAGACTGCCAGAAAAAACCTCCAAAATCATATTAACACAATAGCCCAATGGTACAGAGCTTGGAAACTCAAAATCAATACTACCAAATCATCTCTAATCTATTTCCGGAAGCACAAGCTTAGAAACAATATTGGAAATATTCAAATTAATAACCAGGATCTCCCCATTGGAAACAATATTAATTACCTAGGAGTTAATCTTGATGCCAGACTCACCTTCCGCCAGCATATCATCATCACTAGAAATAAAGCCTTTAAAGCCTTCATGGCAATTTTCGCCCTAATGAGCAAAAATTCACATCTAAGTCTCACTACTAAGAAAATCATCTACATTCAAGCGATTAGACCGATTATTCTCTACGCATCTCCTGCATGGGCCTCTACAGCTAAAAGCAATAGAAATATCCTACAAACCTTACAAAACAAGATTTTAAGAATCATTACAGGAGCTCCATGGTTCGTCCGAAACAACGTAATCCACAGAGACCTCAATATTAAACCAATCAACTCAGAAATCCTACGCAATAGTCATAACTTCCATAGCAACTGCGACAACCACCAAGACGACATCATTAGAAGCTTAAATAACTACAACTATACTGAAATCCAGCGCCATAGACGCCCAAGAAACATTTTCCACGACCCAAATTGGTAGCTCTCACCCTGTACAATTTTGTATATACCTCATTTTATTATTCTTCATTTCTTATGCACTATTTAATCCTTATTTAACCAAGTTTACTATTTGAAAATGTACATGTTTTTTATTCGCTGCAAAAATTCACAGCAAGTCAGGTCACGTGACCCACACGGACCAATGGGAAAAATTTTTGTACATATCGACCTTGCATTATTTTCTTACGTTATTTATATTTACTATTTACACCTTATTACTCAAGAATTTTCATGATCTATTACCTCAGTTATTGCACCATGTACTATTTATCTGCATTTACTATGAACACGCAACTTTTCCAAATTCACTATGCAATGTTCAGGTCACATGACCTCTGCTCAATCCTAGTTCAGAGAGATACCCTACGCTAAATGCCACTGCCACCCCCTTGTTATTGCCTCCACCCCACGCCAGTTCTCTCACATGCCTTGTATGCCATCAAATTGCTTATTCTTCACTACGATGTCCAGATTCATCGAATTGCGTCAGGCACGCACCTTCCGCATATTAAGCGGATGAGATAAACGTCACAGGATCCCCTAAATAAGGGTACGATAATCATATACTAGTAAAGGCCCTTCTCAGGGCCGTATACTAGTCACTAGGCCTATGATACGGATACGGATACGGATATCACGTGACTGTGGAAAACTGTTTATCCTCAGATCACAACCCCGTAATCATAGACCTTAATTGTACTATCTTTAATCAAAATTCTCCGGCACTCGTCTCTACAAACTGGGACAATTTTAGTTTCAAACTTAAAAATAAAAGTTTGCCCTCCCTTGAAATTAAATCCAGCCAAGATATAGACTCGGCAGTTGATCACTTAACGACCATTTTAACAGATACTTATAAGGAAGTATCAAAACCCACCCTCAGACCCAATTTTCGTAAATTACCTCAAGAAATTAAACTCAAAATTAAAGAAAAGAATAAAGTACGGAGACTTTGGCAAAGAAATAGAAATCCTGGTTTAAAAATTCAACTCCGTGCTCTCCAAAATGAGATCAAGGCATCATGTGACCATTTCTTCCAATCACAATACACGAATTACATTCAGTCCCTAACGACCAATGATAACAGTCTTTGGCGCGCATCAGCCCGCCTACGCAAACACAAAACTAACATTCCGTCCTTAGCTACGGACGCAGTGGTGGCTCACACAGACGCTGAGAAATCCGAATTAATTGCGGATTCTCTTCAAACTCAATTTACACCACATAATGAAGGAATTTTTGCGAACAGCGCAAGTTCTTTCCCACAGGAAGTTGAACGTTTCCTCTCCTCGCCTTTTGCGAGAGAAATACAATATACATCCATGAGCGAGGTAAGTGAATACATTACCAAGCTCAAACCCAAAAAAGCCCCTGGTATGGACTCTATTTCTAATCGTATGATTAAAAATTTACCCACCCACTATCTATTTTTCTTAGTAATGCTTATAAATTCTATGATACAGCATTGCTATTTTCCTCAAAGCTGGAAACAAGCACTTATTGTGCCCATTCCAAAACCAGGCCAAAGCCTTTCTAACCCTCAAAATTATAGACCTATCAGCCTCCTATCCTCGTTATCCAAGATATACGAGTTTGTGTTACTTAAACGCCTGAATGATTTTCTCCGAAATCACAACGTTCTGATTGATGAACAATTTGGATTTCGAGCAAAACACTGCACCACGCACCAGCTGCTGAGGACAGTGGAGTTCATTCACGAAGGGTTTCGTAACAAAATGCTTACTGGCGCTTTATTTCTTGACATAGCCAAAGCATTTGATAGGACTTGGCATATAGGAATTATTATCAAGCTCATACGACTTGACGTTTCGGCCCATTTAATTCATATAATTAATTCGTACCTCACTAATAGATCTTTTTCTGTACGAGTTAATTCTATCATTTCGACACCCCGTCCTATACTAAGCGGCGTCCCCCAAGGGTCACTTTTAGGCCCAATTTTGTTCAACATTTTCATAAATGACATACCAAAATCACCAAGTATCACTCTTGCACTTTATGCAGATGATACGGCCATCCTAGCTCAACACAAACGCCTGGAAAACTTAGTCCAAAACATTCAGAGTTATCTCTCTAGCCTTGAGCACTGGCTCATCACTTGGAAAATAAAAATTAATGTTGCTAAATGTGCTGCTATGATATTCAAACGTAGCCCCCTCCCGTACCCTTCCATTAATATTAAATTCTTTGACGACTATGTTCCCTGGTCAAACTCTTACAAGTACCTAGGAGTTGTACTTGATTCAAAATTAACCTGGCGCCTTCACATTGAAAATGTTCTCAACAAAGCAAAAGGTGCCAGAGCCCAACTTTACCCATTTTTAGCTCGAAAGAGCAATCTGTCAATTAAAAACAAAATCCTTCTCTATACTTCCATAATAAGACCTGTCTTTATGTATGCATGTACAATCTGGGGTACTGCTGCAAAAACTCATGTGAAAAAACTTCAATCTTTTCAAAGTAAAACCTTACGTATGGCCCTAAACGCAGCTTGGTACGTCCGTACAGATGTGATTCATTCGGACCTTAATATTAAACCAGTTGATTACCTTATCAAAAAACATAGTCAAAATTTATTCCTCAAAATTGAACAGATTGATAACCGAGCACTTCAGCAGATGCCAGCCTATGATCCTACTATTCGCAGCTCACAGAAGAGACCAAGAGCCGTGATTGGCCGAGAGTTCGGCATCTACCCTCCATCTAAAAGGGCAAGACACGCCCTCTCAACATCAGTTCCAGCTCCCGCGCCATGAAGGAAGGAAGTCTCTTCAGCGAGCTGCCATATAATTGCTTATTACCATCTCTACCTGCAACCAAGATCTTCAAGCAAAGTTATCAATCTGTTTGCATAGAGTCACATCTCCCGCAGATTTTTTAAAATCTGCCTATGAATATTTTCAACGCGTTCATATTTATTATTTGCACTATCCTACACAAGCCACATGCCAATGAGCCTATTAATCTTAAAATCTTTCCTCTCCGCTTTCTGCTTTAGTGTTGTATTGTGTATTAAAAAATTTATAAAAACCAAAAAAAGTATAAAACATAAAATACAAAAAAAAAAAAATTATAAAACCTAAAAATTTTTATAAAATATTTTGATTCTTTAGTTTTTATTATCTCATCTCTATCCCTAAACTTTCTTGAGCCAGTTGCTCCCTCTAGTGTGCATCAGGTAATTCACTTATGCAAAATTTTTTCTCATTTCTGCTCGCTTTTAGTAACTGATGAGGAGGTAAATGGTTTTGAACCATAGGAACTCCGTAATTTTAAAATCATTGGCATTGTTTTTATTTGGAGCCCTTATCAGGGTATGATAAATATGTATTGGTAAAGGCCCTTTTTAGGGCCGAATACCAATCAGCTAGGATCAGGATATGGATATATATATGGCTTTGACTAATATAAATCTCTTCGATGACATCATGGAGTATTCGTAAAAGCTTTAATAAAAGCTATTTTTGGCAATAATCAAAGTTGAATTTCAGATGTTGGAGTCTTCCTTTGAAACATCTGTGCATTTTAAAAATTCTTGAAAAATATAATATTCACACAATAATAATAATTCACACAAAATATCAGTAATAATTAGAAAATACAAGTAGTAAAAAATTTTTTCTAGGTTAAATACGGAGAAGATAAATATAATACAAGTCCTATTTGTGTTTAGCGTTCGGTAGGACCGAACCGTCGATCTCGTTGGGCAAAAATTTTCCTTGGTCTGTGCCACTCGGCTACGTCGTCATCTGTGTTCTAAGCGCTAATAAGGCTTATACGAAGAGTTCCAGTGCTTGTAGGGCGAAATCTAACTTTTCATTTTCATTTGAGATTTTTGTGAACTTGTGGTAAAGATCTTTTAACTTGAATATCAGTGATTTAAATTCATCTAAGTTTTTGACGTCAGATAGTTTAGTTTTTTCTATTTCTTTAGGTGCCGTAACGTTAGCGTATGTCTTCTTATTGCTGTTTTCTGTGATCGGTTCTGGATTTTGTGTATTTAATTTGGGGAAGTCATCTTTTTGCGGAATTTTTTGTTGAATTTTTTGCTTTTGTAGGAATTTTTTGCTTGGATGTTCAGGGCAATCTATGCTTGTAGCGGCGTGAAAACCGCTACAAAGCACGCATCTTGCTGGAATTTCTTTTTTCTCTTTTATTGGGCATTGATATGAAAGATGATTTTCTAGGCATCGTACACATCGTGGTAAGTTGTGGCACGCTCTCTGCGTATGTCCATAGCGTTGACATCTAAAACATTGGACTGGACCCGGTCTTGAGTTATAACCTACGATACGCACTTTCATGTCACAGATATGAGTGATGTTAAAAATTTCTTTTTCTTCTTTAGTTCTTGGCGTTTCGACATAAAAAATGGGCAGTAATGTTGGAATACCATCGCGCATCCTTTGTAATTGATGGATTTTAAGCACATTAATGTTATGCAGTTTTAATTCTTCTTTAATTTCGTCAATGGGGGTTTGTACGGTTAATCCTTTGATGACAGTTTTCAGGTTCTTTTCTTTATTTAATAAATAGGTATGGAAAGGGATGGGCGCTTTTTCTAAATAATCTTGGGCTTTTCGGAAATCGTCTTAGTTGAAAAACTGTACTCTTATGGTATCACCTTCAGTTTTGGTTTCAAGTTTGCAAATCTTTAAATTTTCTTTTATGTGTTTTCGGATTTCTGGCCAATTGTTACTATTGAGATCGGTAATAATTATGGGAGGAATTTTAGTATTTTTAGGATATGGGCTGCTGGGTTTCTTAGGCTCTTCTGGTTGGGTGATATTAATATCTTCATTATTATCGTTGTCATTATTCGCGTCAAGCATTTCCTCGTTGTTGAGGGAGTCAAATCGGGATGAGGTGCTTATCGTCTGTGAACTGTAGGAAGATCCGCTATCGCGGCGCGATCTTTTAGCTGGTTTAAGTACTGACCAATCATTAGCGCTTTCGCTAGTGGAAGGCGGGAATTGCGATATGATAGTATCTACATCTCTTTTTGGTATAAATGAATAGAGCTTTTGCTCTTGGGTTTTGAGTTCGGCTTGCATTGAGCGACGTAGCTGGACGCTTTCTTTTGTGATAGGAAGTTGTTGAACTTTAACTATGGCATCTTTGAGCTCTTGAATGTGATGAACAATTTGTTGGACTTCATTGTCAAAATCAGTCGTCGTCCTCGGTTTATTGAGGCATTTGCCTTTGTTATCAATTGACATTGTTCTGGCTATCAGGTGGTTTGTAGAAGCAAAATCATACTTACAAAAAATCAAGATGAAGAGAGAGCAAAAAACAATAAGACTTCACTCGATGAGTGAAGCAAACTCGACGGTAGTGAGAAATGAGAACTACTACTGACTGACTGCCACGTGGGGGTCACCCTCTTGTGAAAGAGCTCGGAGCATTGCTGCTTCACTTTTGGTGTAAACAATGTTTACATTTGCATTACTAGTCACAGAGTGGGTAATGTTCATGAATTCTATTTACAGGTGATGATGCATGAAGACAAAACGGTTGAAGATGGAGAAATAAACTCAATACGGTGAGTAGAAACATGTAAATCTTGATTAATATAACTTGATTAAATAGTAGAATAATAAAATGATGAAATATGATGAACAAAAATGATGTAAAAATATGTACATAAGTATGGCTAAGCCAACTGTCACTGTTCATGGGATAAAATGTGTCAACACAAAGTTCATACTTAGAGGAGTTGGTGATCACCACTTGGGATTATGAAAGATGGCTCTTGGTCTTTTAGCTGCATTTTCAAGTGTAGGATCATAGTTGATGAGGTCTTGGATATGGGGATATTGAGAGTTTTGGATATTGTTGAAGAAGTTGTGGGCAGTCATGAGGATTTGGTTGTGTATGGAGGGTATTTTCAGTTCATCGTTGATCTGGCTGTTTCTGATGAACCAGGGTGCATTTAGGATTTCCCTTAACGTTTTGTTTTGAAATACTTCCAGTTTTCTTCTGTAAGTTTTGAATACTGTAGCCCAGGTGGGAATAGCATAGAGTAGTACAGGGCGGATGAGGGTAAGGTAAATTCTTCTTTTAAGATTCAGGTTAAGTTGAGAATTTCTTCCAATGAGTGGTCTCAGTGCGATTTTTGCTGCGGTGGCTTTACTGAGGGATTTAATAACTTGTTCTTTGAAGAGGAGTTGATTGTCGAAGTGGATTCCAAGATATTTTACAGTGTTAACTATTGGCAGGGGTTGATTATTGATTTTGATATTTATATTGACTGGTCTGTTTTTCTTATTCCTTCTGAAGAGGATGATATTGCATTTGCTGGGGTTAAGTTTGAGTCGCCAGATATTACACCAGTGTGCTATATTGCTTACAGCCAGTTCTAATTTATCTATTGCATATTGAGGGTTCAGAGATTTAGTGACTATTGTGGTGTCATCAGCATATTTGAATATGAAGCTATTGAGAGGAGTAGGCATATCATTGATGAAGATGTTAAAAAGTAAAGGTGAGAGAACACTTCCTTGAGCGACTCCACTTTTGAATTTCTTTTTTGTAGATAGAGCAGTGCTGACTTTAACTTGGAAGGTTCTATTTTTAAGGAAGCTTTTGATAAGTTTGATGAAGTTGATGGGGAGGTGGGCAAGGTACAGTTTGAAGAGTAGACCTTCATGCCAGACCTTGTCGAAGGCTTTTTCAGGGTCTAAGAAACAGCCAGCAGTAGCATGTTTTTTGGAAAAACCATCAGCAATAAATTCTGTAAGATTAAGAATTTGGTGGGTGGTAGAGTGCCCAGGACGAAATCCAAATTGGTCGGGTTTAATGATATTGTAGTTCTCAAGGTGTTTGAGGAGTCTTTGTTGCAAGATGCGTTCAAAGATTTTTCCAATGCTGGGAAGAAGGCTGATGGGTCTGTAGGAGTTGGGGTCTGTCGGGTTTTTGCCTGGTTTGAGAAAGGTGATGATATGTGCATGCTTCCATTGTTGAGGGAAGTAGTTGAATCTAAGAGAGGCGTTGATAATGTTGGTAATCAGAGTGATATAGTTGTTCGGGAGTTCTTTTAAGGTTTTATTGGAGATTCTGTCGAATCCTGCGGCTTTGCGGGTTTTTAAATTGCGTATAATTTCAGTAACTTCTGGGAAAGTAGCCGGGTTGATATGGGTACTGCCAATTCTGTTGCTAAGGGAGAGATTAAAATTTTCGACATCTTCCTCTGTTTCAGGATCAAAATTTGGATGGGTGGTAAAAGTGGATTCCAGGTGACAGGCGAGAACTTCTGCCATTTGGCTGTCTGAGTAGACTGTGATATTATTGTACTTGATGGGGCCGAAAGGTTGATACGGTTTTTTAAAGGATTTTGCAATTTTCCAAACAGTGGTGTGATCATAGTCGAAGGTGTCAAGGAATTCTTCCCATTTTTCGGAATTATATTCATTAATGAGATGCTTGATGTTTCTAATACTTCTATTGAGGATTCTTTTGAGCTGGGGGTCAAGGGTTCGTCTCCATAGTTTGGCAATTCTGTTTTTCTCCTTGATTTTATTTAGGATGTGGGTAGGAAGAGAGCTGGTGCTAGGATTTTTAATTTTTGTGGCGGAATCTAATGCTGCATGAATTTTACGGGTGATAGTAGTTATGAGATATTCGATGTCGGCGATGTTATGGATGTTAGGATGCGGTGAGACGTCCTCTAGGACGTGACGGAATTTTTCCCAGTTGATGTAGGAGGGATGCGGGAGGTCTTTTTCATATCCGTAAAAGGTGAAGGTGATGGGAAGGTGATCAGAGCTGAGTTGATGATGAATTGAAAGAAGGGGAGTTTGTAGGATGTTGGCAAAGAGGGCGATGTCCAGGACTTCGGCAGTGCCGTTGTGGTGGTACCTAGAAGGTTCGGTCGGTCCGTGGATTCTGATAGAGTGGTTGGAGGCAAAGTTGAAGAGGGTGAGGCCATTCAGTTTGGTAGTGCTGGAGTTCCAGGAGGGATGTTTGGCGTTGAAGTCGCCGGCAATAATAGCTGGGTGCGGGAAGTTTGTGATTGCGTTTAAATCTTCATCTGAGATGATGTTGCTGGGAGGGTTGTAGGTGGAGACCAGAATTAGTGGTTCTTCAGTGCGACTATGGATAACTATTGCAGTGTTTTCTATGGAGGTAGCTGGGATAGGGTAGGGGGTGACGTGAAAATGCTTTTTAATTAGGATGAGGGTGCCGCCACCTCTGTTATGGTGCCTGTCTTTTCGAAATGAAGCATAGTTGTGAATTTTAAAGCTTTTGCAGGGTCCGAGATGAGTTTCATTGATGAGCATTGCATCGATGTTATGTTGTTTAAGAAATTCTTTGATTTCGTTTTTCTGATTGATAATTCCATTAGCATTAAAGAAGGCAATTTTGAGGCTGCTTGGGGCAGTGGAGTGGAGTTGGTGAATTCTATTGGTAGACCTAATTGACATTATTAAAGATTTGTTCAAGGGCTTCTATGCCAATCTGGAGTTTATCCATTGGGTTTTTTGCGGCCATGAATTTCTTAAGGAAGGATTTGATGAGTGAGAAGGAATCTTTGAACCATTTAAAGAGCTCAGAGAAATTGATGTAGTCTTCTTCGGAGGGAGGCTTCTGATTGGTTGGTGGTGGCGGAGGTCTTGCGTTGGGTTGCGTTTGGCCGGTTTGGGTGGGTAAAGATGGTGCGGTGGTCGGTAATGGCGGGAAGTTGATTTCATTCTTGGCTGGAGGTAATTCTCTATTAATTGCTGGGTTGGTAAGAGTGGGATTTTTACGACGGAGATTTTCAGGATATTTTTCACATCCTTTATAAGAGGATACGTGAGGTCCTCCACAAAGGCAGCATTTACCTGGAATATTGGGGTCTTTTTTACATATGAAAGTGCTGTGATTTTGTCCGCACTTGAGGCATCTGGTTTTATGATGGCAATGGTTTTTAGAATGACCATATCTTTGGCAATTATGGCATTGTTTAGGGCCAGGGGTGGGTTTGAAAGGTTCTATGGTAACTCCTAAGTCGAGGATATGAGTGATTTGGTAAATTTTCTTTCCTTCTAAGGTGCGGGGGGTTTCTACGTGAAACAGCGGTAATTTGATAATTTCGTCTTCTCTTTTCCGGGTGATTTGTCTGATGGAAATTACAGGAATTCCTTGGTATTTCAGGTCCTCTTCAATTTCATTGGTTTTGGTATGTATTGATAATTTTTTGATTACTACGCGGATGGGTTTTTCTTTTGGGAGAGGGAAGGTGTGGAAGGGGGTGGTTTTTTCTTTCAGATAGGCAGTGATGGCACGGTATTCATCTGAGTTGGCCGGTTTAATGTAAACATCACCTGCTTTTAAGTTGGCATTTAAAGTGGTGACCATTTTTTTAAGCTGGTCTCTTAAGGGTTTCCACTCCGTGACATCAGATATGATGATAGGAGGGACTCCTTTAGCGGTTTTGTTCGGCTTGACAAAGCCGTTTGAATTGGCATTGTTTGAAGCTTGGGTGGAGGTATCCATTTCATCCTCATTGTTGAGAGGGGAATATTTGTTTTTAATTGAGGTGATGGAATCGATGCTGGAATTGCTTAGGTTTCTCTTGTGGGTTTTTTTAGGGTATTTCCAGGAGGAATCTTTGGGTGAGTCTTGGCAATTTGAAGGTGACGGATCCGTAATATGATTGTAAATTGTGGTAATAGGAACAAATTGTGTGTCATTAATTTGTGAATTGTTGATGATGGTTTGATGCATAGTATTCAATGCATGGGTGACTTTAGCTTCTAGATCTTTGGAGATTTTAATCTCGCCATTGCTAATTCGATTGCGGCAAATGCCGAAAAAAGTGATAGCTTCGTTTAGATCCTCTGAGGATCCGCAGGCAATAATTTTGTTGAGGTCAAATTGATTAATAAAATTAATCAGTTCGTCATTCGTGGTAGATACGTCGTTCGGATTCATCCTACACTGGTATCTCGTTCAAGGCATGTCTATTATGAAAAAAAATAAATAATTACCATAAGTCAGGACGATGCTGCAATGCGACTGGTTAGCTCAGTGGCAAATTACGTGAGAGAGGAAAAAAAGAAGTTGAGAGGGCGTGTCTTGCCCTTTTGGATGGCGGATAGATGCCAAACTCTCGGCCAATCACGGCTCAAGGATCAAGGAAGTGCAATTTACGGAGTTCATAGGCAATTACGCCTTTACCTGCCAATGCCAATGATTTAAAAATTTCGGAGTTCCTATGGTTCAAAACCATCTACCTCCACATCAGAATTAATAAAAGCGAGCAGAAATAGGAAAAATTTGGCATAAGTGATTTACTTGATGCACACTAGAGGGAGCCACAGGCTCAAGAAAGTTTAGGGATAGAGATGAGAAAATAAAAACTTAAGTATCATAGTCTTTTTATAAGTTTTTAGGTTTTTAAAATTTTTTTGTATTTTATACTTTTTTTGGTTTTTTATAATTTTTTTTATACACAGTACAAACACTAAAGCAAAAAGTGGATAGGAAAGATTTTACGATTAATAGGCTCATTGGCATGTGGCTTGTGTTGGAGAGTGCAAATAATTATTGAGATCGCGATGAAAATATTCTTAGGCAGATTTGAAATCTGCGGGAGATGTGATTCTTAAGTAAACAGATTGATAACTTTGCTTGAAGATCTTGATGGTAGTAGCAGAGGATGAAATAAGCAATTATATGGCAGCTTGCTGAAGAGACGTCCCACATCTTCAAAGGAAATTTAATCGTCCGAAAGAGGGTATTGTCAAATAAGGTAAAAATTTTGATAAGCCGAATGACTTGGAGTAAGTGCCTTCACACTGAGTCAAAAAAAAAAAAAAAAAAAAAAAGGCAAAAAACTCAGAAGGTCTTAATTTTGCGCCGAAAAAGGGCCAGAATAATTTAGATAGGGGCAGCCAGAAAATTTTGACTAGAAAAATAAAAGGTGAAGTTTCCTTGAACCTTGATAATCATTTTCTATGCATACGTCAGATGAAGGACACACAGGGGAATTCCGATGCGCGCTCTTCGAGGTGGGGGGGAGGGGGGAACCTGTTTATAGGTCGAAAAAGTGGTTCTGTCAGTGATCAGCTGGGAGGGAGAAGTTTCATTTTTGACCGCTATTCATTGCGGTTTTTAAAAGCCAAAAAGGACGCTGTTAAGCGCCTAAGAAAGTTCCTTCTTAAAGGAAGAGAGAAGTTAGAGTTTAAAGAATATTTTTCAGTTTTAAAGAGAACTTTTTCAGTTTTATTGTAGTTGAAAGATTAGAGTGTGTTACATCAGTCCTATTTGACTGTGATGTTTCTTGTTAAAGAAACGCTAAAGAGGTTCCTCGAGTTAATGCCGTGTGCATTAAAGAACTTTAGAGGCGGGGGGGGGGGTTAAGGAACGAGAGGTAGTTATTCACGTGGTTATCAGTGTGCTCATATCTAGCCCGTTTAAATGGCAGAGCCGAATATTCCCTATTAAGTACCGCTCTGGGTCTTTTTCGGGAAGAAGCAACTGCAGGATCGTATACGGGTAGCATATGAAGCACAGGATTAGCGACACGTTGAATATTTTTGAAAAGTTTTTCCGAAAGTCGCTGTATATAGCGATTAATGGGCATAATTTTGAGGTCGTTATGAATCTCTTCGTTCCGTACAAACCACGGAGCTTTTAGAATTTGCCGAAGCATTTTAGATTGAAAAATTTGGACATGTTTTCTGTTAGTCAGTGCGCATGGGCCCCATACGGGACACGCATACGTAAGAACCGGCCTAATCATTGATTTGTAGAGCAAGATTTTGTTATCAGTTGACAGGTCGCTATGACTAGCTAAGAGGGGGCGTAGGGCGGTTTTGACAGCTGTCGCACCCGCTATGATTTTGCGGATGTGAGGCTGCCACGTTAATTTTGAGTCTAGTAAAACACCTAGATATTTGTAAGAAGAGACCCAGGGAATGGGTTGAGTTGCAAGGCTGTCAGCTATGACATTTGCCTTTTCTGAGTCGGTGTAGGCCATCTGCGCGCCATCGGCCGTTTGAAGGGGCGGAATGTGTGTTTTATGTTTGCGTAATCGGGCGGCTGCGCGCCAAATCGATTTGTCTTCAGTCGTTAGGGGCTCAATGAATGTTTTCCACTCCGCTTGTTTTAATAAGCGGGTTTCGGTCCTTATCTCGTTCTGTATCTTGCGAAATTGGGCACGGATGTTGGGATCTCGTGACCTTTGCCAAATTCTTCGCAAGTAATTTCGCTGCTTAATTTTGAATTTAGTCTCAGGTGGGAGCCTAGCACCTGGATGTTTACGTGGCTTTGAAGCCGCAGCTCTCGCTTCTTTCAGTAAAGACTATAAACTTTTGATATGCCTGTCAAGGTCCGAATTGCTGGAAATTTTGATGGGAGGGAGTGAAGTTTTTTCCAAAATAAATCTAAAGTCGTCCCAATTTGTTGAGACTTGCTCCTCTAATTTTGAGTATCGATTTTGAATATCTAGGGATATCAAAACGGGGTAGTGATCAGAGTCCAATTCCTGAATCACTTTTATCTCATGCCGAAAGAATATGTTATAAAAGGCAGTCAGATCAAGAACTGCAGGGGACCCTCTATGAGGGTAAAAGGTCAGGAGGGTAGGAGCTATGATCTGTACATGGTTACTCTGGCACCATGAATTTAGACTAATACCATACCTGTTCCTGTTAGAACAAAACCATGCGGTATGGCGTGAATTTAGATCACCAGCAATTATTAGGTGATTTGAAATATTCAAAATTTTATCAAAATCACTGACAGGAAAAGCTGGCCTTCCACGTGCTGTAGACAGTGGAGGTAAACAAGCTGAGACTATTGTCAGCGGGGAGGAATTTTGAAGGAAAATTTTGATGATTTTCGCTTCCAAAAAATTTAAATCAGGGGGCGGTATCATGTGGTGCTTTAACGAACGCTTCACATAGATACAAGTGCCGCCACAGGGATTTTTGCCCTGTGACACCCTGTCAGTACAATAAATGTCATAGTTCCCAATTTTGGGAGTATTCCCTGGGGTAAGGTGAGTCTCTTGGACTAAAAACACGTCAATATCGTGCTCTACTACAAAATCACGAACTTCGTGAATTTTTGGAGTTAAACCATTGGCGTTCCATGTGCAAATGGTCAGTTCTCTGATGGTGTTTGAACTGTTATTTATACAATTGAATTTTATGCCGTTGTTAAAGGTTCATCACTGAAAAACAGAAGACATGGGTCTAAAAAAGCCGAATTAGGTTGAAAGCTCAACATACCTTTCATAAATATAAAATGCCCTCATTAAAGCATCTGCTTGCCTGAGTTTAGGCATTGCTTTTTTGAAGGCAAGGAGCAGAATATGCTTGTCTACCGCTGGGTCGCGGGAGATTTCGATTAAGCATTTTAGTGTAGATGAGAAGACATCGTCTGAATCATTGCTACACTCTGCTGTGGCTGACACTGCTGGGGCTGCAGGGGCTTCTGCAACCGGCAGTCTTGGATTCGTGGATTTGAATCCGTGCTCAGTGGTGTTCTTCACCATCTGTGCATAAGATGGTGAACTGACGTTGCTCGGGGGAGCAGGCATGGGATGTCTTGTCTCAGCATTTGCTG
Organism: Stegodyphus dumicola; assembly: GCF_044657685.1. NCBI lineage: Eukaryota > Metazoa > Arthropoda > Arachnida > Araneae > Eresidae > Stegodyphus > Stegodyphus dumicola. The sequence goes on from NC_140774.1 coordinate 21,815,218, forward strand.
GGGGCTTAGAAGAACCCTGAGGGGGGGGCTGTTTCAGCAGCTGCCCTAGTCCTAGGCGCGGAATTTTTACCGCGAGCCCGTTTGTTGCCTGGGTATCGGGGACAAGATTTGTACGAAGCTGGGTGATCTCCACCGCAGTTGCAGCAAGTGGCTGGTACATCTAATCCTTTGGTACACTCACGTGCCCAATGGGGTCCAGAGCATCTGACACAACGGATTGGAAGGGTGCAGAGTTCCGAAGAATGGAAAAAGCCCTGGCACCGAAAGCACTGAGTAGGGCCCTTGCGGCCGCGGTAACGCTCAATGCTGATCTCTGTGCCCCACATGTCAGTGACGGCAAACAGATGATCGAGGAAGGGGTGAGGGATAACTTGTAAATATACAGGTTTAATATTTAGGTCCGAATGAATCACATCTGTACGGACGTACCAGGCTGCATTCAGGGCCATACGTAGGGTCTTACTTTGAAAAGATTGAAGTTTTTTGACATGAGTTTTTGCAGCAGTACCCCAGATTGTACATGCATACATGAAGACAGGTCTTATAATTGATGTATAGAGAAGAATTTTGTTTTTAATTGACAGTTGGCTCCTTCGAGCTAAAAATGGGTAAAGTTGGGCTCTAGCACCTTTCGCTTTGTTGAGAACACTTTCAATGTGAAGGCGCCAGGTTAATTTTGAATCAAGTACAACTCCTCATTCATCCACCAAGTCCTCGCTCCGAATGATACTAGCGTCTACATCTCAAAACGGCAGCCTATGAGAGAGGCGATTCTATTATTTTCATCAGGGAGTAGCTAAGTTAGAATGGTTTTTCGAGGAACTCCAACGGGTTTGCGCGATGTTTGCTTACATTAATAAGTTCAGAAAATTGCAAAGGTGGATTGCCTTAGTTTCTGCGGTTACTTTCAGGGAAATATTAAGCAGTTTTTTTGGTTTGCTGATAGATGGCAAATAGATAATTTATCTTTATAAATCCGCGTTTATCTACTTAAACTTCAGAAGATTTAAGATGAAGTGAATATATTTAACACAACAGAATGCAAGCTTAAGACTTGTAAATCTTTTAAAAAACAATACATCGATAATTAAAAATATTATTTTTAGTTCATTATTAAAAACTTTTTATAAATGCATAGTTATCATATAATATTAACAATTCATCCATGCATTATCTCATTATTTATTATAATTAAAAGAGAAGATATTTTTTACAGTAATGTTTAAAAATTTGCTGTTGTCTTTTAAAAGATTTACAAGTCTTAAGATTGTGTTCTGTTGTGTTAAATATATTCGCTTCATCTTAAATCTTCTGAAGTTTAAATAGATAAACACGAATTATAAAGGTAAATTGTCTATTTGCCCTCTATCAGCAAACCGAAAAAACTGCCTAATATTTCCCTGTAAGTAACCGTAGAAACTAAGGCAATCCAACTTAGCAATTTTTTGAACTTCCAAATGTAAGCAAACATATAGTCCACTGCCGTTGCATTCCTCAGAAAACCATTCTAACTCTCCTACTCCCCGATGAAAATAATAGAATCGCCTCTCTCATAGGCTGCCGTTTTGGGATGTAGACACTAGTCCGAATGATATGTAAAATGGCGCGAATATTCCTAAAACCCGGGGCAAATTCAATTAGAAATAGAATGCCTGATTAGTGCTGCCCTCTAGGAGGTATTAGAACAAACAAAAATAAAACCCCAAACAAGTAAACATGTAGAAAGCGTTTTAAACGTTTAAAAGTGGGTGGAATATGGAGTTAACCGTTCTAAGAAAGAGAGTTAGAGCTTTCAGAAGGAGGTACAGGAACTGTGACTGGAGCAAGGAAGAAAGAGCGAGACTTAGGCAAATTTACAAAAGAGAGGAAGCTCTGCCCCATTAAGAAGGCTGATGGTACCTTCTCAAAGGACATACAAGATACTGTGCTAAGTATCAGCTCTGAAATGGCAGACTGATTACTTGTATTATTGACGGGGCTCTCAGTTGTAGATTATCCAGGAGAATTACCATCGGCAGAGTTAATTTCGGGAGTGTAACCCTTACTATATGCATTATAATTATCAAAACTAATAGGTTTGAGAGCTTGGGTATAGCTTACACCAGACCTAATGGATAATTTCTTACATATATTTAACTCATGGGAACACCCTATACGAGGCCCCATGGGAACCGAGACAATTCACACAACTGGAAGAAGAATGATGTCACTACTGACACTTGATACACTGGTACTTTAGCTGAGTAACACTGTAGATCTTATACATTAGGTGAGTAACATAGTAGATCATTATACCACTTTATGTACTTTGAACCTTAACTCAATAAAAGTATTACTGATGATGTTAATATCAGAAATTTGAGGGTAAACCTCGAAGAAGGACCTTGCGGCGAGGGTAAACTACATAATGTTCGGTTGAGTTATCTAAAAAACACTGGCTCAGGCTCCTATGATCATTGTCAGTAAAAAAGGTTCAGTTTTTAGAAATTCGCCGCTCAAGCGGCCAAAGAACCAGCATTCTGGTAATTCACCAGATAAAGGTTTTAGGAAGGCAAGAAAGTGACTCTCGCTAAATTTAACCATAATTGGTGGTGGTCTTGTGCTTCTTAGCTCCTTCTTGAGCATTACTCTGGTATGCGCTCCCACGAGACGAAAGCAGATGAAAGGAGGAGTTTATAAATTAGAACACTTTTTACACAAAACGGCACTAAACGCTAAAAACAAACTTTTTTTAATATATAGGATATTTATGAATTATTTTTAGACTAATCCTGTGAAGTCGTGGCTAAATGCAGTTCACGATCTCATAGATTTAAATTTTTGACTAAGTTTTACTACTGAAATATAATGGCAAGTTTCAATATATTTATTCCGCGAAGCATATTTTAGCAGCTTTTTTTTTTTTTTTTTTTTTTTTTTTTTTGTCATGTTTTACAATCGTCCTATTCCTGTCATTCCAAAGTTCCTTTTCTTTCCTTCGGAAATGGGGTCAGTATGAATAACATTTGGCAATATATATTTATGCTGCGAAAATCTACTTTTGTATAAGATATTGAGGAGTATTGCAATTCAGTTCAAGTATTTTACTCTAATTATTTTGTTATTTTTTTCTTTTAGGAAATTATGGGTTGGAAAATCACGACGAACGTTTTCTGGAGTTTCATGCTGGGTTTTCCGCACATACATTTAACCGTTTTTGCCCTTCTTACTGAAGCCGATGTTATTAGAGAACATGATGAAATGTTCCCTTTATGTATAAGTGGTACAAATAGAAAAATGGCATGTGAAGCATGCACAAAATTTACCAAAAATGCAAATGTATATGTTGATTGTTGCATAGATAATTCTTAAAATGATGCGTAAAATACACTCCTACGAGTTTTGCGTACTTCACCGAAGCTGAAGTTATTAGAAGACACGATGTGTTGTTTCCGTTAGGTAGAAGTGGTACAGATAGAAGAGACACATGTGAAAGATGCACAAAATTTACCAAGAATGCAGAAGCCTATCCTCGGTGCTGCAGAGATTAGAAAATTCTGAACTGGTGCATTGAATTTATGGAGCATGTTCCTCCTGGGGCGCGGAGGAGAAGAGAGAGATGTCAAACACAAAAGAAACTAGAAACGAAGGAATTCAAGTGTAAATCCATCAAATTAATCAAATATACAGTTTACCAATTCTGTCTAACTGAGATACTGGAGATTTACAACACAAAAACAATTACTATCTCTTCTCTATAAGAACACCAGGAAGCAACATATAAAATCCATCTAATTCGCTGCTAGGTAAAACTGTATATTACTCATTTATAGTTGTACAGTTCCAACATTTTAATTAAAATAAAATTCCAGCTGTCCCAATAAACTGCTATCGCAATCCACCTGAGCTCACCTGCGGCCGAACGGTAAAATCTCTGAACACTGGTAGTTCCGATTTAGTTTCCATTCCAGGCGAACGGGCTGACTGCATGGGTGTTTTCGTGGTTTTCCCCATGTGTAACGTGTATACCAGCCAGTTTCAAGTTATTCACGAAGACATTCCTTCCTTTAGGTAGATAGCCGTAGTGTGCTTTGCCATAGTCAATTAAACCGAACCAAAAACCGCAATTCATCTGGATAGTATTACTTCTTCCTAATACGTGTTTTCTATCCTGCAAGTGAGTAAACGCTTTTTTTTTCCTTTATCACAGTTTATTTCAACAATATTTATAAATTTTAATGACCACTGAATATGCCTTATTTGCCTAAACATACAACCCATTCAAATAAAATAAGCAATAAAATTTATTTGCACACGGTGCAGCAGATTCCAAAACTGAAGCCATAAAGGAACCACAGCATTATCTGGAATAATTTTCTTCGCTTTTAGTTTTACTTGTGTGCAAATGAATTGAGTTGTCGACATGCAAGAAACAACTGCAATAAAATTACCAGTGTTTCGTATCACTGTTTCTAATAATCAAAAATTCTTTCATCTGCTCATAAAGTGCTGCAATGTAGATGTCGCTAAGATTGAGTTTTTACCGAAAGTTATTGTACATCTTAACATTACATCTTACAGATACGTAACTGTGTTTTGAGGATAACAAGGAAATAAAACAGTTAAAAAAAAAAAAAGAGACTTCTGGTGTGAAAGTAAATGTGAAAAACTCCAAAAGGGCACTTTTGTTTTGTAAGATTGCATTCTGAGCAAGAATTCTTTTGCAAATTTGATGTACTTTTAGCAGTGAAAGAAAAAAAATTCTTGGCATGTTTATTTATGTCTAAAAAGTTAATTGTATGCCAGAAAGTGATTCATGGTTTTCTAAAGAGTTTTATTTTTAATTTTGTTGAAATCCTGCCCCCTACAACTAGAAGTTGGTCAAGTGGTGAACAAGAAGCTTTCAATGTTAAGAATAAAAAAATCTGTTGTGTATACATGATTTCTGTTGATAAACTGTCCGATAAAAAATATGTTGTGTATACATGATTGATACCGCATGATTTCCTTGTACGGAATATTAAATTATACGCATTTTTTCCTGCATGTCATTTAAACTTATACCATAAGCAATGAATTGACCATATGAATTGAATTAAACCTACTTCGTCGATAACGCATAAACCACAGTACTATAAATGCGCTTTTTAAAATTCACTATATTATATTTATTTACCATAGCGATACTCTGGCGCTAGGTTCACGTAACAGCATTACATCTCATTCATTTTATAACTCAGAATGTACCAAAATTACATCATCTGAAGAATTATCTAATCGTTGCCACAGAATGCTATGTAATAGAATAAATGTCATTTATCACTATAATAGCTGCAACAGTAATTCGAAAGCATCTGGTCTCAGTTATTGTTGTTGCGAGTTGTTAGTTCAGCGTGGACTGAGATATCTCCGAGTTAGCTTTCGCTTTAAGTGCGCTTCACATTGCATTGTGTTTAATGTTATTAGTAGTTTGAAGTGCAACTACTGATTGTACTCTGTGATACTGTCAGCACCTGTACGAGTATTTCTGTGAAAAATTCCAGGACTTTAAAGTGCTTCATTTGATAAAAATAAATTTTATTAACCTATCATCGGACCTGTGTGCATTCAGTCTATTACGAACGTGTGCGCACGCAAAAGTATATTTAAAATCTCAATCTTCAGAACGATTACTCCTCTTATGTATTGGAGTTTTGCTTATGTGAAACATAAAGCGGGATGCCAGACAGATAAATAAGTGTCAAATGCATTTGCTTGTCATAACCTTTATAACGGAATAATTCTTTTTGACTTACCTTGTACATCACATAGACTGTGAGGTTTCTCACTGAGAAAAGAACGTTAAACTGCTGCAGCACAATTTACAGAAATGATTTTTGTTACCAGATTAGTAAATATTTATCACAAAATGAAATAGTAGATGAATGAGTTCTGAGTGTTACGTTAGATCAATTGGTAGAAATTTAAAATATTTCAGTAACCAGATCAGTCTTTCAGATTTCTTTGTTGAAAACATTTAAGCTTATTTATGGAATCAGTTTTTCGAAATGAAAATACTAAGTGAAGACCGAGATAAGCTCGAAGGCTTGCAAGAATATAAAGTGAGAACTGGTATTTAACACTTTTGCGGCCAGCAGAAAATGCAGTATGAATATTACTCTTCCGCAACAGCACATTTTGAAGGCTGCTGGCATCAGTATTTCAGTTCGAATTCTTCCAAACTGGACTTCATAGATGTGGTTTGTATACCCGCAGATCCATGATTTATGTGTTTTTAAATGCGAGCCATTAAGCTGCCAGCAGGAGGTAAGCACAAGAACATATCAAGGCAGCTGGTATCGAACTGAACGGTGGCTTAAGTGGATTAAGTGTAAGTTTGGTAGTTTTAAAGTCCGAGAACTTGAATGATATGGGGTTTTCAACTAAGTTTTGGTTCAAGAATAATACTAAGCTATTTGTCTTGCTTAGCACACAGCACGGCTGTATTCATGCTCATATTCTATTAAAGTTTATATTTCCTGGCGAATAGCACATTTTCAGACTTGTCAACCTTAATTATGATCTTCCGCTTCTTCAGCCAGGACAGTGAAACACAAAGAATCTATCATGAAGACAGGAATTTATGATTTCTAATCCGTGAAATCCAGAACGATTAGTTTGTAGATAAGCCCCACCCGACATACGTTGTCAAAGGTTAATGTGAAAATGAAAATTCATCAAAGAAAGAATTAAGCAAGGTAGCCAATTAAATTTGACTTTAAAACAGCAAACTAGTAGACTGCAAGTTTAGCGAGAGTATAAGAAAACCTTAACAAACCCTCTTGGATTCACTTTCAGATTTTTTTTTTTTTTTTAATTCAATGATACCGTAACTTGAATATTTGCGCCTTTTAAAACGCTTTTGCAATTGGAAGTCTACGACCAACTTTTGCGAAAATAAAGGCCGGGTGATGACTTATGTTTGCATGATGCGTATACATAAAGTATAAGTAAAATTAAGGTACCGTAATTTCCGGAAGAAAGGCCGCATCAGCGTAAACGCCGCACTCGAGAAAAATGGCGGGAAAAAAATTAAAATTACACAGAAACGCCGCATCAGCGTAAGCGCCGCAATAGATTAAATTGCGCGTGACATCGTCGTGGGCCGTATAGATGCAAAAACTCAACCTAAGTCCTGATATATGACATACCAGTTAAGAAAAATGCATGAAATGAAACCATAACTCAAAAATAAATTAAAGGTAAGAAATGTATAGCTTCTGTGCCGTTTAGAGACATTTTCAAAAATTTTCCGCTCCCTTCTTACTTAAAAACTATTCAACAAGTACTTGTACCCAAACTGATGGGATCTGTATTTGGCGGAATGCCAAGAAAAATCCATTCATGCTGAAGGGAAAATACGTCAGAGTTCGTTATTGCGAGGCAGGTGGAGTCGTGTCCGCCTTTGAAAAAAATTGCAGAAAAGGCAGGGGTGGGGAAAGGATGGGTCCTGGAAGATTCATCGAATCACAGAGGAGAGAGACTATTCAAACTGATGAGAATGTTGATTTGAAAGGGGGAAGAATGTTATTGTTCTGAGATCTCGTTTAGGGTGAATAAGGCATGTAGGTCCGTTCAACTTTTGAACCATAGGCACTCCAAAATTTTCAAATCATTGGCATTGGCATAGGTCCGTTCAAGGGAAAGAATGTAAACAAAATAACGTTCGCAAAAAGCAACTGAGTGGTCTTTTGTGTGGGAACAGCACCAGTCTATGCACAATGACAAGGCCATCCAAACTATGTACAATGAACATCATAGGAAATATTTTATTTTCAGTGCACCTAAACGCCGCATGGGTAGAAACGCCGCACCCGCTGAAAATTTAAGTTTTAAACACATAAACGCCGCGGCGTTTCTTCCGGAAATTACGGTATTTCCTCTCTCCTTACCTCATGCCTTCGTGGTGTCAGTTGAAAATACATCTGGCTAGCAATCGAAAATTCTAGAATTCGAATTCAGGGGAAGGCGATGCTTATTCTTCACAATTATAGAAAGATTCATAAGATGTTGATAAAAATGACAAAGAAATTTGTTTTCCTAATACAAAATTCAGTCATTTCTGTAGTAAAAATTTTATGAATAATAAGATGCAAAAGGAAAAATATGTTGGTTCATAGCTGACATAAGGTTACTAATTTGAGATTTCACTAAAAATGAAGACGTTGTATTTTTTAGGATCTCTGATATTAGTGACAGACATTACCTTCTGACTCTAACATTATTGTCGCAGCATAAATTTAAGAGATGGGAAGAAATGTAGATATTTCCTTTCGAATTCTGAAATCACAACCACTTGCAAATCTCCAGAGTTTAAAATATTTGAATCTTTGTAATTTCGAGTGAAATTCAAATTGGCTTCTCTTTTTCTATTTATATTAAATAATATTCGTTTTCTTACTGCGAAAAGCAGCTGTCTAAAAATCATATTGGAACTGAACTGAGAGAAAAATAAGGGAAACAAGTGTTAAAATGTATGAAAAACCTTTTATTTTTTAACAAATGAAATTATTCACAGCAGTAGATCTGCTTAAATTTACATATTCACCTAAACCAAAACCCACACCCATTAAAATAAGAAAAGAATAATACTAATATTCTATTCGCACTTTATTTGAAATCTGAATTGCTTAGACGGCTTTGCTACCAGACTTGGCACTTATTTCTTCTATTCATTCTTGTATTTAAAGCACAGCGAAAATCTTGAACAAATTCTGGTAAGTTGGACATTGATCCTATAACTCTAAGAAAGAAAAAAAAAAATCATCTGTTTATCATATGTACGTACAATTTAGTTTATGAAAGAATTCTTATCATGATTTATTGTTAATTGATTAATACATTTCTGGCCATTAAAATTAATACACCACGAAGGTGGCAAGTAACAAACGTCAAATTTGCATCAAAGGTACTGCATGCAGGATATACAAATGACTAACATTCCAGCACATGCGCACAAAACAGGTATGGGTAACAGCATTTATACTGTGTATAGATTGAGAGTTTCTAATTTGGAAACAGCATAAAGGTTTAAAAGGTTAAAAGTACCATACCTTTAAGCTTTCTTTTTTGGTGCAACAAATTTAATGGCCTGTATTACATAAAGCAGTCGTTTCCAAACATTTAGCTGCGGCACCCCGGGAAGTCGCGCCTCCTCACGTGGGGCGCTACGAAATGTTGTAAAAGCTTCATAATTAATTAATCAGGACATTTGGTCTAACTAAACCAAAAAGAAAGTGAGAAGCTAAAAATATCTAGATTTTTTTGTGTCTGTGGTTTCTGTTTACTTGACCATGTATAAAAGTAAAGTCGCCGGTGCAGAACATTCTTGAGGTTTGGATGTTTTTTGGAGGAGTTCGGCTGGTGACTTGGAGAGTGTAGGACGTGTTTTTTTGAGTGCTCCGATTCTACCTCGTGCTAGCCTGCGCCATTTTCGCCGCCATCTTGGATGGTTTTGTGCTTTTGGCTTCTACCCATCTTTTTTGTGATATCATCTTGGATTACACGATTATTTCTGATCGATGTTTATTTCTCGGAACTAGTGTAGTGCTCCGCTTGTGTTTTTTGAAAATATTTTCGAAGATTTCTTGTGCTGTGAAAGTGTGATTTCGTCCCACATGGTGGGCAGTGACTTCCCGCCGTTACCGGATAAGGAAAAAATGGATGCGACAACTGTTAGTGTACAACTGTGTGATTTCAGCTCTGATCTATTGGACTACGGAAACAGGATTCTGAACTTGGACTGGCAGGAACTTTATGCGAAAGAAACATGGAATTACAATGATTTTTGTCGCGGTGTGGAGATGGTTGCAAAAATTAACACGGATCTGATCGCACGGGGAGACTCGTGTAATAATATTCTCAAACTGGTGACCGACAAAGTGATTTTGAAGGACATCCGGGAGAATCTGAACAGAGAGCAAGCAATTGGAACGACACTGAGATCCAGCCTTGAAGGTAAGTGCCAAAGTGCTGCTTCTGCCCTTGGTTGTGATTTAAATTCTGAAAATGTTAAAAGTGCATGTAGAAATGTTTTAATCAATAATCTTTTCTCTATTGCAAATGACTTGAGTTCATGTAAAGATAATGCTATGTCTAATGGTTTAAATGATTGTAATCAGGCTGAGTTAACGAAACCTAGGCCAAAGCGCCCATCAAAAAAATTCTCTAAGCGCTCAATAAATGATGACAGGGACGCAGATGGTTTTATTCTTCCGAAGAACACTGCGCGCCCAAGCAAAATAATAAAATGTAATGCTGAATTGCCACTGGCAAATAAATTCGAAAAATTAAGCACACAGGATATAAATAGTAAACCTGATGATGAAATTGATGATGTAGTTATGGAAAACGTTGTTGTGAAAATTCCCAAACCCAAACCAATAATGGTAAAACCGGATATTAAGTTCAACGACTTTATGAAGGTGTTGCGTGATAATGTAAAATGTGAATTTGCGGGCAAGGTGCAGGGGGACTTCCTCAAAATCTTCCCGGAAACCGAAAATGATCATCGTACTATTACCAAGTTTCTTGATGACAGAAAGGTTGACCACTATATTATTCTCTCTAAGGTTGATAAGCCACTCAAAGTGGTTATAAGAGGGCTTCCAATTGATTGTGCTACGGAAGATATTCTTGAGGAATTAACTAAAATGGGTTATAAAGTACGTAAAGTTGCCCAAATGCACAGGATTAGGACAAGAGTCCCCATGCCCTTGTTCCAAATTCACGTTGAACGAACCCCGGAAATTGAAAAAATATATGATGTTACGAAATTCTTAAATTTTTATGTGAGTATCAAATCTTACAGAGTAAATGGGAGTGTTGTGCAATGTCATAATTGCCAGTACTTCCATCACTCATCTGACAACTGCAAGTTGAGACCCCGATGTGTAAAATGCGCTGGCACCCACAAAACTGAGGATTGTACAAGCAAATTTATTAACGATGTTAAATGTTGTAACTGCGGGCAGGCAGGACATCCTGCGAATTATCGCGGATGCCCTAAATTCCCAGCTCCTCAGGGTGCCAGAACGCAAAATAAGAAAGTATTACCCATTAAGGAAAGTTATGTCAAACCAGGAATTTCCTTTGCAAATGTTGTGAGCGGGAAAACTCCCCAGAGTACGGATGAGGTAATCAAAAATGAAAACATTGTACAAACTGCTACTAAAACCAATAAGCCAGTTAATAGGAATGATGTGGGCCTGTCTGGCCTTCTTGAGATATCTAAATTAATCAAAGACATTGTTAATATGTTCAATGGAATTTCTTTTGTAAATGTTCTACGCAAGATTACTAACAAAATGCCTGAACTACAGGCTACCCAAAATACTGTAGACAAATTATTTATACTTTTTGAATTATTTGAAGAGATTTTTGGTTCTGTAAATAATGTATAGTTTGAATACTGTGTTAAACATAATTACATGGAACGCAAATGGATTATCTCATAGAATTCATGAGCTAAGAGATTTTATAAATGAGTACACTCCTGATGTTATGTTCCTACAAGAACACAAGCTTGGCCCAGCCACTCCAATTTACGTACCAAATTATGTTGTTCATAGATCGAACAGAGCTCCGACAATCTCCCGCCCAAGAGGAGGTGGAACAGCACTCCTGATTAAACGCTGCATCCCACATCTTCCAGTCACAATACCGCAGCTTTCGGTCGTGGAGGCCTCTGCAATATCACTCACAACAAACACTTCCACAACATACATTCTTGTCTCCACTTACATTCCCCCAGGACGTCATGTTTCTGCAGTCCTGGCTGACTTGCAAATATTACTTAGTCTTGGTCAACACATTATCCTAGGTGGAGACTTAAATGCACGACACCGCGCGTGGAACTGCTATAATTCAAACGACACTGGACGTGTAATTTTCAACTTAGCCCACTCGGCTGGATTACACATAGCAGCTCCGAAAACCCCAACACGGTACACCACTAGGTCCACCGGGATCCTTGACTTCTTCCTGCTCGGAAATACCAGTGTTCCACTGGATATTTCCGTGCTGGACGAATTGTCATCGGATCACAACCCGGTTAAGATGATTCTGGACATTAGTAGGTATACTACAGCAGACACAAGAGCCTTTAAAACAGACTGGCACATTTTTGCCAAAGCTCTCAACAACATACACTATACACACCCTACGATACAGACTGGGAATGACATTGATAGTTTCATTCAGGAGCTCACGGAAAATATCAAAGATGCACATGAAAAAGCTAAAATAGAAATAACCAAAAGGAAGTATGCAAGAAGCAGAGATCTTCAGGCACTAATCAAACAAAGAAATGCTGCACGGAGGCTTTTTCAACGGACTAGATGCCGAGAAGATAAAAACCAGTTCAATCGCCTTGCCAATACAGTCAAGTCTCTCACACGCGAGCAAGCACAACAAAGCTGGACCAGCTACCTTAACTCACTTTCCACAGATGATAACTCTCTGTGGAAAGCTGTTTCTAGGTATACAAAATGCTACAATAAAATTCCGCCCCTTAAAGGCCCCACGAGGATTCATTACACCGAAACTGAGAAAGCAGAACTGTTAGCAAAGCAACTGGAATCTCAGTTTTGCACGAACAACATACATGATATTTCAACAGAACACATTGTTTACTCATTTCATAACAATATCACAACAAATACAAACATAAACAACATCCCTCCGGTTATGCCTTCGGAGGTTCTTGACTGTGTCAATAAACTCAAGAAGAGGAAGAGCACTGGTTTGGATGGTGTCACAAACTCCATGTTAAAGAACCTGCCATTAAAGATCATATTCATCCTTGCAAAGATCTTCACCAGGATTATGCAACTGCAACACTTCCCACAGGCGTGGAAAACGGCAAAGATTGTACCCATCCTTAAACCAGGGAAATCAGCTTCTGATCCAACTGCCTACCGACCGATCAGTCTGCTCTCCTCCATGAGCAAGATATATGAAGCCATGCTACTCACCAGGATCAATGATCACTTGGAGCAAAACAACATCCTAATCCCAAGCCAATTCGGTTTCCGGAAAGGCTTGGGAACCATCAACCAGCTCTACAGGGTGGTAGAGCTTATTTCTGATGGCCTACACAAGAGGAGAGTAACTGGCGGTCTGTTTATTGACATAGCCAAGGCCTTTGATCGGGTCTGGCTGGAGGCACTAGTTTACAAAATACACAATCTGGGTTTCCCAGATTACATCACAAACATCACTAAATCCTACCTAACAGGTAGAAACTTTGTCGTTCACGTCTCAGGAACAAATTCTAATCTACACCCCATAAGGGCAGGGGTCCCTCAGGGGTCCCTTTTAGGGCCCACCTACTTTAATATTTACGTGAACGACATCCCTACAACACAGGACACAACACTGGCTATGTATGCTGATGACACAGCAATCCTCACACAAAGTGCATTTGCTGGTTCAGCTATCCAACATCTACAAAATTACATACATGCACTGGAGACTTGGCTCACACAATGGAAAATAAAAGTAAACATCGATAAAACGCAAGCCATCCTGTTTACCAGGAAAAATAAATTCAAAAAAAACCTAGTTATGTACGGCAGTTCTATCCCCTGGGCCCAGCAAGTCCCTTATCTTGGGGTGATCCTCAGTAAAACTCTGTCATGGAATCCACACATCACAAATATTATTAATAAGTTTCGAGCCCGTAAAGCTCAACTCTTCCCCTTAATTGCTCGAAACAGTGTTTTGTCTATAAATAACAAGTTACTCATTTATAAATCCATATTGCGTCCATTACTATGCTATGCATGTCCTGTATGGGCGTACTCATGTAACAGGTATCGGGGCAAATTACAAACTGCCCAAAATTGCACTCTTAGACAAATAGCCAACGCACCCTGGTACGTGCGAAATAAAAAAATTCATGAAGAACTGGGCGTTCGCCCTCTTAAATCTGTCTATTACAAAATTGCAAAAAGGTGTCATAGCAGGCAGCTCGAAATTCAAAACCCTGCCATTAAGATACCTGAGTACGACCCATACAATCTGGACAACAAATACAGGCCCTTGGCCATATTAAATGAATGGATTATGTAATGGCATAGCATAGTAATGTATTTCTGCTTTATATAATTTTATCTTTTTTCGCAACACCTTCCTTATGTATATTTATTTAATTATTGTTGTCGCATTCTTATTTATGTATGTATATATGTATATATTTATTTACCAAGGGCTGGTATCACTTTGGGCACTGCCTTGTGCTTAACATCTTTACTTCCAGGTTTTTTCACCACTCGACAGCTTTCTGGCCTTCTAGTCCTTTACAGCAATTGATAAGGCAACCTGTAATACAGGAAATAGGATTTTCAAAAAATTCATAATATACATAAAAATGTTAAAAAGTATAAAATATTAAAAAAAAAAAAAAAAAAAAATTAGACTAATCTGTAAAAAATTAATGAAAAAGCAACAAATCGAAAAGTCTAAATCATATTCTACAAGGGGTAGGGCCTTCGGCCCAGGTACCCTGGTGTACCAAGGCACCGTTCCACTGGGTTGCAGAACATTCTTGAGAACCTGCAAAGCTGCGTGTTCTCGATCCCGCTTTATCTCAAGACAATCTAATGTGAGAACTGTGGCAAGGCTTCTTTCCACGGCTCATTCCGTAAAAAGAAAAACTTTTTTTTTTTTTGTACTTTTGCTACATCCCAGATTTATTAGGAATATGGTCCCGTGATTGGACAAAAATATTCCTGGCGATAATCTCAGTGGAAATGCGTAGTGGTTTCCAGCCTTATGAGGTTTGAAATAATTTATTTATACAAATGCCAGACATTTGGCCACTAAGCCTAATTATTTGAATTGGCCTGAGTCCGTTAGTATCTGTACTGATGAAGTCTGGCTGCTATGGAGAATTAGAGGCACTTATTCAAAGCAAATCACCAAATGCACAGTTAATTTATTTCTACTGGCCGTTCTACTAGGGCGATTCACGAAATTTGCGTTTTTCATGTCTCGAAAGCGCAACTTAGGATATGTATTAGATTTATATATAGCATTTCTCTAATATAGGTATCTTGACACAAAATCGGACCTTGTTCTAAAATGACACGCTAATTGTTTTACATATTTCGATTCTAGGACTCAAATCATGCTAAAGTGCTAAGTTTTGTAAAATTCGCACGAGTAGATTTTAAAAAATTAGCTCTCAAAGTCCTAGCTCCTATATGTTGATTGAATTCGGTATATATTTCTTAATTTCTCTTTTTTATTACACTTATTTAATTCTTCCTTCCAAATTTATTATTTATTTTTAAATAATTGTTATAAATTTTTCGAAAAACAATTTGAATTATAATCTATAAGATTTTTATCATCATCTTAAAGTAGATATATTTCTAAGCATATCTGCAAAAAATTAAAGATTTTATTCAAAATTTCCTAAGATATACGTAACTTAACATTTTGGCGCGTTTAGAAATTTGGCGTATAAGCGATAGTAACGAAAATGTGGTTTACGCATTTTGTTAAAATTATTAGAAAGTATAAACGATTACTTTTTTTCTCGCTCGTGCACAAAGAAAAAAGGCAAACGAAAATAGGTTGCTATAAATTAAAAATTTCGCCAAGTGGACTATTGTTTTCGTTTTGGCATTTTGTGTCGAATCACTTTTAATGGCGTACCACTTTTCAAATTGTTGCCACCAAATGTTGCAGCCCTGCATTATTTTTAAAGAAATTAAATAATGGAGAATCTGTGTAAATGTATGTATAATGTATGTGTAAATGTATGTACATTGTGATTAAACCTACAGCCAACCAATTTTGAATGACGTAATCTTACTGCGAATATGGACATCTGAAAGCCCAAATTTGAAATATGGAATTTGTTTTATTATCGATATCCTATTTTGCAAAATTTTAACGAATTTTTGATTAACAAACTCAACGATTTAACAGCTAGCAATGGCAGCACTCTGCGGTGGAGGATGAGAAAAAAAAAAAAAAAAAAAATTTTTATCTCCAGCGCGCGGAACTGTGTATCGAAAATTCTAAAGATATGCACATTTTAAAAGTATTTTGCGACACTGCTGTTGAACTGAGTTTTACGCTTTAAGTGCAAAGAACATGATATTTAATAAATAATGGTAACACACAAAACTTTAAAGAAACTCCCCTTTGGACATCATTTAAAAATCTGAAACATTTCAGATTTTTTCCCCCCCGCAGTGTAGCTTTGAACTGCAGCAAGAAATTTTAAGAATACAAAGATACAGAAGATTTTACTTGACGCCATTTTTTTTAATAAAACTAGCATATTTATGCGACATATTTGAAAAGCTGAATCCCTTTAATCACCTTTTGAAGTCAACGGAAAAATTGTAAGCTAAAAAAAAATTAAATTAATAAAAATAAATAAAAAAAAACCCACTCAAACTATGCGGAAGAAAACTGAATGAAAATGTAGGCAAATATGATTTTTAAAATTATAGCAATTTTTGGTATTAAATGAGTTTGATCTTTCTCTAGATATGAAAACCATGTTTAAAGGGCACTTTTCACAGTTATTTAACACAGCTATTATTTAGTCTTAGAAATACTTTAAAATTGAAAATTTCGATAGATTTGCATGGATTTAAGATCCATTTAACACTAGTCTCCGTCTGAATTTACTTCTGCGGAAGAAAAGAATGTTATCGATTTATCTTGAGACAACAATTTGGAAGAACATTTGGCAGCATGAATATGTAAGATCTAGTTGGTCTATTTATCCTGCAACTTCTTGCAAAGACTCGAAGGCGAATACAGGAAGGGAAGGGTGTAAAAGAAAGACCATGTTTCTCAACACACTAACTTACAGACGGCACAGACTTACGTACTTACACAGACATCAAGTACTTGTGGTGATGAACTTAAAAGTTAATCTAACCTAACCTTGAAACAATAAGCCGTACCGCCAAACTGGCACACCGGCAACGTAAAACAAGCCAAGCAAAGATAAAAGACTGGAAACTAAACTAATAAGGACAACTCGTCCTTCCACTCCCCGCCCGAGGAAAATGTGTCAGTCTCGCCAACAGGGTCGCCTCGACTTTTATTCAGAATAATACATGCAAACAAAAGAAAAAAATATTTACAAATCATAACATAAACAGTGAAATTCCATTACAGATAACAAGCATCATCACCATATGGGGCATTCATTGTACAATTCATTAACCAAATTCCATTAAATAGAGTGATATAATAGTTTTATTTTGACAAATTTATTTAGACATATTAAACGAGATAATTTCTCATTTTCTGTTTTTGCTTAAGGTTACTTAACAAGTTAAATCAAATATAGCTTCACGATATATTGTGTTAATAATAAGGTAAATCATATTTACTAACATATTATGTAAAAAATGATACGGCTAATCTTTAGAATATGGTAACAGATAGTTTGGCGACATTTTGGTAAGGCGATAAAGGTTACTAGCTAGGACTTTAGCAATAATCTGAGAAGTACACAGTTCGAATCATAGATTTATTTTGTCTCAGAGAAATGAGAGATCATGAGACATGTAATGTGACATTTTCCGAAAAATTCCGATCGTGATTTTAGCTAATAAGTACTTAGAAACAATTTCGCTGCTAAAGTGCAGAATCGTCCACTTATTTGTTTGGCGCTTTTAACAAGAGTAAGAAGAATTGGATTTTTGTCAATTTTCTTTGACCTTTTTTAAGTGAAAATAGGTCGATGTGTACATGGATAAAGTCAAGAGTGTGCGCAGTGCCATTTTTGGGCAATTCTGGGATGTTTTTTTAAGTGAAAATAGGTCGACGTGTACATGGATACCGTGTATGTGCAATTCTTAAAAACGTGGCAAGCAGTTTGCGATTCTGCACTTTCTCCCAATTTCGCACCTAATCTTCGTCATGATTAAGCATTTTTGTTCCATAAAAGTTGTAGTATAAGCGTAATTCGGCTAGCAGATTATTGGAAAGAATGTCGAGGGAAAAAAAAAAAAAAAAAGCCTTTACTCTGTGAAAACAAAATGGCGTCCAAAACAAAACTAGCAGGTTGCTGTAGCAGGGTTGGTTGCCAAATCTTCGCCAAAAACTCGCCAAGTTACCATAATGTAAAGATTCACCAATGATACTTATAGAGTTTTTATGTCTATAAAAAGCTCGTTCTGTATTACAAAAATAATCTAGTCCATACATACATATTAAACTTATTAAATAATTCTGCAAAATAATCAATCTTTAATTAACAACGAACCGTCCTAGCTTCTATACATAATTCAAATAGATCTTTGCTTACATAACAATGCCTACTGATCTCCTAGAATAAAATATTGTTGATTTTTTTTTCTTCTGACACCAGTTGTTACGTTATTTTCTTCCTTCACGTTCGTACGGGGTTCGTGTGGATTTGGAGTGAATAACGACGACACTACTTGATGAAGTATCGAAACACACTTTATTGTCCAATATTGTCAGGACAGCTCCAAAACACGTTTACAGTCGTCGATGAACTACTATAAACACACTGACACGATCAGCGACACAGCCTCCAGGTTATCAGGCTATCACGGTGAAGACAGCTTCACGGCAAAGTACTAGAGTACAGCTCCCGACTCTGCTTGGTCGTTCTGGCAACTCTACGTACTCTCCACACTACAACTTGCGATGCACTCGACGACACACAGAGCACAGCTCCCGACTCTTCGGTTCAGTCGTTCCCAGAGCTCTACACGCTCTCTCGACGATGCACTAACCGCGCTCAACTACGAGACTCTTTCGATGCACTCGACGACCCACTCGGCACTCGCTGCCCGGCTGTCAACTCGATCGACTCCGCATGGATTGACTCGCTAGACGAGACACCAACTCGATACTAATTAACCCTCCGCGTGCGAGCAGGGTTTTATATAGCTTTTGGCTGGTGTTCGGGAACATTCTGGGCTAAACCGGTAAGAATTCATTCCGGAAGATTCTCCATCCGTCCATGGCATATCGCCAATTTTGTCGCCAAATGTGGCAACCCTGCCTTCCTTGCTATTTTATGGCAACCCTAAAACTGCTTTGCGTGGAAGCCATCTTATCGCGCCTGTACATTTCGTAACACTATTCATACCGATTTAACTTCATAATGATTTTAGTAATACTCAATCTGGCTTCTTCAGTTATATATATAGGAACTTTCCATTAGCCTTCGCAATGATCCCATATTTCGTTCTAATAGGTTCTGTGAGTGGACAGCCCCATATATAATGCGCGAAGTGCCAAAGAGAGAAATTATTTGCTTTTTATGAAATCTAAAATAATACTTAGGAAAGCGATCGTGTACCGTTAATAATTCATTAATAAATCTACTGCAACATAGTCTTTTCATATTAACCTTTGGAAGAACCCTATATACATTCCTTCCAGTCAGGTCACAATCCCACTTTCCTGCCACCTTTGTTAAACTTGATCTTGTAAAGTTGTTTTAATTGAATCTATAGATGACGTAACTTAAAAGGTAAGATAACAACTAAATTTAAAAGTAATTAGTGTTAAACTACACAATTCAATTTAAGCTAACAGGTTGACTCAGAACCAACACCGGCAGAATAATAACTCAGCGTCAAGAATGCTTAACCGATATTAAGGTTAAAAGCTAGAAGAAAATAGCAGTGTACGTTCCCAACAGCGCTGACGAAACAAATCACGCGCTGACGAAACATTTCGGTCCAACAGTTTAAATACTCTCGGTCACACTAATTCATAATCATCCTGGTGAGGTAACGCAAAGGAAATGAAAGGACTTAGGAAAGTCTCACAAATTAAAATAACTATTAATAAAAATAAATAAAACCCTACAAATAAAACGTAAATATGTAAATATAATATTCTAAGCGATAAGGCTCAGCGGATTTTTATTCCATTTTTGACGTCATATTTGTGCGAAGCTGGGTTTTCGGCGGTCGCTGGAATAAAAAGCAAGCATACAGCAAAAATCAAAGTAGAAAAGGAAATGAGGGTGGACGCATCCAGCTAAATTCCACGATTTGAGAAAATCTGCAGTGATTTGCAGTCTCATCTACCACATTCATTATTATTTAATATCTATAAAGTTAAAAATGAAGAAATATTAGTTTTATTTATTTTTACCTCTTACTTACGACTAGTCATACTTTTACTTCGGGTAGGGCGCCACGGAAAAATTTTACTTGAAAAAAGGTGCCACGACTCGGAAAAGTTTGGGAACCACTGGTATAAAGCATGCATTAAATATTTATGGTGATTATGAAAAAGGCTAATATGGTTCAATATAATATTTATAAACCAACCAATAAGTCATGCATCTTGTCTCAGGAAAATTCCTGTAGTTTAATTAAATCATTCACACTTTACTCACCTGAACTTCTGTGAGATAACTGTCCCTGCGCGAATACTTTCTTGCATATATCCTTGATTTGCTTTCTCACATTGTACCTAAAACACATTTATAGTTAATATGTCTATAAATGCTTATATGGTATACAAATATATCGAGCATGATTCAAAACGATTGCGCAATTAAATACAGTGTTCTGTAAATTTGGGCCTATCTGAAATGTCATATAAAATTAACAATATGTTGTATGAGAGTGCGTTTTGCATCTAAGGCTTACAGTCAAAGAGGATTCCGTTTGGCAGTCAATGCATTTTGGTTCATATTTTCACTGCTAGATCTTTCTGTTCATTTAATATCACGAAAATGGACAAGACATAAGCACAGTAAAATTTGTGCCAACTTTCAATGCGTTTAATTTTGAAAGAGAAATCACACATATTTATCAAAAGCTACTGAAATATGCTGTACGCAAAATTTCGAAAATAAGTGTACTTATGGTTAGGTTAACTTATTTGAATATGGCATGGCACACCCGAAAAGATGGATGCTTTCGTGAAGGAATTTACAAGGGAAATTGCTGATATTCACGATAATGAAGATACACGAGTTTTATTTATTTTTAAAATTATATGTTTTATTTAAATACGGGTACGTTTATTTAGTTTAAGATACGCTTTATTTAGTTTATAACCATAGCGGAACAACCACGGATAGAAACCATGTAACAAGCCCTTTCGCCCGAGATCAAACGCTTGTTGAACCAACATTCAGCGATTTTAACTACTCGGCCACGGGTAGGGTTGGTTTAAGTTTAAAGGCGTCTGTAACACTACAACGGTCAAACTCACCGTTTTATTACTGCATTATTGAAAGCTTATAAAACTAATTTAGTTTTTGTAAACAGCCTTCATAATAATAACAAACACCTTTTCAAACAGTTGGAAATTAGTTTAATAGGAATTTTGCACAGAATCGTAATTTTTGCAATTCCGATGTACGAAGGCAAAGTAATGGGACGCCCTGATGCTGATAATGCGCTACAGGCCCACCTTCTTCCGTATCTTCAAAGCATCCTAAACTGCTCTTTTTTGACAAGATAATGCCCAGCCCTACATTGCTGAGATTTTCTTAATGTCATTACAAAATGCTCCCATGGCCGAACGATTACTCGATCATTACCCAATCGAGCATCTGTGAGACATGCTTGGGCGGCGGTTGAATTCCTCCACTTTTTTATGAAACGAAGACGAGCAGCGGGGTAACATCAACAAAGACGTGGCGAACGATAACCATAGGGTATAATTCTGGTTTGGTGTCCTTTTATTTAGCCGAAAGGCAAAATCGTGTAGTTGAGCCAAAATTTCTTTCTCCTCCCCACACAGAAGGGGAAACGAAGTAAGTTGCAAATAAATAAATGCTCTCCACTTATAGCCAAGACCTTGTAACTTTGCTCGCATTGATTCGAACTTTAATTACCTCAAATTTGGCGACCGGTTGCCAAAATTAGCATATAAATTAATAGCATTAACTTATACAGAGCAGACTTCTTACGTTTTCTCCGTTCGATCGTATTTCAAACGAAATTACTCAGCATACATTATAATTTATTTAGATTAGGTTAGTTAGTTAGTTCTAAGCACTGGCCCCCAGTCTACCTAGCAGGCGAAAACTGCCATATGGCAGGTATATTAGGTATATTTTTAAAGTAGGAGAGATCAAAAATGAGCAATGCCCTGGCCGGGACTCGAAACACGGACCTCTCGAATACGCGCCGAGCGTGCTGACCACTACACCACAAATGCATGCTGAGAAGGCGGGAGAAATACCTTATATTATTTTTTTTTAAATTCAGACAAACTAAGTTAAGGAAAACTAAAATGCGTGAATTTATTAATAATTAATTTCCTTAATAAGTATTAAAAGTAATTTGTTTAATCAACTAGCTTTATATTTATTTAAAAAAGCACATTATTTAAGACATTGGTAAAGCTTTGAAATTTTATTCTTGGAATACGGTACTTTCATTTTAATTTACGATTATTAAATTAAATTAAATTTCATAGCAGAAAATATAAAAATTGATTCATTGAAATGTGTTATGAATTTTATTATTATTTAAAAATGAAATGAAGGAACAAGCGTAACATGTATGGCAAATGGCCAATTTCTGATTTTTTAGTTCAATCTCATATTTGATATTTTATCGTTAGGCTTACAAATTGTAATCAACATTAATGAATAGTTAAAGCTTTAAAGACATTGTAAGCAGTTTAAAAAAAGAAAGATTTATAAAAGTGAACTTTGGGAGATTTATTCTAACCCGTTTATCTCCAGAAAAGGAAATTATGTATTAAAATGCTAGTATACCAAAAAAAAAAAAAAAAAAAAAAAAAAAGAAAGAAAGAGAGGAGGGGAAAGCGAATTAATTAATGCAAAGCATTCTAATAAAATGAGAAAGCCACTTTAAAGAAAAAAGAGCAGAAAAGTTAATAAAAATATGTTTCTAAGGCATCTTTCTGAACTTGTATTACTCTGGTTAGAATTTAAGATGGGTCTACATGTCGTCTGACCATCTTTACGGTTTCAGGAGTTAACATTTCCTTTCGGTAATTCAATATTTTAAATAAAGACTTATTATTCATTTTGGAATCATACTTAATTTCTCTTGATCGCACTTCAGTATTTCATTTAAAAGCTTGTTTTCATAGCTACATAAAATGTGACCTTCAGTATTGAAAATTTTCCACGTTCAAGCATCATCACAAACGACTGACATTCACTTTCAAATTATAATTCATATTTTTATTACTCTGTTATCATATATTTCTATATTTAAAATTTAATATATCGTAAAATAATTTCCGGTTTCGTCCTTTAGAGTTTCATCCTTATGTTCAAAAGTGTAGCGCGTCATCCGCTGCTATCCCCTCTGTCCGTACTGAAAATTAATAAACTCTACTGGATGAAAATCTTCCAAGAAGACATCCCTCCTCTTAGGCAGAGTACCCTTGAATACTTTACCACAATCAAAATAAACTAAACCACAGCAAAGTTTAGAAGCGAGCTGAAATTCATAATTTAAAGTGTGAGTGAATTATTTCAAAGCAGGATACATGCAGTATAATAGCTAAAAATTTCAGGCTCGTTAACAACATTAATGATTGTTGTTCATTTTTTCAAAGTAAGTTCCACAAAAGAAAGGAATTGGGAAATAAATAAATAATAGAATTACAGAGCAGCAAAATACCCGTTCAATGTTGCTATGAATATACATTCGTACGCATATATTTAATTGTTGGTATCAATATCTGTTATTTTAAAATATGAGCCTTAAAACATCAGAACTATTATTTACGATTATTAAATAAAATTAAATTTCATTTAAAGCTTAGAAAATATTTCTGATTACTAAAATGCCGGTAAACCAGCTACCGGTATTACCATAGAAAGCTGGTAATACCGGTTTACCATACCGGTATTACCAGCTTTCTATGGTACGTAGATGACTGAAAAACGTTTCGCCTCATACTAGAAATCATACTTAGTGTAGCACAGTATGACAGAATATACTCATCACAAAACACTTGAAACATTACGGTCGTTATTAATTTTGCATTTTATTGATTATAGGATGCAGATATAACTTTTTTTGATTTATTAAAGTGGTGCAGAAAAATATTAAAAAATATATTGTACGGATCTAACCCTGCATTCATAACAAATTTATTCATAACAATTTAATTTATACTTCAACACTTTTCATTTTGATGCTTTTGAATTTAATATAATTTTTTGCTTTAAGAGAAGGAGTATTATTTTACTGATATTTAACTTTTTTTTTTTTTTTTTTTTTGCTCAAGTAACTTTTGCCTTAAAGGTATTTTACTTCATACAGTAAAAGTAGACAGACTTACGTTCGCTGCACTTATCCAGAAAAGCTGATTCTGCGTATAATGATTCAGTGCCAAGGGCTTTAACTCAGTTTGGTGTTCCGCTACCCATGCTCTATAGGCCTGTGGTTAAAAAAATAGAAAAAGAAGAAGGAAATATAATGTACATAAATATGATTTGAAATCAAAAATCGTAACTTTAAAGAATATATAATAACGGAATGTGTGAGAAATTTCCGCATTTCCACACACCTGCATCCCGGCGAGTACACAGACTGAAATAAATCTATAAATGTTCAAGTCCTAATCACAGTATTTATCTGTACATAATATAGGAATTTTATTTTTAATGCTTTTAGCATTACCACACAATTTTCCCTAAAAAAAAAATTGATTTAGCTAAATAATGAACTGAGATGCTTTAAAATTACTCCTAATTGAGATTTGATGCCATGTTATGCTCATCTGAATGTATATTCCAGCAGTCATTTTGCTAATTGATAATCAAGTTTATTCATTTTCTCACGGTACCGTCGGGTGTGATAATTTGGAAAAGAGAACCTTGAGAGAAATGTTATTAAACAACCGGTATTTTTAATCAAATTATTTTTTGTTCTTTCTGTTTTTCCACTGGCTTTCACCCAATGCAAAATTAAGATGGGATTACCTGAGGCTGGTGATAGATTTTAAATAGGCTGCATTATGTTTATCCAGCAATCAATAAACCTTTGCTGTTATAGTGTTGAAGAGTGGTTGATTACTTTTAAGAACATACAGTAAACTGATAAGAAATGCCGCTGTGATCAGTACAGTGGTTAGACCGCTGGTTGCCTTATCGTTAGGGACGGTTCAAATCCTAGAAAGGGCTTAAAATAATGGTGAGCTGAAAGCCCTTTCTCGAGTTTTGGTGATTAGCGGAAGAGGGGTGAGAGATCATGGGATCCGTTCCTTGGGTTTTCTCCTTCAAAATTGGAAATGAGCTTTCCGTTTCTTACAGGTATAACGCTATTTGTAATAATTTCCGACAACTGCGTTAGGTTGCAAGTATCTAGCCGTTGGCACAATAACATCTAATAAGAATTAGCTGTTTAGGACAAAAGATCAGATAAAAGCGAATCATGTCCGACGCATTGATAGAAGATGTTTCAAATAAGACTGAGCGCAGACATTTTTTGAGCTATTTCTTGCACCTTTAATATTCCTGACGATCCTGCCTCTATCAAATTCCGACACTTGCTGGTAAGCATTTCCTCTTTTTATTCGAGGCATAACGTGGTATTCTGAGCAAATTCCAACCTTACAAAGCGCTTTCCGAATGAAAAATCCACTGCACAGCTTTTCTTTTATGCAGTACTTCAGATGTCGTTTCTCCCTCTTGGTGTCGTTTAAATGCGCTGCAATTCCTTTCATGTGATTTTGACGTTTGTCGGATCATTCCTTCCTGGTATTGCAATTTTAATGGCCAGCAGTGTAGAATTTCTGCTTTTGAGGACGACTATACTCATTACAGCAGTGTTTACGTGTTTTAGGAAGTAAGAAAATCGCACCTTGCAGTCGGCAAATTCAAGGGTTTATTCTAATTTTTGCATTTTTTGAATTTTGCCGCTGCACAGCGTTAGTTACAATAAGCTCTAAGGATATTTTTTAAATAAATATGATCTGGCAAGCACTGTCATTTCACTAGTTATAAAATTTTAAATTTTCCACACCCAAGATCTGAAAAACTGCTAATTCTCAGAAGTGCTACTAGTATGATTGGTTTGAAATATTTGCTACTGGTGGTTGAAAGTATCGTCTTATAAGCGCTGTTCGACCCGACACAAACCTAGGGGAGAAAATTCGCTAAATACTGGTAGTTCGACTGGTATTTATATCCTGAAGAACGGGTTGCCTGTTTCAGTGTTGCTGTAGCTTTCTCCATGAATAATGTGAGTACCTACTTTCCAGAGTTCATCCATCGAGGTGGGTTTGCTCTTAGACAGAGCTCTTATCAAGAGACCAAAGGTACGTCAATCGACAGGCGAAATGTCAGGGAACTTCACAGTAATGCGTTGAAAAAGTATGTGAGTAGTACCTACACCGTCCTTCATTATTTCAAAAAACGTTGTGATGCTTCTTGCTTTATCTTGATGAAGTTTCACTCTTTAAAAATCATTTGGGTAAAGGAATGGAATTTCTTCCGTAAATATCGGACATACAACTCTCTCTTGAAATTACATTGAGTTGATTTGAAGATCTTTCTCCACTCTTCTTATTTTGAATAGTTTTATTCAAATTGTAAGCGAATCCTGCATCAATAATTAAACCCTTACTGAAACTTTCTTTGTATTGAATGGGAAAAGATTTGTACACTTTCCTTTACTTTTCTTCGTTTTCGATAGTAAGCATAGTAAACAGATCAATATTTTTAAATAGTAGACTTACGTTTTTCTATCGTGATCTGGATTAGCAAACATTATGACGCTTTTTCGGGCTATGGAAACACTTGGAATTTCGAAACTACAAAATATAGGGACTTCTTTGCGTTTCATTTGACAGACGAAGGTAAACAAAATACAAAAAGAAGGCTAGAGAATACAAAAAAGAATTTTGAAATTTGAAATAAGGGTTTAGCCACAGCTGAGTTACAAAGTTAGCAAAAATCACCGGAATTTTGATGGTGCATCCTCACTCAGGCGCATTTTCGGGAGATATTGTCACAGAAATTATATTTATTGTTTCTGCTGATGTTCATTTAGATAAGCCCATGTTTTATCAAGGATTACAATGTATTTCCATTTATCTCATGCTAAATAGTTTTCATAAAGTGTTCCACATGCCGCTACAGAATCTGGCGAACATTATGTTTTTTAAGCTTTTTAATTTGTAAATTTTGATTTATTATTTTATTTATTGCTGATGCTGATGTTGATTTCTCTGTTGGCAGAATTTTTTTTTTTTGTTTTTTTTTTTGTTAACAATGATTTCATTTGAAAAACATTAGAAACAATAAGTGCGTTTTTTTTTTAATGTACGGTTCGAGATTTCTTTCTATCTAAAACTAATGATTAACGGTTTTTCCTTTTCCGATTAATAATTTTGCTTACTCTGAACTTAGAAACTTTAATACCATTTATTTCACAACGTTTTTGAGTTATAAAATAGGAATATTTCTCTTCGGAAGGTATAAAAACATGTCTTTCAATCCACAGTTTTTTATATGATATATTTTGAAAGATGAATAAATTTAAAAGCAGCAGACTATATTTCTCATTTCAAATAATAAGCTTTTGCCAGAAATTTTCATTCTAAAACATTCGCGATAATTTAAGCGATTTGTTCAATTTCTTTCAATTTTTATTTATTATTATTAACTAAGTTTAATTCAATAATTTAATATAAATTTTAATTTTAATTAATTAATTAAATATAATGCATTACCATTTTTGTAACTGTTTTTCAAGTGCAGATGATTTTCAATTGTTGCAAACCTTAAATTTCTGAACGTTCTCACTTTTCCGCAAGAATATCAGGAAAAAGTTCCATACTTAAAATATTTAAGGGAAAACGGAAATACACTTGGCATAAGCTACTCTAATATTCCTGAATGAGAACTTTGAACTGAATAGAATTACTGAATAACATTCCTAATACGAAAGGTAACAAAATCTTCTACTACTACCAGATTGCGGTACTTCAAAAAATAATTTCAGATTTTATATTACGCCCAAAGGGGCTTTTTTTTAACGTTCTGTGTGTTACCTTTATTTATTAAATATCATGTTCTTCGCACTTAAACAGTACAGTGATGCCATCTCTCGCTTTGAAATCGTTGAGTTTAAGTTTTGCAAAATATGAAATAAATAATAAAACAAATTCAAAATTAGGGCTTCCAGATGCCCATATTCGGTGGAGGATTACGTTATTCAAAATTCGGTGGCTCACCGTTGTTTTACAACACAATGCGAGAAACATACATACATCCATGCAGATTCTTCTGGGCTAACGCCCTTTAGGCTAATAAATAAAAATAAAGAAATTCATAATCTAGACTCCATAACATTTTTACTGTAAAAAATGTTAGCTTGTAGGGTTTATATTTATTTTAACTAACATTTATTTTAAGTTTAAACTATCTTTCCTGTCAAGCCTTGCTTTCCCCTGGAACTGCCAATGCCAGAGTATGTAAATTTTTAGTAGAACGCGCAAGGATTCAAATTATCAGCGGAAGTATTCTGAGTTAAATAGAAAGGAAACGAGTTCGAAGGGTGCTTTTCTTACTTCACGAGCGCGGAGGTAGTTAGTCAAAAGTTGAAGAACCACGCGTTTCGGCCTGTGTGCTTGCCTAGGCAAATTGTTAATCTTTCAACGTAATATTCAGAGTTTGCTGAAGTATCAGCGGTAGTGTAAAACGCGGTGAGGTTAGTTACGTTTAGAGAGCCTCGTAGTTAGTCTCTTGTTATTATCTCTTTTCAGTTTCTTATTTTTATTTTACCGCCGGGTCGGCGTAGTTTGTGAGCGTCAAGAGCACGCATTTGTACTTTCTAAAGTTGAATAAAAAGGGACTTAAACCCTTCTCAAGACTCTGTCTAATTTCCAGTTTCAGCAGTCACCACTTTGTTGCGTGCAGGTTGGAGGCGCGCAACTTTACATTGGCGCCCGAACACTCGTCGAACTGAAATGGCCGAAAATCGGACGGAAGCCGCGGGACAACAACAAGAAATGGCAAGCCATTTGGAAGGATTTGGATACCTGGTCCAGACGTTGAGAGCGTAAATCAAGCCAAACGTCAATTTCGACGAAAAAAATTCGGTGGCAATGTTTCTAGAAAGCCTAGACAATCACTTTCAGCTTTACCCTGTGCCTAAAAGACAAAAAGTTGCCATCGCCACATCTGCACTGAGAGGACAGGCCGCGCTATGGTGGAAGAATATAGGCAAATTTTTATTAGGGGAATTTGGAGGCCAGACATATACATTTGAAAATTTCAAAAAATCGTTATTAAAGGCCTTCCCCATAGTGAAAGATCGAGCAAGGCTAGAAGCCGAACTATATAGTTTCTATCAACGGGCTATAGAAGAGTTAACGGACTTTATTCTGCGAAAAATTAAATTGACGGATATGCTGTATGGGAAGAAACCCGACGCGGAGATTATTGAAATAATCTTACCAAGATTGTTACCTGTTGTTCAAGACTACTTCGAAATTAGAAAACCAAGCACATTGCAGGAGCTCTTCGAATTGGCGGTGAAGTTTCAAAATCGCAGAATAGCGGAAAAAGCTAGAGGGGCATCGTATTCTCAAGGGATCCGAAGGCAATTTTCAAATGAGCAGACCAGAAATGCAAACCGCTCTTATGGGGGAAAGAGCTATCAAGCTAACTCATCGAACCTCGAAGGTCAAGGCCCAAAAAGGAAATTCGAAAACAAACGTCCGCGTACCCAGAAGGCAGAAGTTAAAAGGAAAGCTTTAAACGACTAGAGGGGCCTGTGAAAGCGAGGGTCCAGAGCCCGGAAGTTTTAAAAAAACCTTCAAAAAGACACTTAAATACGGTCATCGTAAAGAACTCACATCTACCAATTATACAAGTCCTGGTTGGCGATGTACCAGTAGAAGCCCTCATCGACACAGGAGCAGAAGGTAATTTTATGAGTGAGACATTTTTCAAAAATAATTTTTATAGGTTACGATTATTTAAAAACAAAACACAGAAATTATAGCGGCGCAAGGAAAAACCTGTCACTGCATCGGGAAATTATCATTAAACATACAGGTAAAAGAGGAAAGCCTCAAAATATTAATTTTTGTAGTAAAACATTTGCAAAATCCTCTTACTTTAGGTATGGAGTTTTTAAGGGCCGCGAGGGCCAAATTGAATTTTCAGGACAGTTCTATTGTGCTGGAGATGGACCAGAGTGTGGTGGAACCCGTGGAACAACCGCAAGTTGACCTTAGCCATTTGAATGACCATGAAAGTCAAGCCATCCAGCAAGTGGTGAGTACTTTTTCAAACTTGTTTTCAGAAAGGCCTGGTAGCTGTCAAATAGTTACGCATGCGATACAGTTAACTGCCGAAAAACCTTGTAGGACTAAACCGTATCGTTATGATAAACAAAAAGACCTAATCATCGAAGAACATATTCAGGAAATGTTAAAGAACAAAATAATAACGCCCATAAATAGTGAGTACGCGAGTCCAGTCGTACTATGTAGGAAAAAGAACGAGTTTCCTCCTTCGGATAAAAGGGCTTGGAGATTTGCTATCGATTACAGAAAACTGAATAGTATTACTAAATTCCTAGTTTACCCTTTGCCGGTTATAGAGGAAATTATTAGAAACATTAAATCTACTAGATACATGACTACTTTGGACTTAACGTGTGGCTACTATCAAATAGCTATGAGACCCGAAGACATATATAAAACCGCGTTTATAACAAAATCGGGCACTTATGCATTTTTACGCATGCCCTTTGGGTTGTGTGGGGCCCCATCAACATTCCAGAGAGCTATGGACATTGTTCTAAAGCCTGTCCTAGGAAAATCGACTTTAATCTATCTAGATGATATAATTATAACGAGTAGTACGTTGGAACAACATATTAAAGATCTAGAAGAAGTGTTTAAATTATTAAAAGAGGCCGGTCTTACAATTAACGCCTCAAAATGCAAGTTCGCAACTAAAGAACTTAAATATCTGGGTTATAAAATTTCGCAAAACGGTATAGAAACGCAAGATTCAAAAATAAAAGCCATCAAGAATTTCCCACCGCCCAACACCGCCAAGAAACTTTCTTCTTTCCTTGGGTTATGTTCTTACTATCGGTCATTCATAAAAGATTTCGCTAATATTGTTGAACCACTGTTAGTAATTTAAAGAAATAAAAGTAAATTTACGTGGACAGCGGAAGCAAATACCGCATTTGAAAGATTAAAAGAAGCGCTCATCAGTGCCCCTGTTTTGAAATTCCCGGAGGGGGATAAAAACCTGGAAATTGCAGCAGATGCGTCGGACTATGCGGTGGGTGCGGTTCTTATGCAAATTAACCATCCGCTGGCATTTTTTAGTAAAACGTTGAATCAGACACAAAGGAATTATACAGCTACAGAAAGAGAAACATTAGCCGTATTAATGGCTGTACACAAATTTCGAGTTTATTTCGGCAAATCGCCAGTAACAGTCTTTTCGGATCATGCGGCTGTTGGTAGACTTTACTCGGGGAAAAACCTAACGCCCAGGTTAATAAGATGGGCTTTAAAACTCCAAGAATATAATCCAATAATAAAATATAAACCGGGTAAGGAAAAGAATGTAGCTGACGCACTTTCTCGTATAAAACTGGACGATGAAGGTAATAAACTTAAATGTGCTGTGTTAACTTAAAAAATTTTAGATTCTAGAGATACAATTATCGCTGAACTTAAAGCTGATCCTGAATTTGGAAGTATCTATGCATATTTGAAAGACCCCGAAAGCTTTGAACATACAGATATCGATGCGATGAGAAATAGAGCAGAAAACTATGAAATAATAGATAATTTATTATTTTATACGAAAACAACAAACGAAAATCTCGAGTACAAACCAGTAATCCCAGCCTCGCTTCGATTAAGCATTTTGAAGGAATTACACGACGCGAAAACAGCGGGTCATTTAGGGGTCAGAAAGACTTTAAAAAGGGAACGCGAGGCGGTATATTTCCCGCAATTGTACAAAATAGTAACTGCGTATGTCAGGTCCTGCAATCAATGTCAGTTAATAAATGATATTAATTACAGCCCGGCCGGGTATTTAAATAGCATTCGCGCTACATTTCCGAATGAAATTTTAGGCATAAATCTTCTTGGTCCTTTCCCCCAGAGCGAGTTAAATAAAAATCTTTTTCTTTTAGTAATTGTAGATCATTTTTCAAAATGGACAGAAATTGTTCCACTTAAACGCGCGTCAGATACGCGCGAAATCTGTAAAGCAAGTCCAGACCAGGTGAAAAAATACTATAATCAAAATGATTTTGAAATCCTTAAAAGTTTCTTGCAGGACTCAAGCGTAAAAGAAGTAGAAGGTCCAGAAATAACGTCACCCGTTCCACCACCCAAGAAGCAGAGAACTGAAGAGAGACCTAGCCCTTCTACAACCCAGGCGACGGTACCGAAAAGAAAAAACGAAAACTTTCAGACTCCAGCATTTAAGAAAAACAAGAATGCAAAGCCACCGCGTAAAGAAACCTTGGTAAAGAGGAAAACATCACCTACAACGTATCGCAGTAGAAATTATACATCAAGAACACTCCCAGGGCCAGAGAGTCGGGTGCAAACAAGGCCGCCGTTCCGGAAAATAAAAAGACAGCAGGAGGAACGAAAAGACCAGCAACAACAGAAGAAATTCAAGAATGACTCCAGACCGGAGGACGCCAAGACCAGCCGTCCAGGGAAAAAACGAAAAAGACAGCAACCCGACGACTACTACGCCAAGAGGCCAGCATGCAGAGGACGACAACGAAAAATTAATGTGGACGACACTCGGAGGTCATTAAGGAGAAGATTGACGTCCATGAAACCTATAACGTGGGAACAGTTCTGCCAGAAAAGAATGACGGAGTTCCAATCATCGAAAACTCAAAGATAAGTTAAAAATCTTCTATAAAATTTTTCTTTTGTTCCAAAATGTTATGCGTAAATACGAAGTTCTATGTTTTGACGAAAGTCAATGTGTCTCGGTTGAGACTTAGTTTTGTTTTACCTTATTTAGATAAGGCAAAAGTAGTATTTTCTTTCAGTATAAAATCTAAGAACAAGCAGTTTCTGTTGGTCGAAAGACTAATTCTGTTATGTTAAAGCCAAAATTTGGCCGAAGATAAAAATAACTTCGTATTCTTGTATTAATAAGAATTTTAGTTTCAGTGCCGCCAGCTTAGCGAAGAATGAGTAAAGTAAAAATTTATTTTTCTCTTATTCATTTTATGGTAAATTGTAAAAATCATATGTATTAGAATTTTGTAAATATACGTAAATATACTTGAAAGTTATGTAAAAGTAGAATTTAGTCTAGAAGCATAAAATTTTAGATGCTAAAAGTAAATGCTCAAAAGCAATGAATTCAAATTTAAGTATTAAACTGTAAATAAAATCATGCTTTAGAGCGAAAGCCTGCATGTGATGAACGAGGGGGAAGTTAGAATGAATGTGTTTTGTAGGGTTCTCCACCTACACTTGAATTTTAAGAATGTTAAAGTAGCTCATCGAGTTGTAGAATGTTGAGTAAGGTGTGTCTATTTGGTCGTTCAGTTCTAACAAATCATGGTGGTTAGGGGAAGTGTTGGAATACCAAAACACGAATATTCCCGTTTGACACCACATATGGTGGAGAGCCAGGGTAAAGTTAAATTAATGTTTGAATACTTGAATGAATGTGAAGTAAGCAGTTAAGTAAGGAAAATAAATCGTTTAAAAACAAAAATGTATTCAGTGTCAAGAAAGTGTAAATTATAATGTATTTAGAAAGATACTGATACTTATTCCTTCCAGATGCTGGAAGGAAAAGAACAAGATTGATTGCTGAAGTCCAGGAAAAGTTGCTGTAAGAAGAGAGATTTAATTAAGTATACTCAGAAATTTTATTACCTTTTGTGAGATAAGACATTTTTTATGTAAACGAGGCTCTTAAAAGTTAGTTCAGAATTGTAGAAACCTTTCAACAGGTCGTTTGTAGGACCTGCTTCCAAGTTTTCCAAATTCTGGCAGCGGCGAATGTAGGGTTTATATTTATTTTAACTAACATTTATTTTAAGTTTAAACTATCTTTTCTGTCAAGCCTTACTTTCCCCTGGAACTGCCAATGCCAGAGTATGTAAATTTTTAGTAGAACGCGCAAGGATTCAAATTATCAGCGGAAGTATTCTGAGTTAAATAGAAAGGAAACGAGTTCGAAGGGTGCTTTTCTTACTTCACGAGCGCGGAGGTAGTTAGTCAAAAGTTGAAGAACCACGCGTTTCGGCCTGTGTGCTTGCCTAGGCAAATTGTTAATCTTTCAACGTAATATTCAGAGTTTGCTGAAGTATCAGCGGTAGTGTAAAACGCGGTGAGGTTAGTTACGTTTAGAGAGCCTCGTAGTTAGTCTCTTGTTATTATCTCTTTTCAGTTTCTTATTTTTATTTTACCGCCGGGTCGGCGTAGTTTGTGAGCGTCAAGAGCACGCATTTGTACTTTCTAAAGTTGAATAAAAAGGGACTTAAACCCTTCTCAAGACTCTGTCTAATTTCCAGTTTCAGCAGCCACCACTTTGTTGCGTGCAGGTTTGAGGCGCGCAACTTTACAAGCTAAATGCATAATTTTTTCTCTGAATGCTTTACTGACATTCAGTATTAAATACTTCCTATTTTGTTTCTGCTTCATAGTTTATCATGATGATGATTTCGCTAACTATAACACTGAATAAAGGGCAACAGAACAGGCCCAGACATAATTAGTAATTTAATTACAAGTAAACGCTCTTCTGCTTCGGTTAAATGCACTTATTAAAGAATCGCTTAAATTTATATAATTAACCTTTCCTTCTTTATTAAATTAGATTAGTTTACTTCTTATGCATTAATTTACATTTCTTTTATTTTACATTTTAATTAAATATTTATTCTGTGATTTTATAAAATTCAAGCATATTTCTTACCCAATAAGCTGCTCTCAAACCTCCACTGACAGCTACAACATCATCTTGTATCTTTTTCATGTTAATTTGCTAGAGATATGACACAATACATATATTAAATATTTTTATAAACAATAGCTTAAATGCAACGAGTAACTAGATAAACTAGTAGAAGATAAACTCATTTTCTAATACGTTTTACGCTGTTGCCCCTTCTCGTTAAATACTATTCCTTACGAAGACACCTTAAAATATTTCTTATAGTCTCAAAATCATATTCAGTGACTACTTCATTCTTTTTTTTTTTCATTTCTCAAAACACATGCAAACCGTTATTGGGCAAAAGAGAAAATAAAGATTCATAATCAAATAACCTAATCGCAGGCAAAGAACCAGAAAGATTGCGCAGGAGAGTGAGATTAAATATTCTCAACAAATGGCTAACGTAAGAGCCATGTATAAGTATGGAGTTTCTAACAGAAATATTCAAACTTCTATAGCAATTCATTAAAAATATCCTTCCCTGGCTAACTTCTGAAATTTTGCACTATTAGTTGCAGCTTTAAGTTTGATTTAGACTTTGACTGAAGCTATACGCAGATTCATTTTTAAATCCTTGAAAAAGGATTTAAAAATGGGAATTATCACAGTTTTTGTACCGCTGTGTAGTATACAGTGGTCCGAAAACTGTGAATATTCACACTATGTCACTGCTAAGCAATCATTTGTAAATAATAAATTTATAAATTTAGGAAATTATTGCTTCTATTAGCAACTTAAAACATTCTTTGCCTAATAGTATTAAGTACTAATAAGCCAACAACATTCTTTTTACAGAGCTTCCAGATGTTAGTGCTTTGTACATGGCAATTCGAAAATTTTAACACTTCGACATGCTTAAAATGTGTAGGTGACTCTCTTACGCGTGAGCCTCAGAAAGAAGATGAGTAAATTTTTCAGATATTTGTAATTTTGTTCAGCAAATAATTAGGCATAATCCAAAAAAGTATAGCGCATTTAGCTTACTTAAATACTAGGGTATATGTGAATAACTGACAGAATAGCGTCCTTTGCACTGAACAGGGAAATTCGGGACACAAAGTTCTAAAACATCGTGCTACAAAATATCGTCGTTGAAAATAAAGAGGTTCAAAAACTTCGCAGTTTAAAAACATCGTCGTCGAAAATATCGCGGTAAAAAATAAAGTATCGACAAATCATCGCAGGACGATAACATCGCAGACCTTCTTTTTTCAGGCTTTAATAATTGTAAATGGATATTCCCATAATGAGTTGTGAGCGCAAGATGGAAAGAAGGATAATTTTTGCTTTCATATTTTTTTTATTAACTAATAAAGATTTGCTGAAAATGTAAAATGGAAACTTAAACATAGAAAATTAATGCAACATACAGCACTTAAAAGAATTTTAAACTGACATAGTTAACTAACAAACATCATTAATAAATTATTTTTTATAAAGTTTTACTGGTAATTTTTCATAAAAAGTATGATCTAAAAATGACTTGTTTAACTTCGTGTTTTGTTTTTTATAAATTTATTAGTTAATAAAAAATATGATAGCAAGAATTATCCTTCTTTCCATCTTGCGCTCACAAATCATTATGCAAATATCCATTTACAAATATTAAAGCCTGAAAATACATGTCTGCGATGTTATCGTCACATTGTAGGTACTTTATTTTTTAGCACGATATTTTCTACGACGATGTTTTTAAACTGCCAAGTTTTTGAACCGCTTTATTTTCGACGACGATATTTTGTACCACGATGTTTTCTCTTTGCTTTATTTTCTCCCACGATGTTTTGTGCCGCGATGTTTTTGTTGTTATTTTATACCTCCGAATGTCACGAGATGCAATGATTAATGTGATTTCCTCTTTCTTTATTAGCTTGTGTTCGTCTCTCAGAGCGTTAAATGATGCCCTCTATGTTTTGGGGCAATCTGCCTACTTTTAGCTCTGAACTTCAGTTATATATTAGTCGTAGTAATGTTCATCGCAGTATTATGCTTGCTTAATTTTCCATTCTCCTAATAAACGCCGCTGTGATGAAGGTATAATTTAATTTATTTATATAACAGTTTTCGCCGCGACGTTTTCGTCCGCGATGTTTTCGGCGGCTCAGACAGCACTGCAGCTTGCTTTGACGGGCACCCGCGAATAAGTCGCTATCCCAAGATAACATAGATGTCGATTTTCGAACGCATAGAGGTTTCGAAAGTACAGAAAAGTTCGAACTTAAATTGTGCATAAAAAGAAGACACATATTTCTGTGAAGAATCCAAAAACAACTACTCCTACCGCGTGCAATAACCATTGAGGTCGAAGGTAAGTGGGCAAACAAAAACCGTGATATAAAAAAATGCCAATAATACCAGTAACTGTACAATTACAATTAATATGCGGAACAGGTGGAAACAGAAAAAGGTGAAGAGGGATTAACTAGTGAGATACATAATGAGTACAGTAGATATAATAACAAATTAAGGTGTATTGTTGTCAAGCTGGTGTATCTCCTCCAATATGAGGTACAGGATTTGAATTCTGTTAAGTATACTGCCACACTTCCTGAGTTCATCCATTTTGTTTTTGTAAATTGAAATAATTTTACTAATATTATGGCCAAACATATTTTCAACTTCTCTCATAATATTTAATAACTCAAAAATATTGGATTGCGTACAATTAACTGAGGCAGAGAGTATCATATAGAGTTATAATTATTATTGGGTATTGCATTATTACTGCTGTGTGGAAGATCGGCAGCAGCTGTTTGACTATTGGTAGTTTCAGAGGCGTGAGTGGGCTTAGGTTGCAGTGCCTGTGCATAACTGGTGCCTATCTTAACTGCGGATGTTTTTTGACTTTTCTTAGTCTTAGGAAACTTAGGGCAACCCCTATAGGAAGCCACGTGGGGGCCTTGGCAGTTTACACAAATAGGTTTATCTGTGTGACTTTTGTCACAATTGCCAGTTATATGAAACCCTGCACACTTCACACAACGGGTTGCAAAGTGGCAGTTCTCGGAAGAATGATGCCATTTCTGGCAATCGTCACACTGAGGCACTTGTGTTTTAGACTCATATTTTTCAATAGAGATATGAAAATACATAAGATATTTTTCAAGATAAATATTTTCGATCTTGTCGTTGGGTATTAATTGTGCCTGAAATAGAGGCATGGGAGCCTTAGTCTTATACTTAGTTAACTTGACAACATTATGCGAAGGGATTCTGAGATAATATCAGTGTTGGAATCTGAGGGCAGACCTCGTATTAAAACTTTAGCCGACCTATTGTGCCTAGGCTTAATTAGATGGTATTCAATGGATTTTTCATCAAAATAACTGCTAAGAACTCGATGGTCATCTAGTGTAGTAGGTTCAATTTTTAGAAAATCACCGGTAGTGCGGCCAAAGAACTTGTTTGCTGGGAATTTTTTTGACAGCAAAGACATAGTAAGTTGTGCCTTGCGGGGGTCTCACCATGATAGGAGGTACCTTACGAGGTGTATCATTATTCTTGTCAGCAGAGTTTGCCGGAACGTTCATATTAAGCACATTATCAGAATCAACATAATTGCTAGGAATAGAACTCTCATTAGGAGAAACATGATTACGAGAATTATTGCTAACACTATTGTCAGGGTTATTATCAACATTTACATTATTATCTAATGAATTATTATCATTTTCAGTAATATTATCAGCTAATTTAGCAAATCTATTTTTTAGTGTAATATCACTTTTGGGAGGAGTACATTTAGCAGCTTTACTAGTTTTGGTTGGCTTTTTAAAAACAACATCTTCGATACTGGATTCCCATAATTTTTCCGCTCATTAAGCTTAGGCTTAACATTGGCATTTAATTGTATAATATCAGTTCTAGGGGAAAGAAGTAATGCACACTTACCAGTTAATGAAGTAATACAGTCCTTGTAAAAATCAAGATCACGTGCGAAACGTTGCTGAAGGCGCAGGCCCTCTGTAAATGGCTCGTCCGGTAACATAGAGGCAATATCTGACAAAAAATTCTGTCTACTGTCAACTAATAACTGCAGATCACTTATACAATTTCCGATTTTCTTAATCACATGGTTGATGCGCTAGGGTTCAAGATGCTGGATTAAGGATACATCGAACTGGGTTAATTTCTTGATTGTGTCCATATCGGAGAAGTTTAATTTATGTAATTGTTCAATAAAAACCAGTTTTACATGAGTTTCTGATATGTCATCTAAAGAGGTTATCACATCTAGAGAAGGTCCCTGCTAGACGGAATTTTTCTGAGAAACAAGATTCTGGTAGAACTGATTTAGACGGGAGAGTTCCTAGAAAAAAGAGCCCCGCTGGGGACGAAGTTCCACCTAGCTACGGAAACGATGTACCGGCTACGCGGGATTTCTTGACACCTGAACGAAAATGTTTCGGCTGCAGCTCTGTCCCGCGTAGAGATCAACCAATAAGACGAAAGTTCTGCTTCTGAAGGATCACGTGATCCCAATCTGAGCGATAATCGCTTACTGTTTGGCGTTCAAGTCTTTGTAGAAGTGAAAATGGTAACTTGCTACCTGGGTTTTTCTGAGAATTTTCCCCTTCTACGTCAAGTCCCTCGACTTAAGTTGATGTGCAGAAAGTGTTCATTTCTTATGAACAAGTTTGAATTATTAATCGAAAACTATTAATAAAGTAAAAAATGGGTCACAGGAGTGCGACTTCAATTAATACTGGTAAATTATGTGTAATATTTGTAAAAGTTAGTCTGAAGAGTAAATGAGAAGGGATTTTAGATAAGGTTTTCTGTGAGATAAAAAAAAAATGAATAAAGCAATCGTAAATGATCATCGTAATGGGTGGACTGTGGTCAATGACTTAAGTGTCATTCCAAGCAAGCTCTCCCTACTTCAAAATAGATTGCTGTATTTTTGATGCTATATAGTTGGAGCCAACATAACGATTTCCTCTGGCTGCGCGAAATTGTCGCGGCAATGCGTCATAGTACTGAATTGCTGGAAATTGCTGGAATTGCTTCTTGTCCTCAAGCATGGGTTTCGAGGGAGCTACCGGTTCAAGATAGTGAGTGGAGGGCGTAGAACATATACCTGCTTACTTTTGTTAGATACCAGATGTCCCCGTCCTCCGTCATGTCCTCAGGCATCCAAAAATAACAAATAGAAGTAATATTCTCGTGTTTCATTGTTTGACCACTTCTTAACCCCCAAAATTCATCTCTGATAGAGAGAGATCAACGTCTAGTTAGCAACGTTTTCGTATCGCAGTTACGATCTGCGATATTAACGTTCTTGAAATTTCTCTTTCATTTCTTAATTGACGCAAATAGGTATGAAAAAGTGGACAAATAATTAAATGATGCTCTTTATGAATCATTATGAAATAATCATATTTCTCAACACTAAATTCGCTATTTACATAACAGATCACGTCAGGTCCAAACGGTGTTCTTTAAAAACTTTTATTAAACAAAATCTCAGTTAAGTGTTTCGTTTCCACAGGTATTGCACAGTGTTGACATTATTATTTTTAGGAAAACCAGTGCAGGAGATATATACATCTCTGCCTAAGGATATGTGGGTATTTGGTTAATCTACGTATAAGAAGAGAATAGATAAATGCTTTTTTTTAACTGTCTAACTCCTTATGCCTACAATCGGCCTATATTTAAGATATGAGGAAAATTATCAGAATATAAATTAAATACATAATTCTTCCATGTAACGTAATATTCTTAAATTATATTACATGAAAGTGTGCATTTGATTTTAGCAGATCATTTAAGATGCTTTTATCAGAATAAGACACAAAACTCGCATGTCAAATCTAGAAGTCTCGAGTTTTTATAAATAAAAAGACATAAAATTTGAAATTTTTCACGTTCCAAAAAAAAAAAAACAATTTTCGCTCTCGTGCCCTAATATCAGAGAAAGGGAGATTTTCTGCGATCTGTCTTGAATGGTTGGACTCATTAGACCCAATGCTTATTTTGAGAAGTTGTGATGGCAAAACACTTTCTTCCCATTTTTTTATTTTATGGTATGCAAATGTAAGACTTAATATTAATTTATATGTGGTACTTTTTACTACTTATATGCTGGAGTATGTTTCAGTGCAAAAATTTGTTTTACCTTTATCAATGAATGCATATATTAATTCACGACCCATCAACGAACCGAGAGCTCCAAAGTTCAAGTAGCTGAAATAAATGTGTAAATCAGGACAAATCAGGACGAATATTATGAAATGAAATTATTCTAATCCGAACATGCGAATTATAAATTGAATTAAAGAAATAAATGAAAAGTAACTCACTTTGGTTTATCATTGTTGAAAACTGGATCTTGAAACATTCCTAGAGGTAAAGCTGCAACAAAGAACGTTTCCGATTAATAATGATTTTAAGGAATTGCAATAGAAAAAAAATGGCAAATTAGCGAATTTTTACAGGCTTATGTTTTAGCTTCAACTTCAACATGTATCAACTTCAACAAGTATATGAAAGTCTCAAAGTTGTACCTTCAGTATTTCGAATCTTAGAGGACAGGCTGCTTGCAGAGATATGTGCGGCATTCCTCATTACGACTTGAATAAGCAAAAGCAGTTTTGAAGAGTTTTTGTCAATGCAGTCGACATTTGTACGATATTACTGCAGGCATTTATATGATTTTAACCAACATAACTGCGGTACATACACTGAAAAATTGAAAATGCATAAGTACATTAAAACGAGACTTTGTGGACAAAAGTCTGTTGTTTTCGCCTTGCCTTTGTTCGCTATATTCAAAACCAATGTCTTAATCAGTTCTCAGGTTCTTGAAACGACTCTTTCGGCTACTTTTGGATCTATACAGACCTGAGCCAGTGTCTTCCCTGCTTCAATTCTACGCCTCTCCAATCGCACCCCATTTATTTCAATTCATCAGATGCCTTCTTAATGATATGTTTTACCTTCTACATGAGAAAACTTTATTTAGTCGTACAACACTTGAAATTAGAATTTGAAATATCCCGTTGCACTCTTTTTCACACTCGCCGAAGGAATAGGCTGTAAAGAACGCTCCTGAACTCTACTAGAAAGACCTATGATGCTCTTGACTAGAGAGAACGTCGTTAGCAAACTCCTCACACTACGAGTACTGTAATTCCTTTTAACACCTTATTTAAAGAACTGTGAATGGCAACGACTTAACTGAGAATTACGCATGCGTAAAGAGATGAGACTGCTGTTGAGACGCCTGTCAGAGAGAGAGTGCTGGGAAGCTCCGCCAGCGAGCTGAGGTGAGGAGACTTTGTTTGTCGAGTGATGACGAGTACCATCTTCGTTACCGTCTCTGATCGTGTCACCAGCTCGGATATCTACTAAAGTTTTCTAAATGTATTAATGTTGTATCTGTGATATGTTGTGTTATTAAAAAGTGATGCATCACCAATACCAGTGTTGATTCCGTTTTCACTGAAGCATCCACGACGTCACAAGGCGCAAAGTTTGCATATTTGTGTGCAGCGAAGATGAGTTCAATCCAACTCTGTCATGATGTTGACCTTACGCTACGAACTACTTATCTTTCAGTTTAACTTTTCCCGCCATGCATTTTATGCTACTGTCAAAAGAGGGTGCCTTTTTGGTTGAGGTTATCAAATGTTTTCCTGTAATTTTTCTAGATTAGAAATAGATAAAAAGCGCTCTCCTATTTTTATGATTCGTAAAACTTTTCATTAGATTGTTGGATTCTTTCACCTTCTTTAAGTATTTTTTGTTCTACATTTATTTAACAACGATCAATAAAAAAAAAAAAAATGTTGTGGGAGAGGATGCACTCTCCGATTTCGCGGTAGCAGGAAGAATTTTGAAAAAGGGGGGAACATGAGTAATTCTAAAATAAGTTTTAGAATATGGGAGAAAATGAATGGTTTTAAATGACATATACTTCTATATTCGTGAGTTGTTTCATCGCTAAGGAGAAAGTAACATAAATGTGATAGCGCGATCCTCGATTTAGGACATTCGATTTTTGCACCCAGAAATGTATTTTCTCAACACTGAATATAAAAAGCTACAGAAAATTAAACACGCCTTTTATGTCTGGTTTCTAGTTCTTCGTGTTTTCGATTGATTCTAAGGGATATTTCAAGGATTTTTGCATTACAGAAGGAATAAAAGTAGCATTTTATATACCAAATTTTATTTCCTTTCCCTTAAATTGGAACTGACTTCCTTTTCAAATCCTTATTCTTTGTATAAAAACTTCTTTTTGAAACACATGACTTCCTGGAAAGAACGTCAGGTTTGCAGATAGGAACAGTAAAAATATGAAAATTCAAAACAATTTCTTTATAAATTCTGAGTTTTCGTTTTGATATACATAAGTAACAGGAAAGAGTAAAATCTTTCTTCATGAAGATGGGTATTTTCTCTAGAAGTTCATTCCTGCGATGAGGCTTCCTCTGTGTCCGAGGAGAACAAAATCTGGAGGCGGAAGGAGTTAGTCTGTAAAGAACGCTCCTGAACTCTACTAGAAAGACCTATGATGCTCTTGACTAGAGAGAACGTCGTTAGCAAACTCCTCACACTACGAGTACTGTAATTCCTTTTAACACCTTATTTAAAGAACTGTGAATGGCAACGACTTAACTGAGAATTACGCATGCGTAAAGAGATGAGACTGCTGTTGAGACGCCTGTCAGAGAGAGAGTGCTGGGAAGCTCCGCCAGCGAGCTGAGGTGTGGAGACTTTGTTTGTCGAGTGATGACGAGTACCATCTTCGTTACCGTCTCTGATCGTGTCACCAGCTCGGATATCTACTAAAGTTTTCTAAATGTATTAATGTTGTATCTGTGATATGTTGTGTTATTAAAAAGTGATGCATCACCAATACCAGTGTTGATTCCGTTTTCACTGAAGCATCCACGACGTCACAGACAAAAGAAAATAAAAAAAATTGGATGTTCCAACCGAGATTTGTGTGACAAGAGACCAGGTATGTGTTCTCCACAATATTCATTTCCAGGCCTGAAGTGTATAATGTAGT
This sequence comes from Stegodyphus dumicola, assembly GCF_044657685.1. Lineage (NCBI taxonomy): Eukaryota > Metazoa > Arthropoda > Arachnida > Araneae > Eresidae > Stegodyphus > Stegodyphus dumicola. Next base: position 21,859,164 of record NC_140774.1, read on the forward strand.
TATTTATTACTTATTCGGGAAATCAATTCCCAAAGCAGAAGTAGCACATCAGTGCATAAGAGTTTTAAACACTCAATGTGTTTGGTTTATAGTATATCTAACAAGATATTTTCCTTTTGTGGTATATTCGGGAAAACATTTTCCCATTAACACGTGGCACATCAGTGCATTTTATAGCACGTCAGTGCATAAGAGTTTTTTTTTAAACAATCAAAGTGTTGCATTTATATATCTAACGAGATATTTTTCTTTTGTATGATAATGGGAAAAATCCATTTCCGTAAATAAACAGCACATCAGTGTATTTATATTTAACGTTTCGCTATCAATTTGTGTGATAGAATCTGAACTATTTATTTTGTGTATATGTGAAAGCACATCAGTGCAATATTGCAATTTTCACTTCTAAGTCATTAGAAGAAAATGTATGTTAAATTCTTGTGAAAGAAATAAGTTGTTGAAGATATTAAAAACTTGTTACTTTGGTTTTCTCATGAAAGCACACCAGTGCTGTATTTTAATAGGATGCGTATTTTCTGAGAAGTAGAATGTTAAATTTTATCATTTCATTTTACGTTTTAAAGCTTTGAGCAGTAAAGAAAAGTTCTAATAGTGTTCTGATTTAAACCTGCGCCTATCGAATTTGCGTTGGCCATGTGGTTGCTAACGGAAGTATCTGAAACGATAGTTAATTAAAGGTGTTTATATTTATTGGCGCCACTCTGGTTTTTTTTCTGTCTGGCTGTACCAAATGAAAAGAATTTGTTATTATTTTTTTATACGAAGTATTCAGTAAGGTTGTTTATTCGTTTTATGTTTGAATGGAAATAAATCCAAAATGATTAATGCTTTTATTAACCTTTTATTTTTATTTGCTTAATTTTGTAAGAAAGAAGAAAGTGTTTTTTATATCTCTGATATATTTTTATGTGTATTACTTGTGAATAACTATTTGAGTTATTTGTTTTGAACAATTACTTTTGCGAAAATGGCATTTTTGGGGAAAGCTAAGAAAAGGGATCTATTCCTTGTCGCTTCAGAACTTGGGGAAATAGCTTTAGAAGATATGAAAGTGATATATTTAAAACAATTAATAACGAATAGTAAAAATTATGAAGAAGAATTTGTTAAAAATTTGTTAGAAAGTATTATGACTGATAGGATAGAAAAGGAAAACTTAGAGAAGCAAACAAGAGCGAAAGAATTACAGTTAGAAAAGGAAGCTAGGGAGAGGGAATTTCAGATACTACAACAAAATAAAGAAATTGAAAAGCAACAGTTAGAACTAGAATGCCTTAAAGCAAAACAGAACACTGAATCTGCTAAACCTGGAGGTGAAACGGTATTTAATCAGAATTTTCAGAAACTAATGCCCAAGTTTAATTTAAAAACTGATGATATCAGTTTATTCTTAGAACTTTTTGAAAGGCAAGCTAAAGTTCTAAAATTGCCCACGGATCAATGGGTGTCATATCTCATTGGTGTCCTTCCGGTTGAGGTAAATAATATAATTGCTAGGGAACCTGAAGAACAGGCTAGAGATTACCAACATATTAAAGAATTACTAAAAAGATTTAAATTAAGTGCGGAAAAGTTTCGGCAACTCCTTGTTAAGACTCAGAAAAATCCGGATTCTACGTGGTACGATTTTTATCACGAAATTAAGACATTTTTAGATGGGTGGCTTAAGGGATTAAAAATCGAAACATTTGAACAAACAAGGATTTAATGTTGGTAGATCAGATTAAAAGGCGCACGCCTAATGAGTTTAAGGAACATTTTATAGATGAATGGGCTACGATCACTTCACCAAAACTGTTTGTGGGTAAAATAGAGGAATTTGAAGATGCGAAAAAGACGATGGTTGGGAAAACGAAATTGGGTGAAATGAAAACGAAAATATCAGGTAGACAAATGGGTGTTTTTCAGTCCACTGGTAACGTTTTCAAAAATAGAAAAAACCCTCAAGGTACACAATTTAAAAAAGATGATGATGCACGCAATGTTGGGAAAAAGTCGGACTCGAATTTTGATAGGAGAAAAAGACTCCAGTGCTATGAATGTGGATCTTTTGACCATTTACGTCCTCAGTGCCCTAATTTAAAAACTTAAAAGGCAGATTTGTATCGGATAAGCGGGAGATCAGAGAAGAATCTGTTAGATCCCTATACGTTAAATGAAAGAGTAAATGGTTTTGAAGTACCTATTCTAAGAGATACAGGAGCAACGGTAGATATTATTTGTCAGAAATATGTAGACAGAGATAGAATGAAGGGGGAACATGTGTGGGTTCGACATTTGTTGGATGATCATATTTACCTGTTGCTGAAGTTTACCTGTTGTTTACCTGTTGCTGAAGTAGATATTGAATGCGATTTGGGTACAGTAACCACCAAAGCAGCTGTTATAGGAGACCACTTAGACCAAGGACGATATATATTAGGCAACCAGACAGCGGCTCTTCTCAGAGGAACTGAGAAAAATTATTCGTCGTATGTCGGTAATGTTAATGCGGTCGTTACTCGATCTCAAGCACGACAATTAAAGGAAGCGGAAAATTTATGTGAGACGAATCAAAATTCTGAGCAGAATGAGTTAGAATTGGAAGAGGAGGACGATGCTCATGAGAGGTCTGAAAACAGAGAGATATTACCTCCTGTCGACCTTTGTGTCCCCACAAGTCCTGCAATTCAAATTGACTCAAGTACTTTCATTGATGAACAACAAAAAAGTAAAGAACTTGCCCCTTTATTAGAACTAGTAAAAAGCGGAAGTAAAACAAGTTATGGGATAAAAAATGGAGTTTTAGTAAAAAGGAAAGTAAATAAGTTAGGAAGAGAAGAACATTTAATTGTTGTTCCAGAAAACCTCAGAGAGCAAATTAAAGCAATTTGTCATGAAGGAACTTCAGGTCACTTAGGAGTTCTGAAAACAAAAGACCGGTTACTAAGACATTTTTTCTGGCCAAACTGTTATAAAGACATTGAGGAATTCGTTAAAACATGCGACTCCTGTCAACGTGTAGGAAAAGCAAGTGACAAAAAGAAGGCACCGTTGGTAATAGTACCTGTGATATCGGAAGTCTTTAGTAAGGTTAATGTAGATGCTTGCGGGCCTATGCCTACATCTACTGAAGGTAATAAATATCTTATTACAGTTACGTGCTTAGCATCTAAATATCCTGACGCCGTCCCGGTACCGGATATAACGTCGAAATCTGTTGTAAGTGCACTCTTGCAGGTATTTAGTCGGATGGGTTTTCCAAGGGAGGTTCAAACTGATCAAGGAAAATCTTTCATGAGTCGCTTAACCGTTGAATTTTTGAAGAGGTTTGGTATAAGAATTTCTAGAAGTTCGGTTTACCACCCCCAGAGCAATCCTGTAGAACGGTTCCATAGGTCAATAAAAAGGGTCTTAAAGGTATTATGTATTGAAGCTGCCCCAAATTGGGAAGTACAATTACCTGCCGCTCTCTTTGCCCTGCGAACAGTAACGCATGATAGTACAGGATTTAGTCCAGCTGAATTAGTGTACGGGACCAACCTCAGAACACCTGTCGCATTATTGTATGAGAAATGGTTAGATCCTCAGGAAAAAGAAGATACCGTAATAGAATATGTTTTCGAATTAATTAATAGGTTAAAGAAAAGTAGAGAATTAGCTACAGAGAAAATGGAAGAGGTGAGAGACAAAAGGAAGAAATGGTATGACAAAAATGCCGTGAAAAGGGAATTCCAGCAAGGAGATTCTGTATTAGTATTAGCAGTGAACCAACCCCATAAACTCGCTCCTCAATGGAAAGGGCCGGGGAAAATAGAGAAAAGATTATCAGAAACAAACTATGTAGTTAGTTTTGAAGGGAATCAGGAAGGGAATAAAGTGTATCACATCAATATATTAAAACCTTATCATAAGAGACCTGAACTTTTGAATATGGTGCTCCTTGACAACGAGGAGATAGTTGAACCCTCGGAATTAGAGGAGGATTTTCCTTATATGTTAACCGACCCCAATGTGTTTGATTTTAATGAAATAATAGCAAAAGATAATCTTAAAGAAAGACTTAGTGATGAACAAATCCTGCAGTTGGGAAAGTTGTTGGTAAAGTTTTCTGCTATATTTTCGAATATTCCAGGGAAAACAAATTTAGTCGAACATGATATCGAACTAATCAGTGACAAACGCGTACAGAATAAGCCTTATAGAATGACAAATCGACAGAACGAAATTCTTAAAGTCGAGATTGAAAAAATGTTAAAATACAAGATTATTGAACCAGGACCCTCTGAGTATACTTCACCCATGATCCTTGTTAAAGCACCAGGTAGGGATCCTAGGCCGTGTATTGATTACAGAAAGTTAAACGAAATAACGCGTACTGAGTTCTACCCAATCCCCAATATAGAGCAACGTGTTGAAACTGTTGCAGCAGCCAAATTTATCACCTTGATAGACTTAACTAAAGGTTATTGGCAAATTCCGCTGACCCCTAGGGCTCAGAAAATCGCTGCATTTGCTACAAATTTTGGCGTATATAGGCCATTGCGAATGCCATTTGGGCTTAAAAATGCTCCTTATTATTTTAGTAAAATGATGAGCGAAATATTGTGCGGATGTGAGAAATATGCGACCCCTTATTTAGATGATATTGCTATTTTTTCTGAAACGTGGGAGGAACATTTACAACATTTACATGAAATTTTAGAAAGAATAAGAAAAGCCAATTTAACTATCAAACCCTCTAAGTGCAAGTTTGCACAAGAAGAAGTCCAATATCTCGGTCACATAGTAGGTCGAGGAAAACGTTCTCCAGCAGAACTAAAAATCGAAGCGGTTCAAAATTTTCCTGTTCCCACAACTAAAACTGAGATTAGAGCTTTCTTAGGGTTAGCTGGATACTACAGACAATATATACCCATGTTTTCTGCTATAGCCGCACCTTTGACAGATTTGTTAAAAGGGTAAAATTGTTTGGAATGATGAATGTAATGAATCATTCAAATCCTTAAAAGAAAAGCTATCTAGTAGGCCTGTGCTACATGCACCCGATTTTTCTAAACCATTTATATTACAGACAGATGCGTCAGATCAAGGATATGGTGTTGTTTTAGCCCAGAAGGATGATAAAGGAAAAGAACATCCCATATTGTATCTCAGTAAAAAATTTACTGATAGTGAGCGGAAGTATTCCACCACTGAAAAAGAGTGTGCTGCGATTCTGTATGGAATAAAAAAATTGAAAGGGTATATAGATGGGCAGACTAAATTTTCAATTCAAACGGACCATAATCCCCTAGTATGGCTAAAAAATAATGCAGGTAGAAATGGTCGATTGTTACGCTGGGCCTTAGCCTTGCAATCTTATAATTTTACCATACATCATAAAAAGGGAAGTGACAACTTAAATGTAGACTGCTTAAGTAGAAACTCTGTACATGCCAGTTAAATAGACTAGTTATCATTTCTTTTAAGTTGTCTTCTTATTTGATTATGTATATTGTATTTTTTTAAATTAATACTATATAGTAAATTGTTAGCTTTATTCTTAAAGACAAACATTTTTGTTTTGGTTTTTTATATATTGTATGTGTATTTTTATATGTGTTTTTTTTATGATGGCCTGGTTATGAGAGTGGAGAGCCTTTGTAACAGTGTGGTTTAAAATTAACTGGTAAAATGTTGAACAATCTCTATTGAAACCATAAACTGTGAAGGTTTACTTCTCCTGTGTCCGGAGAAACAAAAACTGGAGGCGGAAGGTGTTTGTTTGTAGTGAACGCCTGCCTGAACTTGTATTTTATCCTGTAGTAACTTAAAAAAAGTTTTGTTTCCTCTGTGTCCGAGGAGAACAAAATCTGGAGGCGGAAGGAGTTAGTCTGTAAAGAACGCTCCTGAACTCTACTAGAAAGACCTATGATGCTCTTGACTAGAGAGAACGTCGTTAGCAAACTCCTCACACTACGAGTACTGTAATTCCTTTTAACACCTTATTTAAAGAACTGTGAATGGCAACGACTTAACTGAGAATTACGCATGCGTAAAGAGATGAGACTGCTGTTGAGACGCCTGTCAGAGAGAGAGTGCTGGGAAGCTCCGCCAGCGAGCTGAGGTGAGGAGACTTTGTTTGTCGAGTGATGACGAGTACCATCTTCGTTACCGTCTCTGATCGTGTCACCAGCTCGGATATCTACTAAAGTTTTCTAAATGTATTAATGTTGTATCTGTGATATGTTGTGTTATTAAAAAGTGATGCATCACCAATACCAGTGTTGATTCCGTTTTCACTGAAGCATCCACGACGTCACAAGGCGCAAAGTTTGCATATTTGTGTGCAGCGAAGATGAGTTCAATCCAACTCTGTCATGATGTTGACCTTACGCTACGAACTACTTATCTTTCAGTTTAACTTTTCCCGCCATGCATTTTATGCTACTGTCAAAAGAGGGTGCCTTTTTGGTTGAGGTTATCAAATGTTTTCCTGTAATTTTTCTAGATTAGAAATAGATAAAAAGCGCTCTCCTATTTTTATGATTCGTAAAACTTTTCATTAGATTGTTGGATTCTTTCACCTTCTTTAAGTATTTTTTGTTCTACATTTATTTAACAACGATCAATAAAAAAAAAAAAAAATGTTGTGGGAGAGGATGCACTCTCCGATTTCGCGGTAGCAGGAAGAATTTTGAAAAAGGGGGGAACATGAGTAATTCTAAAATAAGTTTTAGAATATGGGAGAAAATGAATGGTTTTAAATGACATATACTTCTATATTCGTGAGTTGTTTCATCGCTAAGGAGAAAGTAACGTAAATGTGATAGCGCGATCCTCGATTTAGGACATTCGATTTTTGCACCCAGAAATGTATTTTCTCAACACTGAATATAAAAAGCTACAGAAAATTAAACACGCCTTTTATGTCTGGTTTCTAGTTCTTCGTGTTTTCGATTGATTCTAAGGGATATTTCAAGGATTTTTGCATTACAGAAGGAATAAAAGTAGCATTTTATATACCAAATTTTATTTCCTTTCCCTTAAATTGGAACTGACTTCCTTTTCAAATCCTTATTCTTTGTATAAAAACTTCTTTTTGAAACACATGACTTCCTGGAAAGAACGTCAGGTTTGCAGATAGGAACAGTAAAAATATGAAAATTCAAAACAATTTCTTTATAAATTCTGAGTTTTCGTTTTGATATACATAAGTAACAGGAAAGAGTAAAATCTTTCTTCATGAAGATGGGTATTTTCTCTAGAAGTTCATTCCTGCGATGAGGCTTTATTGCGTAATTAGAAAGATGGGTGCATAAACCAAAAACGCATGGATCATAATTAGCTGCAATAATTTTTATTTAATTAGTTCTAGATCAGAATTAGCTACAATAATTTTTAAGTACATGGTTTAACACCATACTACGTCATCTTAGTAATAAAGAACTAAGCATAGCGGCTCAGAGTTTAGCAGGGCAGGAGAAGTTAAGAAAAAGAAGAATGACGTAATTGCTCGTGAATCAGTATTTATACTAGACAGGTGCATATGTACAGCTAAGGCGTGATACGTTAATTTTAGGTTTTAGTTCTCTTTGCAAGGAGCGTTAGGTAATTTGGAAAGATCTCGAATTTGGGAGAAAAGATGAATTTGGGTAGAATATCAAATTTAGAATAGTCAAATTTGAGGTTGCCAATTATTTCTTAGCGTAGTCATCGTATTTTATTATATCTTACATATTCATAATTGACGCAAGCAGTCAAATAAATGTAATTTCGTAAATTATTTTTAAGTTGTGTTAATGCACAAACTGAAATTATTGAGGATAACCCTATTTTATTGAACTATTTTACCGAACTATTTTATCGAAAGCCATCTAGTGGCGAAGAGAACAATTTACAGTCAGTCATCTACAGCTGCCATGAGGATAGGTTCTCGGTTATTTATGTCTCCCTAACTCATTAACATTAATTTGAAAGTTAATTCTAAATGTAAGGTGTTTTGTTTCAGTATATGCTTTGGTCTGATGTACACTAACCGACACTGAAAATGCATCACCAAGAAGGAGTGGACAGAAAGTGCTGAAACTCGGCAAACAGAGAGCGACAGCAATGAAAAATAAGGGATCTTTATTTCGGAATGATATGCGAGAACAGCCTGGGCTCAGTAGATTAGGTTAGGTATAAGTGCAAAGGTCACCTATTATTTACGAGTAAGTAGGTATAGGCCCTTTACACAGCTATCTAGAGTAGCAACACATTCCTGGGGCCTACGGTACCATTCTGGTGTCGAGATGCTGCTAATATCTGGTGCAATCGACATCGCAAGCTCTGCCACCGCTGGCGGTGTCACCGGTTGTCCATTCATAAGCTCGAATTTATTTTGGCTAGTGGAGTACTTAACTGCATGTTCATCATAGCTAGCCATTCATCGCTTACAGATTCAGTCCATGTACTTAGTTCCTTTACACACTTTGTTTATTGTTCAGCACTTTGATTTTTATAGCATTTGTGATTTATTCATATTGATTTGTTGATTTGCTAGTCTGCTTAAGAGCTTCGTACCTGGATATTGCAATCCATTGTACCGGCACCATTGCTTCGTACCTTCGTATATGGAGACTGGGCGTGACTTGAAGTACTTTCATTATCTGTTGTGACCGCTTTCAGCTAGATATTCAAAAATAATCACTGGAGGCCTTTTTTTTTTTTTTTTCATAATAATTTGTGTGGGTTTACTCTGTATTGCAGAGTTCTAGACACATTGATGCCAGAATGTGGCTCAGTAGATTGGTTATTTGGTGACGGAGGACGGGGACGACTGATGTTTAACAGAGGTAAACAGGCATATGTCCTACGCCTTCCACTAACCAGAAACAACTCCCTGGGGCGTCAAGAGACCGCCTAGGGAGTTTGTTAGGATGTTAACAAGAGCATTTACATAGCCAGATAAGGGCAAATTGCATTTGCTTTACTGTGTTGACATTTGATGTTGCTATCTGCTATGGTGATCGTGCATATTCATAATAAAATTCAAGTAAAAATACAAATACAAAAATACAGTTACAAACTAATAGAACTAAAATGCAGGCTGATAAGTATAAAACATTAAATATTATGCATATACGGAAGTAAAAACATTAAATATATGCTGCAAACATTTGACTGCACTTTTATTTATTTATTTTATTAGTGTCTTTAACAGAGTCTTATGTAACTTGTATGGGTAGATTTATGTGTCTGCGGATGTGGAACTACGTGTTGAGTTATGCTAGGACCACTTTGACGGCGATACACGAAGCAACACATCTAGGTACAGAGTCAGTGAGACTACGGATGGTGTCCTGCAGAATGGCTCGCCATCCCCTGTCAACCATTTGCCACACTTCGTCTTCTGATCGCGACAATGGCAGGGTCCGCAAATGGCGTCCAATCACATTCGAAATATGTTTGATTGGTGAGAGATCAGGAAAGAACGGTTACTAGGAAAGCATACGTACACCTTTCAGAGCATGTTGGCTGATGCGAGCAGTGTGTCGGTCGGCATATTCACAAAGCCTACTGACCGTATCTTCTACTGTTTGCTCCGATTGGTTAAAACAGGAAACGTTGGGTTACAGAATCTTGTGCTTGGCGACTTTTGCTTCATCGCCTTTACTATTTGTATATGAGCGTGGTGTACCGAAAAGTATGCCAAAAAAAAAAAAAAAAATCAACCTAAAAGTACAGCGCGGAGGTAACGAGCACGGAAGAAATTCTCAACCTTCTAGATCGCCGGTTCTATCCCCGCTCGTAACTTCTACAGAGTCTGCCCTGCGGGGATTTATTTTTATCCTCACTTTTGAAGAACTTTGTCATTATTGGTCTTTTCTTCTCTATTTTTGTTAATGCTAATTTTTCTTATTTTTATTTACTGGTTGGTACTCTTTGTAGTAGGTACCAGTAGCAAGATTACGATCCAAGATCCCGAAAAGCGTTTCAATAGAAATAGCACATAATGGAATAAAATATAATTTAGATAAAAAGAATAGGTATCCGACGCCCTTAAATGTTAATGAATTTTTCATTTGGTTTATTTTTTTTAATATTCCTGTATTTGTATAAATTAATGAGCTGTGGAAATTTACACAACAGACTCTTTCTAACAGAAATGACGAAAAAGTACATATACCATTTCCATGTAAACAATTTTCTTGCAAAACATTTTATCGTACATTTAACAGTAAGGTATTAAAATATATTCCACGCAATTCCTCCATTCATAAAATAAAAAATTATCGAATGAAATAAACGCTGTTTCTCCTAGCTGTACTGAAAGCGCACGAGGTTTGTTAGGCATTAATTACCACGCCAACAAGGCGATAACTCGCCATTTCAAATATGACCGAAAAGCAGATGTCTCATCCAATGAAAGCAGATCTTAGTAGAAATTGTCTGTAGTCTTTGGGTAAGGAAGTGTCACCGACCGCAGCACATCATCCATCGTCCAGGTTGGACCGTCAAGGTACCCTGAATACGAACTAGAGGCGACCTGGAATCGTACGCATTGTCGCGTGGTGGCCGCGTTGTCGCGTGGTGGCGCGTTCCACAATTGCTGCTAGATTGAGTCTGTCTCCATATCGACATCACACTCGTACGCAACGACTATCATTGGAGAAGGGTGACTCATCTGAGAACACAACCATGTGCCATTCCGTCGGCCACATAGCTCGAGCCCGGCACCATTGCAGACGTTCACGTCTATGATGGGTGGGGGTTAATTCCAGTGTTCTTGTCCACAGCAAATAGTTCTGACCGATATGGGAACATCCAGGGTGTCTTGAATTTGCTGGAAAATGGAGGTAGAAGTGTCTTTGCGACTGCGCCACCGCTTTTCGGCAGATGCGTTGATCAATGCGTGCTGAGGTCACTCTGGCTGCACCGACACTTCTTAAACTTGACATATTTCCTTGTTCCAGCCATCGTCGCCGCAGCCGATGCACTGTGAATGCGTCCAGGTGTTTGTCAGCTGAGATTTTTCGTATGGCCCAACCTGCCCTTCTCAGTTCGATCACATTCTAAATTAATTCTATTCTTTCTTTTCTTCTTTCTAATTCTTTCCTTATATTTTCTTCAACGTGCGCTGTAGAGCTGCGCATTTCACATCATTGGCACGATTCGGTGATATGCGTCTACCTTGAAATTTGAATAATTTTCGGGCCACTCCTTGGTGTTGCATTTTCAATGTCGGTTAGTGTATATTTTATTTTAATTGCCCCTGTGCTTTGTTAATAAATACTTTTAGGGCTAACCGACGTTTGTGTTTATAGGACAACAGTTACAAGTTTTAATAAAATTATAGGTGGGATACTTTTCTAGTGGCAAATATTCAAGATTTATATTATATTTTGTATCATGTACGGGAAAACAAAGAAAGAAGTTTATTAGATAAAAAAATATGGGCGTGCTTTTCAGAAGGTATATCTTGAAATACTAACTAAGGTTAATTAAGATACAATAACACGCCGAACAAATATTAATTCAGAAGTCAAACAACAAAAATCAGCGTTATATTTTCAAAATTTAATTAGTTAAATTTTGAAAATATAACGCTGATTTTTGTTGTTTGACTTCTGAATTAACTAAGGTTAAATAAAATGTTTAGGTATCAGGTATATGCATTTTGAACCAGTGTCTATCACCAGCAAGTTAGATGAGTAATTGTATTTTAAATAAAGTAATTTTGTATGTTGTTTCCATAAGTTTAAATGACTATTTTTAATATGGGGAAAAAAAAATATCTTTGTATGTTTTATTTAATTTGTAAATTAATTTTGTTCTCTTCAGCAATATTGATTTTAAATTTTAATGGAAATTGTGACTTATTATTACTCGATCATTTCTTTTACTTTTGATATAAAAACTAATCACTTCACTAAACTATATCAATTCAATATTATTACTGAGCTCAGAAAACTCAAAAGAGTGAATTACCGAAGAAGCAAACAAAAGTAATTTACCAATACTATTTTTCACATGGTCATAAAAGAGTTTCACACTAAATGGGCTTTCATATTTCATCAACCTGAAAATAAATATGCATCGAGGCAAAGTAAAATTTCGTGCTTTTAACGTCAAGATCATATTATAAATTTCACTTTTATTTCAATGACTAAAAACAAAATTTTTCGAGTAAACACTACTGTGTAACAGAAGAAAAACATAATATTGTGCATGGGAAAATTTTTCCCTTTTTAAAAAAAAAAAAAATTTAGAAGTACAATCTGAGACGTACAGGATTTAAACGATGCCGCATTGTCAAACATGCTGAATTATCTGGCTAATGATTCTTTTTAGCGCTGTTGAATGCATTGAGGAATGAATTAAAAATTGCATATAGTAATTCTTTAACCATATCTAATAAATCAAACTTATCAATAAACAAATATATATTACATAAACAAATTCATAGTTTGATCATATTTAATCAACTTTTGTCTTGAGATCAACTTGTTTTCATTGCCAATGCACGAAATCTTTCCTTATGTTGTTCTGTCAATCTAGCGGCCGACTGATAAAAAGCCACCGAAAACTGGTAGTTCGGTTCTGGGTTCGAGTCCCAGCGAACGACTGCATGGGTATTTTCGTGGTTTTACCCATATGGATACGAGAAAGTTTCCATTGAAAAGTCCTCGACAGAGCATCCCTCGAGAGTTACTTCGCGTTACCATTGAATACGCTATAATGCGCTTTCAGCACGTAATTGATGTCAGTGGAGCACACATCGAGAACATTCTGTAGTTGAATAAATTTTAATGATTCTGACAGAGTTTTTGTCCTTCTTTAGGCATCACAATTCCTCCTGGTGGTCAAAATTTGAACTATTTTTAAATTGCAGAAATCGTTTCCCCATGGTTTATATAACATATATACCAAATTTCATCAAAATTCAATGAATAGAACAGGTTCTAGACGGGTGTGAATAGAGTCACTTTAATTATAACCACCCTGTATATAAAAGGAAGAGTCTATCTGTCTGTGTGTGTGTCTTTCGTTCGTGCTGCGCGTAAGCTAATAGACTCAGGGTTAAGATTGGATTGGATTGGATTGGATTATTTAATTATGGCAAAGCACACGAGGGCTATCTGCCTAAAGGGAGGGATGCCTTCGTGGAGGACTTTCTAAGGGAAACTGGCTCGTATACACGTTACACATGGGGAAAACCACGAAAACACCCATGCAGCCAGCCCGTTCGCGGGATTCGAACCTCGGACCGAACTACCAGTGTTCAGCGACCGCTCGGCCGCTGGTGGGCCAGGATTAAGAAATTTGGTACATAGGTGCATCTAGTCAACAGCCAGTATCCTTCGGAGTGACGTTTTCAAAATTCGAATGAAATCAGCAACAAAACTTGATGCAAACCAAGTTCTTTGCTTGATTACTGGAGCTGTGAAGCCCAAATCTATTCAATGCGATGCTATTGTTGACAGGAAATAAACCCTTCCAGGATAATATGAAAATAAGGGCCTTGGTTCTCTATGAAAAGCTACTGCGAATGGAGAATCCCTAGTGGCGGGACTACGTAGTGAAGCCTAGAAAATTGAAAACTCAATATAGATTAATTCAAAAAGCCCTGGACAGGAAGAAAGATCTTGAGATTCCAGGTAATATACAACCTCTCTTGACAACCGAAAGCCCTTTGGAGGTGATTAATGTCGAAGTAAGGTTAGACCTCGTGGAAACCATCCATAGAAAGAGAGATGTTGCTTCAAGCGTTTTTAAATGTCTCGCTTTTAAGATTATTTCAACTAGATATCCACCTATTTACACACACATTTTTACTGATGGTTCTCAGTTTGACTTTCATTTTTTTGGTTGGAGCTGGTGTGTTTTCGAATCTCTTTTCTTTCTACGCCCCTGCATTGGAACCTCCTTTGATGGCGAAGTAGTAGCCATCTGTATAGCCCCACAGCAATTATTAGCTATTCATTAAAAGTTTGCAAAGGCAATCATTTTTTTCTGATTCTCACACAGCCATTCAGTCAATTAGCTTTGTTGAACATTCATTAACACCTGAAGTTTTGCAATTTCAAGAATTCCTGAAAACTCTCACTTTAAAGGGGAAACAAATAGTTCTCCAGTGGGGGCCTGGTCATTGCGGCCTTTGGGGCAATGAGCAAGTGGACTTATTTGCAAAACGAGGTGCCAGCTTACTACAACATCCTAATACAGCCATTTCTTACTGGAGGATTAAAATGTTTTTAAAAAGTTTATTTACGTCTAGTATCTTACGAGATGTTCAGCCTATTATTGCGTTAAAAAGTTGGAGAATGGTTAAGTCCTACTCCTATTCCCCGATAGTTCAAGACGCAATGCAGTTTCGGCTTTCCGTCTGTCTACAGCACATGATTGACTTGCCGCCCACCTGCACCGCATAGGCATTTCGGCATTTCAAGCGATCCTATTTGTAATCCTGGAGAAGAAATGGACAGGGACCATCTGCTTCGATGTGGGGCTCTTCGTAGTCTTACAGAAGAGTCGAGATACTGAGAGGCAAGAGCGCTCCTCAGGCAATGGCTTCGGTCTTTTTGTTCTTAATTCAATTGTTTGTAATTCTTTGTTTGTAAGATTTTAGTTCTTTTTAATTTTTTTGCCTAGCCATTGGAAATAAAAAAAAATATCAGCAACAACAGCACGCAGTTGTTGTGATACACTGTTGCCATTATTGCTGATATCACCACTGTTGCCACTCGAAAAAATGAGGGCGATAATTCTGTTCAGTTTTTAAATTTAATGTTCCTCTTGGATACTGGACGTTTTTCGAGAGAAGGCAACGGTAAGTTAGTTAATTTATTCATTAGGATAATTGATATTTGTATCAAGGGATATATATATATATATATATATATATATAAAGATGTTCTTCAGAGTAAAATTCTGCGCAGTTTTTAAATTTCATGTTTGTGTTCCTTTAAGGCATTTTTCCGGTATTTTAAAATATATAGTATATTCAGACAAAGGCTGCCCACGTGGCGGCTAATATTGTGTCAATAGAAAGGAAACAATCGTCAAAGTTTAGCTTCATGGAGAAAATTGTTCAAAATACATACCCAACCCCAAAAACGGAATGTTTCGGATGTTTCAAAGTTAAGAACTTTAATATTAAATAAATATTTTGGAAGTCAAAGGAGAGTTGCATAATAATTAAAATGCTCAGTGTCAACTGTAAACAAAGTGCTTTATGCTGATTTGAATCTTAAAAAGGCGGAAAATGTAAAGTTCATCGTCTTTCTAAACGACATAGCACCGAATCAGAACGCACTGCAGAATTCTCTATGACAATTATTCGGACAAAAATGAAATAATCTGTTTTCTTAATAGATGAACCTTGGTATATTTAAATGACCGCAATAAAACCAGATCCATTTATTATCATCAAAGAGAAGAAAAAAAGTCTTAGCACATGGTTCAAAGAATCTAAAGAAAGTTTTTCAAAGGGATTTATGACTGTTGTTAGTTTTTGTAATAGCGACAAATAAAAACTTAAGAGAGTGCAGAAAACTGTTAAGGACAACTCCACATATTATCAGGAACATATTTTATACCCAATTGGCAAATATAAAATAACTTCTCTTTACCCACAGTGCCACCTATCAGCAGAACTGCATCATGACAAAGCAAGCAGCCGGACGTAAAAATCCACTGTTAATTTTCTGGAAAAATTGGAACAAGAAACGTGTATCAAGCCATACCCTTCACTCATATTCCTACTAAATCTCCTGATATGTTATCCACGAATTTTTGCGCTTTTGGACTTTTAAAAAGCGGATTGTCCAGATGCTGACTTACAACATTCCATGGACTTTGGAAAGCTGTTCGAGAGGAATGGAATAAATTACCTCTACCGCTACTAAAAAAAAGTTTTACTATCTTAAAAATTACGACGTAGAAAGATAGCGAAGAATATGGGTTATAAAATGGGACATTTAAAACACAAAAATTGTAGGCAAAATATTTCTGTAAATACAGTGAAAGTCGTTAAAAAAATGTTCGAACAGCCTTAGTAGTTCAATGGTAGAATCATATTTCTTCTAAAATATAGCGGCAATAAGAAGGAATTGTCCATTAAATTTTCCATGTTCGCCTCGTCTCAATCGGATCGAAAAACTCCAACTCAACAACATCACAACATCATGAATTTCATAATTATAAGTCCAAAGGGGTTTTGCCTCTGAGGGACTATTATTTTCGTTTTGCGATTTTGCGTCGAATCACTCTGAATATCCGTTTAACTTTTCAAACTGTTGCCACCAAATATCATCGCTCTGTATTAGAAGAAATTAAAAAATGAAGAATCTGCATAAATGTATGTATGGTTCTCGCATTGTGATAAAACAACGGTACCTAAAGCCATTCAGTTTTGAATGACGTAATCCTACTGGGAATATGAGCATCTGGAAGTCCAAATTTGAAATTTGGAATTTGTTTTATTATCGATTTTATATTTTATAAAACTTTAACGAATGTTTGATTAACAAACTCAAGGATTTCAAAGCCAGCAATGACAAGTTTGTGGAGAAAAGACTTTTTATCTCCAGCGCGTGAGACTGTGTATCGGAAATTCTAAAGATATGCTCAATTTAAAATTATTTTGCGATATTGCTCTCAAACTGAATTTTATGGTTTAAGTACGAAGAACATAATACTTAATAAATAAAAGTAACACACAAAATGTTAAAAAACGCCTCTTTGGACGTAATTTAAAATCTGAAACCTTTCAGTTTCTTTTTTTTTTTTTTAAATGAAAATATTACATACGGTTTTATATTAGGTCTCCGAAGACGAGACAAGGATCTGTCTATCGACCACTTGCTAACATTCAGTGCGTTGTGGAAGTAACTTCTACCATTAAGTTGTAGCTGTAAAAATGATAATGTACAACAATGTTTAAATGCAGCAATACTTAAATAATAAATAATTTTTATTTAAAAAAACCCTCAGTGTTATAGCTAAAACACTAAAAGTTCAATAATAAATATTGAAGTACTTACATTTTCGTATATATCAGAGACAAACGTATCATTCCGAAGTTCTGCCTCGTATACAAAATGACATTTTATAGCATCAGCCTACAAGAAGAACGCAATTAATATTTGTTTTTCATAATCTTTTGATGATCATAGGGCTATATATCTCACTTTAAAATTTCGACTGCTAAGCCAAGTTCAGTAAGTTATCAGACGCAATAGATGTTTGAGAAAGAGACAGAACTTAATATCGCATTAATACTGGTGTTCGCAGGACCAAAGTTTAAGAATTAAATGAATTAAATAGGTTTTTGTACTATTTCAATTTACTTCACGGACACCTTTTTAATAAATCTTCTCAAATATATTTCTGTGCGGGCTTTCCATAAAGAACGTTCTAATCGGTAACTTTTGTTCTTTATTCTCATACATCTAACAATAGATTTTGAGCAATACTTTGTCCTTAAATCCTGCAAAAAACCGCGGTACAGGAAAACCAGTTTCATTTCGCAGAAACATAATTTATGAGGGTGTACAGTCATTAGGTTTTTTTGAAACAGGAGATGTGAAAAATGTGCAATACCCTCACCGGGACTCGAATCTGGACCTTTCGAATACGTGCCAAGTGTGCTACCGTTACACCACGAAGGCATACAGAAGGGACGATGAAAACACCTTAGGTACTCCCCCTTTTTAAAGGTTGACTGGGGATTAGAGAACCCAATCGCCAAATCCTAATGGTGAAGAATCATCATCCACCACCTTTTTTAGTTCGGGCGCCAATGTAGAGTCTTTCCGATTTTTAAGACAGGAGATGTGAAAAATGTGCAATGCCCTCGCCAGGACTCGAACCTGGACCTCTCGAATACGCGCCGAGTGTGCTACTGTTACACCAAGAAAGCACACAGAAAGGAAGGACAAAACTCCTTATAAAGGAAAAAGAAAACATTAAAAAGATAACACTTTGTACTAATTTAATTAATAATGGAAAATAAAAGCTCTTAAATATTGGAGCAAACGGATTTTTAGAATCTCTCAAGGAAGTAAAAATAATTCTAATGTGATCCTAGAAACTCTCTCTCTCTATATATATATATCTATGTATATGTCGAAG
The DNA here is from genome assembly GCF_044657685.1 of Stegodyphus dumicola. NCBI lineage: Eukaryota > Metazoa > Arthropoda > Arachnida > Araneae > Eresidae > Stegodyphus > Stegodyphus dumicola. The sequence goes on from NC_140774.1 coordinate 21,877,266, forward strand.
TAACAGTGATTGATTAAGAACTCGAAAGGGAAAATGCATGCATTTATACTTCTGTAATTTTTTTTCCTAAATTTTAATTCTTTTAATTAATAAGACAGATTGAAGGATATTGTTGCATGAGTACGGGTTCTTAACAGATTAAATGCACACAAGTCCGATGATAGGTTAACAAAATTAATTTTATCAAAAGAAACACTTCAAGAATCTGGAATTTTCCGCATAAATACTCGTACAAGTTTTCACAGTATCACAGAGTACAATCAGTAATTACACTTCAAACTACCAAGAATGTTAAACACAACGCAATGCAAAGTTCACCTAAAGAGAAAGCTAACCGGAGATATCTCCGGTTAGTTTTCTCTTTAGGTGAAGTAACAACTCGCAAGAAATAATTACAACTGAGAGCAGTGCTCTCTCAGGCCTTATATAGTTTTCACCCGGCCGCCGAGATATTTCTAGTACTAGCTGCTTCTCGAAATCACTGGAAAGCAACATGAGGGTCGAATTACGGTTGTAGCTAATATAGTGATAATTAAATTTATTCAATTACAGTACCTGTTGCGTTGATACAGGGACTGAACCAAAATGTCGCCAAATGGTTGACAAATTGGGAGGATTGGAGATTTCTCAACTTTTGGAGACTTGTCTCTAGATTTTTCTTGCGTTACATTACACGGAAAAATACAACATTTTCACATATAATTGTACTGAGATCATCTATCTATGTACAAAATTCGTAACAATATTATAAAAATGAAAAGTTTTCTGAGTTAAACTGGGTTAAAAATGAAGGCAATCTATAACATATATGGTTATGATTTAAATAATCAAGGAAAAGCTGATATTATTTATAAATACTTTTTCTAAAGCTTTTCTCTTAGTTCCTCCGTCCATCCAGCTTATTTTCGAAATCATATTTATGAGCCATTTACGAATGTATTCAGTCAAGCTTTGAATCTGAAATTTAAGGAAAGAAATTTTGAGATTCAGTGTTGTCAATTACATTAAAACGTACATAAATCCATTATTTGCACCATTAATGAATCTCAGAAATGTGTTAAAAATGTCTCCTATGCCCTAACAAATATTAAATAATAGAAATTTCCCCGAAAGCTCAGGCGAAGTCTGTGGAGGAGAAAGACGAATCGGTTTACTAAATCAGAATTGGCTAATATGCATTTAAGTGTATGGTACCGCGGATGGGAATGGACGGACTGTTGTACGGATTTACACTGAGTGCTTCACAAACAGTCATCAGCCAAGTCGTGCTTTGTTTGGACCTCCCACCGAGGTCCTCATTATACGGGACCCATTAAGAGTTTGAAATATCCAACACCCGTGGGACTTCGTTCTCGCGGGCGCAACCCCCGCTGTCCCCGTCCGGCTTTTACTAAGCATTGCCAGAACGCTTCGTTGCAAATTTTAAAACGCTGTCACCTTGCCTCCGGGCACCACTCCATCGGCAAAACCACATTGTATTAAGGTGCTCTATCCGCTTTGTCAGTCCCCGCCACGAAAACTGAATGGGGTCAAACCCCCGGGAACTCAGTCGACAAATGTACCATGTAGCTTCACCACAGCCGAAGGAACGGACACGACAGTACCAGTACGGTCCTTGCCAAGCCTGAACCAACCTGAGTACAATACTCGGGTTCTAGTCCTGTGAAGATAATTTGTATACCCCCGTGGTTGAGACTGCCTAGGTACAGATCCTAGCCAGTACTTCCCAGGCGTTCGCCTGAGTCAACCCCCGGGGGGGGCTTTGTTTGGACAGTTACATCGCAGACCAAGTATTTTTTTATTAAATTTATTACGTGGTTAGGCTCTACACGGAAAGAGAGGGATGCCTTGTAGAGGTCTTTTTTAGGAAAACTGGCTCGTATCGACGTTACACATGGGGAAAACAACGAAAACGCCAATGCTGCCAGCCCGCTGCCCGGACACGAACCCCGGACTGAGCTACCAGTGCCTAGCGGCTTTCATCGTTCGGCCGCTGGTGGGCCAACTTTCCAAGTAAGCAGCCACATCGGTTGAGAACGTATTACACGCACACCTGTCCTAGAGAAAGCATAGTGCTACGTGAATATGAGACGAAGTCGCAAGTACCTCTTCGAGTAACCGAACGCGTTTTGTTCCACCGCTATGCACGTACTGCACGAGGAGATGATTCACCCCCACCACGTCCAAATAATGCAGGCATTGTGCGATGACGATCATTTTCAATGCGTGGCATTCGCACGTTGGTATTTGCACAAACGGGTTGCACAGCCAGATTTTTGATCGTGGATTTTGTTATCCGATGAAGCCTCTTTTACACGGTAAGATTTCCTGAGCCTGCACAATGTGCACGTGCAAGTGCATGAAAACCCAAGATGTATACGTTCCCAGGAGAGTCAACAATGTTGCACCATAAAAGTTCGGGCTAACGATGACAAGTTAATTGGCCCTTACCTACTACCTCAACATCTCGATGGGAAAACCTATCGGACTCTTTTAGAAAGAGTATTGCCGGATCCGATGGTTGACATTCCAGCAGCTACACGTCGAAACATCTTATTCCAGCTTAATGGAGCGCTCGAACATTTTACTAGCGCTGTGCAGGAACACCTCGATAGGGCTTATCCTGATCACTAGATTGGCAGAGGCGGACCAGTCACATGGCCGCCTCGATCCTCTGATCTGACTTCCCTGAATTTTTACCTGTGGGATACATGAAATCCATGGTGTACGAGATGACCGTAATATTGGACATGGATCTCGTTACCAGGATCGTGAGCGGCGGCACGTGTCCATAACACACCTGCCTATTTTGAGCGGTCCAGGAAATCCATGCGTCCACGTTGTGAAGCATCCATTGTGACAAATGGAGCGAATTTTGAACATCTTCTGTGATTTAACTATGTTCTTTAATAAAAGTCATAGTAACACCTCTTTTGATAGTCTTTCGTTTTCGCCCTGTACGCCTGCAGTCTATACGAGCCAGACTTCTTTAGAAAGACCTTCACGAAGGCATCCCTTTCCTTAGGCAGATAGCTTTCGATTTCTTTGCCATAATCAAATAAATCAATTCCCACGCCTGTGAATATTGCCTGTAGAGGTCGCTGTTCGCATTTTCGGACGCAAATTCCTATGCAAATCTTGTTTGCTATAGTATGACAGACCAGCATGTTAAATTTGGCAACGGTCTTTTGAGACACCCTGTGGATATTAAACAGTAAAATGTTTAACGAGTGTTCTGACAGCAAAACGAATTAATGATTAGAAAATTTACAGCAAAATTTAAAGGCTATTAAGCAGCAACATAAGTTATTCTATGTTTCTTAATATACAGAGTTTTAGGGATAAATAATTGTAATATATAAACAATATGTAAATAAGCATACTTATAAGTAAAAATAAGCATACTTATGCTGGAAAACAGTACTAAAACAAAGAATTCATATGGGTTTATACTGGAGATACATTCCCTCCCCCTTGAACTGTAGCTATGCTTTCGCTACACTTTCAGTAGAATCGTTTTCATACTAAATATTCCTAATCAACATTCAAGTTATCATCCTTATTCGTATCTTCGTAAAAATGTTAATAAATTTTCAGCATTTAATGAAATTCATTTCGCCTGAGCGAAGCTCCGAACAACATGGTAATTAATGAAGTCTAATTGCCAAGAGGAAAACTGAAGGTCCGAATCCTGTGTTATATGTATGCTGAATTTCCTCTTATCATGCACATGCAACAACGTGCATGCCTAAAGTGCTGTGTTTTTGTTCATTCGTTGATGAGATGGCTAAAGGATTTAGGCTAAAATTCCGAAAAATGCACAATGAGTTAGTATCATCTGATAACAATGATTTTTACGTAGTCATTGGTACCAGTTAAAGTAAGAAGGTAAAAATCATAAGAGTTATACACAGCAAACATTTTCCTTTTATAAAGCAGTCGGTGTTAAAACCACTAGTTCGATGGTGCAATTCATATGACGTTGCGAGAACTTTGCTGTTGTAAATCCTTTCCTAAAACTGCCCTGCTTTACAATTCTAAGTGTCTTTCGAGTACTTGCCAGCAACAGAACTTGAGACGCAAAACGTATTTAGAAGTGCCAACATCTTTTGAACACTTTCAACAGCCCAATGACATTGTAACGAGTGCCGTCTCTTTGTGAAGTTCAGAAAAATGAGAGTGCAGATCCTTTCTCAACGAAAGGAACTACTGTCTTTCCAAAACCTAAGTCGGTTATATCTCTTAGGGACATCCAAAAAACTACTCATCTAGTGTTATTTAAAGTCTCGCTGAAGCTGATATAAGCAAGGCTTGATTATGAAAACAATCGATTGGTTCTACGCAGTAGTTTTTGGTTGGTGCCCTTTTAAGTATGGAAAGTAAAAAACAGCATTTTCGGTATATTTTACTATTTTACTATCGAAAAGGTAAAAATGTTTTTTAAGTAAGAAAAAAATTAACCGATGTGTATAAAGAGAAGAATGTCTTGACAGAATGTGAGTGCCAAAATTGGTTTGCAAAATTTCGATCAGGCAATTTTGATCTTGAAGATTCACATCGTTCTGGAAGGCCAGTTAAAGCTGATGAAGACATAATAAAAACATTATTTGATGAAAACCCCCGAATAACAACTCGTGGGAGCGCGAGAGATTAAATGTATCTAATTCGACCGTTAATGATCATTTGAAACGCCGATGCTTAATCTCAATAGGTGTAGTGTTTGACCAAGATAATGCTAAACCTATATATATAAAAGCTTTTGGTGAATTACCAAACTTGTAACTCTCCAAAAGCTTTTATAGCTTAGATGGGACATACTGTCACACGCACCATATTTTCCAGATATGATACCTTCTGATTATTATTTCTTCCGATCTCCAAAAAGTGTTTTAGACGTTAAAAACCTTTACTTCAAATTAGGAGGTCAAAAATCCCTTGGATCATTTTTTGGCCAGCAAAGAAAAATATTTTATGAGCGTGAAATCATGCTATTGCCAGAAAGATGTCAAAAGGTATTGGACCAGAATGGAGAATATATAACTGAATAAAATATTTATTTCCTATAAGAAAATCTTCTTTTATTTTCATGGAAAAAACGAAGTTACTTTCCGAATAGCCAAATACTTAGTCCCATGAGATAAATTACTTATGTTACGGAATAAAAACTTCATTAAGATTATACAATGAATTGGCCTGTACCCAAAAATAAGTTTAAGAGCTCGTGATAAATCTGCATATGAGGAGAACATCGATTCAACATGTATTGAAAACTTCTGTTTACTAATTCAGAAGTCAAACAACAAAAATCAGCGTTATACCTACAAAATTATCACAGGACTAGTTTCGATGGTTTTACCGAACCATCATCTTCAGGTTTACCGAACCTTCATCTTATTCTTGTTCAGGCTTTCTTATCTTATCTAATCATTATTTCCTATCTTGTTCATTTGCGGTTTTGTAGCTGAAGATGATGGTTCGGTAAAACCATCGAAACTAGTCCTGTGATAATTTTGTAGGTATAACGCTGATTTTTGTTGTTTGACTTCTGAATTAGTATTTATTCGGCGTGTTATTGTGTCTTAACTTCTGTTTAGTTATTGTCTGATCACATGTCATCGATCACGGTTATAAAGACGAAAGAATTTGAATTGAATTAGCATTTGTGAAATAGGTTGATTGGATATCATCCAAGCGTGTGAAATGTTTTAAATTCCGATGCTCCTCTAACCTTTTAAGAAATCGACCTCAGAGAACAGTTAGGGCATTGTGAATAGCGACGAAGAGTTCATTATAAAATTCCGTGTCATTTTAAGAAATCCTACACATCCACAGTGACCCGACTGATAATTAATACGTAATTCTTCACAATTAAGTGCTATAGTCTAACTTTCTGGATCTTCCTTCTTTTAAGTGGTCATCAATATCAGAGTTACTAGAAATATTACAGCTAGTTCTTAATAAAATTGTAAGAAATTATGCAGAAATAAGTGCTCTTTTGAATTAGAATAATTTAATGGCAGCTTGTTTTTCTGTTGTACTTGGATTACAAGTGCAATTGATTCGATCTCCGTTTCATGAATAATGAAATTAACAAATAATAAATACATTAGCAAAAAATAACGCCTGAGCATTTAATAAATTAAGCTACCTACTTTTTCACACAGAATTCTGAAATTGTATTCATGCATTCATTTACAAATGGGTTTACAAATCATTTACAAATTTCACTACAATTACACTTTTTTCGCTTTCTTCTTTGATGTAGTGTCGCAAATAATAGGAATTGACAGCCGTCCCCAAGTTATTTCTAAGAAAAGAAATGCATTTTCTCCAATAAGACTCAGTTTCAGCGATTTTTGGCTCCACCACTCTAGAGCTCAGCAAATCAGTGTAGTCGAAAAGTGGCCAATTAATAAAAAATAACGAATATGATTGATGGACAATTCTCCACAACATGTAATTTGCTAAAACTCTGAAATTAAAGGTAAAAGACACATTAGATTGCAGAAACCATTTATTTCAAATTTACTATTTTACTATCTTCTATATTTCCTTGTTATCACTTGAGTATTATTTGAATGATTTCGCCAACCACATTTAAGTAGGAATGCTCATTGAATTATGAGTGCACGTTAACTAATATTCAGTCCTTTCAGATTTGTGATAAATGTAAATTAGGAACAGAGATAATGTATTTTTATGCAGCCATCATACAGCCAGAAGGAATCATTTACCCAGAAATTATGGGAAGTTTGTGTATTAATGTATAAGAATAGGTAGAAAATTCTAAGAGAAAAATTGTAAGGATAATGTAATATATAATTGTTAGTAAAAAGGTGAGGATATTTTTTAAAAAATTTATTAAACGGTCCCAGCAATTGATAGCGAATGCATTCTTATTTCCATACGAACTTTCAAGAGAGGTCGAAAACATCTTTCAGACTTGAGGAGTTTGTTAAACAAAATGTGTCATCATTAAGCTGACACTCAGCTTTCACTTTTTATTATGGCGCACGAATCAATGAAATAACAAGGCACTATTATAAATAATGTATTCTTGAAAGGCTTAATATTCCGCTTTTCATTCTCCTTTTGCAAAGAGTAGACAAATAATAAAATTCCATCACATCAGCAGTGCATTCTCATATATGCAAATATAGAATAATGTGAAACTGGGAAAAAAAATTAAAATTAGACAAAACGGAAACTTAGTTTAGCGTAGAGTTTGAATAACATTAATTTTACCAGGTCAATCAGTTTTAAATCAAACTGGTAAGTTCTTTTCACAAGAAATCTGAAAGGTCATTCTTATATTATTTATTACCTTAGTCCTACTCTTCACTACAAATTACAAAACTTAGATTTAACTTAGATAGTTTGTTTAAAGTCTCACATAATAGTTGTCAATTTGCATTTAAACTTAAATCAATCCCTTCCAAAACTTCATTAACATGATTGAATGAATAATTCGCCAACGCACGGGTTTCAAAGATGCCCAGATGAAACTTACGTCTTCAATACCTTACCCAAATTAAATGTACTAGAGCAGAGTATAAACCTGCTATTACGGCGTATCATTTAGGTTAAAATAACACACCGAAAAACGATTATTGGAGAAGGTAGCTGAAGAAGATGGTTTTGTATTAAACCATCGCATCTAGTCCTGCAAAAGTCCAGTAATCTTGGCGTATATTTTGTTCTTCGACAACTTCGCAATTTTGTTTAGCACTTCATATGAACCATGGTTAAGTTTTAAAACTTAGTACATTTTGTAAGGTTTTATTTTAATTGACTTGGTTATCGTATTACTTTCGCTTTACTATTTAATCGGCTTCATCCACCATACAAGTTATTAATTAAACTATAAATAAGCTTCGAGTTGCTAAGTTTTTCTAAAAACGCTTGTCAACATAAGCTGTATGTCACTTTACTTTAGATTTTCAACTGTTGCAATTTAACTTGCGTTCACAAATTCCTTAAAACCGCGATTCCTTAGCAAGAGCATAATCAAGGCTACCTTAAAGTTGAGACTACGCTGAGAAATTTTAATTAATTAATTCAGTATAGCGGAATCAGAGCTGGAAAGTCTGACTCTGAACTAGTTTGAATGTATTGGAAGCAGATTATTAGGAGAATTCGGAGGTGGGTTAAATAAGTTCGCTGTGTTTAAGGAGATGTCTATTAAAGTTTTTCTCTCAGTAAGAGCTATAACTGCATTATAAGAAAAGTATCTGATGGTAAGAGAGAATATTTAATTTCGTTTGATTTATTGTAAGACTTTAAAACTCTTATTTGAAAACGAAACCAGAAATTGAGAGAATGCAGTTTTTTGTGCTTAGTTTGTCTTGTGCAGAATCAAAATTTTGTGGAGACATGGGATCCCAGTCCTTTAGAACAATTTTTCAAGCTAGCAGTGAAATATGTATGTCGTAAAAAATAGACATAATGCTAGGTTATGTTGGTTTATTGGACTGTGGCAGCTATCTACCTAAGAAAACCACCTGACCTGTTGTTCCTGTCATTTCGTTAACTCTGTTGTCTTTTTTAATACAAAGTGCTTTATTATTAGTGTAACTGAAAAGCACTGTAATTTTTTTAGAAGCTTTTCCGTTATATAACAACTCGCGCCAATTTTCTGTAGAAATATATATATATATATACCAAGTTCATACTTCCAAGGGACAAAACTTACTTTCACCTTCAGCTCAATAGAATGAAGCTTTTTAAAACTTTTCATTGACAACACTTATTTTGAAAAAAAGAAAGCAAAATTATTGCGAGAGATAAGAACAAACCACTTAATTTAGGTTGCCATTAGAAAATCAATGGAGCACGTATCTTTATGCAAAAAAACTGCTTGGCACATATTCTCCCAAGACGAAAAATGGCCCTTTTTTTTTTTTTTTTCTGTTACCTTTTGTTTGTTTTGGTGATCAAATCGACAACCTTCTTGAGGAAATCCAGACTGTAAATAACAAATGGTTCATTTTCGTCGATTTCTGCCTTGAGTATAGACTGGAAGTAGTAAAGCCAATTAACCTGTCGAAAAATAAAAGAATTTAAAACTTTTATTAGCATACAAGAAATTTTCCGAGATTGTATCATAGTTTCCAAGATTGTATCATCATTTGGGCCTTTATTACCATAGATCAGTGTTTGACATAGTACAATATTTAGACGTTCCTTTATCCAAGCGAGATACATACAGTGAAAAAAATTCTCCCATCTTTCACAAAGGGTTTTTCAGATATGCAGTTTTTTCCTTCTAAGGAACTTTCACAAACTTCCTCGAAATTTTTAAAAATTCATGAGCACTGTGAAATAAAAATTTGTAAAACACTGCTCTAAAATAAGGTTTTATAAAATATAACTTTACCTGTGGTAAATCATCAATAAGCTTCTGAACAGTATATCTTTCATAGATATTAGTTTTCTCTCGTTTTTCTTTAAACTGCGAAGAAATCTGTAGAAAATAAGTAATTATTTTAAAATTGCATAATATCTCCTTATCTGTTACAGAATTCCCAAGCATGGGTAAATGATAGAATGAAACAAAAAGGAACTCTTAATTTTGAGATATAAGTAGGTTACTACAATTTTTAAAAATGTGAAATTAATGTAATAACTGAACGAAATACAAGTTTTATGGATAATTGCAAGCCCAGAAGAAATGGATTTTCAAGATATTTCTTCTGTCTTCTTGGCATGCCTCCATAGTGTGGTGTTCTGCACGCTGGGCACGTATTCCAGAGCTCCGTGGTTCAATTCCCGAAGGCGGTGTTCATTTTTAACTTCTCTTGCTTTCAAAAAAATACCTAATGTCTCTACCATGGCTCCCGAACTAAAAGGGTGGTGGATGATGATTCTCCCCACCCAGGATTTGGCGATTGGGTTCCCTAAGAAACCCAAGTCGCCCTTTAAAAGGGGGAGAGTATATAAGGTATTTCTCCTGCCTTCTTCGCATGTTTTCGTGGTTTGGTGGTCTGCACCCTGGGCGCGTATTCCAGAGGTCCGCGGTTCGATTCCCGGCGAAGGCGTTGCTCATTTTTCATCTCTCCTGCTTCCAATTAACCTAATGTCTCTACAAGCCAATAATCTAATGTATTCCAGAAGAAGTCACTGTTAGTGTTTATGCAAATGAAACTCTTCATCTTTTTAAAACTGAATGCAACAAAATGAAACTGACAAAAGTGAAGAAAAATCAAAAGCTATAATTTTCCATAAAAAATCTCAAAAAATCACTCGACTACCAAAATTTTCAATAGAAAATAACAGAATAAAAAAAGCTCCAAAACTTAAATTTCTAGGCATAATCATTCACAAAAACCTCAACTGGATTGAACACCTCAAATATATCAGAACTAAAACACAAAAAATAGCAAACAAAAAATATTATTCAATACAGTAATAACAAAAATAGTCTTATATGGTGCAGAAATTTGGGCGCAGCCTATGACTGTTCGAAAACAAAAACAACTGCAAGCCATACAACGTCAGTTCCTTCTTCGGATCACAAAATGTTATAAAAAAACATCAAATGCTGCCCTATGTGTACTTTCAGGAATAGCACCTCTTCATACTTTAGCACAAACTGAACATGCAAAAGCCACAGTTCTCAAATTAAAAAAATCCTGCATATTACATGATGAAATATTTAATCCAAACAATTTTGAAATTTCAGTCAACCCCTACATGATGAAATATTTAATCCAAACAATTTTGAAATTTCAGTCAACCCCTACATGATGAAATATTTAATCCAAACAATTTTGAAATTTCAGTCAACCCCTACAGAAGACATCCTGCCTCTAATCCTAAAATATATAGCACAATAAAACCTCCAACGAGTCACATATCTCCACCGATAATATATACAGATGGATCGAAAATGGACTTAGGAGTTGGCTGTGCATGTATAATACAAATAGGTCAAAACCAAAAAATAACTCTCCAAAATCGATTCGCCAAGGAAAATAGTATCTTCCAAGCTGAATTATACTCAGTTCGAATGGCAATAGAATACTCAATCGATAACAATTTACAAAAAATCAATATTTTCTCAGATAGTCAATCAGCAATACTAGCTCTACAAAATCCCAAACACACATCTGAAATAATTCAAGATATTGTTGCGTGCGTTATGAATGGTTCGTTATGAAATGAATGCACAAGTCCGATTAAAAAATGTACAAAAATTTATTATTATCACAAATATTCATAAAATATTCGTGCAGGTTTACAATATCTCACAGTAGTTATCTTATAACTACTCAAACGTTCAATAAAACTTAATTCAAAACAGCTAAAGAAAGCTAATCCGCGAATTCGCTACAGTCAACAAGAGCAGTTTTCTAAACAAACTGTTAAAACAACAACAAACTAACTAACTACAACGAACTAAAAATCGAAATCGAAAGAGTGAATGGTTGGGCGGCATTTAGTAGCCTCTGCTACTTTAACCGTCTCTGTTGGAGATATGCCCTAAGGTGTTGGGAAGAATTAAAAATTAAGGTGATTTACACCGCACCGACAAAGCTGAAGCAGGAACATGTGCTAATGCACGTGAGTTGGTCAAGTAGACTTTGGAGAAGGAGGTTTCAAGCATCTGGCCGCCGTACAAGCTGTGATGTATCTTCACTAGTTGAAGAAAGATGATACGTCGAGGCCAGTCACGTGGGTGGTCACCCACCCAAGTACTGACCCCGAGCTCTGTTGCTGTAAACGGGGGAACCTGTGTGTTGAAAAAGTGAAAAGAAATCGTAAACATAGTGAAATTCCCTCAAATGCTTCTAAGCTGGTGATTACTCTTCACTTTCAGCAAATCTCATCAGTGTCATGGCTGCTTTGAACCCGGCAGTAAACTTCTCAGCCGTGGTTTTTGCAGCGCGGATCTTCTCAACGTGCTCAACCATACTGTTCAGAAATTTTTTGATTTTAGGATCTTGGATCCAGTTTATGACATCCTTGTACTCTGTGGGTGGATTTTCCAATTTTTTCTTTACTCTATCACTGTAGAGAGGTTTCACCTAGGTTTTACTGCTGTCTTCCTGTGTTTCGATGAATTTCGGAAAATCTGCCGGCGTAGGGATCTTAGCTGCTGGCTTCGCCTGCTGCTTCTTTGCTTCATATCGCTTCTTGTACACGAGGCAACCCCTGTATGAACTTACATGCGGTAGTGAGCAGAAGATGCACTTAGGTTTTTCTTCTGGCTTTAGAGAACATTCTTTACTTCTATGGTGCTGTCCACACTTGCAGCATCGCTCAGGATTTGAGCAAAGATGTTGCGAATGTCTATATTCTTGACATCTATAGCATTGAATTACGCGTTTTTTCGGGGCAAACTTCTCGATCTTGACATTAACACTTAACATATTGTTGAGTCCATGAACTGCACGTCCTTCCTTCGTTTTCTTCAGCTCCAACAGGAAAATCGGAAGTTTCTCGATAGCGTCTCCTCTTCGTCTGGAAAACTGCTTGACTTTACTTATCGGGAATTTCCTTCTCTCCAGATCTGCCTGGATTATTTCTTCCTTCATCGTCGATGGGAGGCCCTTAAGAACAACCTTAATAGGTTTTTCGCTGAGTAACTGGAAAGTATGAAATGGTATATTTCTTTTCTGCAAAACCAGAGTTGCTTTTCTGTAATCGTCTACTGACTTTAAATTAACATATAGTAGTTTCATTTTCATATCGGCTTCGAATTCTTCACTGCAGGTATTGATAAGGATTTCATGAATTTTAGGCCAATCCACTTCGCTTTGCTGGAAAACTATTGGGGGTGGAGTTTCCTCTTTTTCGGCTCCTCCATCTTCTTCCATACCTTCTACTTCACTTAGCTGCTCAAATCGATTTTCCGTCGTAACTTCCATTGGAGCTTCGTTTTCTGATACTTTCGCGGTTTTCTTAGGAGAAATCCATTCTTGTTCCCTGCTGTCTGTTCCTCTTTCAGTTATCTGCCCTAGATAAAATTTTTTCGTGAATGTCTCTACATCCATCTCACCCTTAGTGCAAATTACGTCAAATCCAAATTTCGCAATCTGGTCCCGGATTTCTTCTTCAGAACATGACTTGAATTTTGGGATGTCCTCATCATTTCCCATTGATAAATCTTCTGGTGTCTGTTCATCAGTAGCTTCTCCATTCGGTGTTTGAATGTCTCTTTTTTCCTTACCAGGTTTAACATCTTTCTTCTTACTTGGTTGTTCGCTTTCCGTATCTGACATAATTTTCGCCTTTTTCGCTTTACTTTTCTTTTCTTTGGCCATAAGGATGAAATCCTCTTTCTTCAATGGATAGGTCTTGTTGGTTTTGGACGAACGCTCGCTTCGGTAGTCCTCTTCATCAGAACTATCGAGTAGTGTCCTATAAAAGGACATTTTTGTTTTTCGGTTTCGCAAATCAATGACTTATTTATAGACACAAAAATTTTAACAATTCTTACATCGTAAGAACAATATTTTTAACTCATATTATAACTCAGAATGCACAAAATTTTGTACAACGAACTGAGAGGTTTTCCTCCTTTTATAAGATTTTAAAATCGCGCGCGAGAATTTTCTAGTACTTTCTCGAAATCAAAAAGAGATATTTATTAAATGTTTCATGCACGCGCTCTTGTATTTTTAATTTTCCGGCTTAGCTTTCTTTTAATATTCGTCACGCGCTGCACTGCGCGGGAAATAAAACCATTTAATTTACAATTCAACTAACATAAGCTATTAAAATACCAAATCCGTAACAATATTTTTAAGAAAATTATGCAATACCCTCAAATATCACCAAACATTTATTGGATAAAGGCTCAAGTCGGAGTTCTTGGTAACGAAGAAGACGATTCAGCAGCGGAATCAGCTATTACCAACAATAATATCCCTTCAAGAAAAATCTCCTGGCTGAAATCATACCTCAAGAAATATCTACATAAAATCAGCCTCCAAATGTGGGAAGAAGAATGGACAACAATAAATACAGGAAGACAATTACATTAAATAGCACCTCTAAATGATACATGTACAATGGTCAATAGTTATATAAACCGCTTTTTAACTGGACATGGGGCCATTTCCCACATACTTCTTCAGAATAAACATTTCAAACTCTGAGCAATGTGTATGTGGAAATAAAGGTGATCCAATCCATTATATTACTCAATTTCCTTTAACAAAGTCAACTCATATTAAATTGCCTAATTCAAATATCAATGCCTTCCTTCGTTTTGCAGTTACCAACAAACATTTAAAAAATAAAATAGAAAATACAATCAAATATCTATCTTCAATAGGCAAAAATTTATGTGAGCACTAACGCAATTAATGTCAAAATTCATTTTTGAAGCTGCAAGTCATCTAAAACTTTTATTATCTAATTATCTAATTATCTTAAAAACAAACCCTTGCAATAATAATGATATAGTAAAAAAAGGGAAGAGGAAGAAGATAAAGATTCATATAATAAACTTTATCTCAAGGAACTATTATGAACTGTTATAAATTATGATTGTTAGCCTATTATTATACCTATTATAACTACTATAATTATATCTAATAGATATGATATCAATCAAAATGTCGATATACTATTTATACTGTTATATTATGTTATATTAGGTGTTATATTATACTATGTACTATTTTGTATATTGTAGTGGGACTATACCTACATTACTTATAGTAAACATTGGGTGTCCCACTGCATTTCCACCTGAACCTGTTAGTGTTTATGAGCGACAGTGGCACAGGGACTGCTTTCGGCCAAGTGTTCAAAACATATTTCCGGTTAAAAGAGGCTTCATTACTGAATAATAATAAGGCAAAAAGTGTTAGTTGTCATATGAATCATCCGCTTCGAAAACTCTAGCCGGCGTAAGCATTGTCATCTTAATTTAAAAATTGAACATTTTTCATGCGAAAGGAGGACATGCGTATCTCATATGCATTAGAGCCAAATTATCATGATCACCTACTCAATAACGCGTAACGGGTAATTAATACTCAATCCGAATCTTTGGGTCATTACAATCTGCCCCTCTATCAAATTCGCTTAGATATGCAGTCTTTGCCATCACTCACCAAAGTAAGTGCAAGAATGATTCCTTACCTTCTCCAGAAGCAGTTAAATACCATTCCGACCTAATCACATACCCTCCATGTAATCCAGAAGAGTTCATTGAAAAATGTCGGGATGGTCATAATGTTTTGGCTCGTCAGTGTACCTCATCCTACACCGTACAGCAGCGAACACTATTGCTTGAGGAAGGAACTGTTGCAATTAGCTCCAAGCCATATTCTTCCATTTCCTGTGTCTTCTCACTTCGTATTTGTCCCATATCTGACTTTGATGTAGCAAAACCGCCAGTTTCAATGATCTTATATATCAATACAGCTGAAGGTAGAATGGTATGGAGCACGCCAACATTAGAAATCGCTCAGGGTACAGTCTTTAAGCTCAATGTATATTATAAGCATATCCGGAAATTCGCTGTGTGTAATCCTCCATTTTCCTTCTCGAAGTCATTTCGAATAATTCTATGGTGGTAATAACCTGAAACACTGAAGATACTCCAGATTGTCAAAAAAGTGTCATCTTTTAAAGAACAAAATTTGCTTTGGCTGACTTTATACTGAACTTTGATAAGCCAATAAAACGCATTTGTCGATGCTACTTCTTTCACTGGAAATTTGAATACGACAGATAATTGATGATCGACAGACACTTAGAACTGCTTATCCCAAATCGAACTACCATGGTTAAGACTGCTTAACCGTGGTAGTTCGATTTGGGTTTAAATCCCGGTAATCCCTGGACGAGTAATTAATTGTAATTTATTTCATGTCTAATGTCAATAAAAGACACTTTTCCTTTTAGAATTATCCATGAAGAAATTGGCCCTCATCTGCTTCAAATCATCCAAGTAATCAAACAAGCCACTTGTAGAAAAAAAAAACTGATAAATTATTAACATATGGTACTTAGATAAGTTCGTAGTAGTTTCAATGCTTCATTTGCTTGAAAAGGAAAACAATCCTTTTAAGTTCGACACGTATACACGTTGAATCTCTGAAACTTTAGAGGTATTTTTGACTTCTCTCTGCCGTTGCAGGAATTCGGTCTTTAGTACAGCTCTATAATGTTCCGTTCACTACTCCCCAAAAAAACTTATAAGACATGCCTTCAGTTCATCAGATATTTCCTGGTTCTCAACGAAGAGTTGAGCAACTAATTAATGTCCTTCATAACTTCGACGGCCACTATAAATGGATTATAATTTTCGGAGAGAAGAATACTTTTAAAAACAACCATGTCCTTGAAAGAAGGAAACGACCTTCATCGGCGTCATTTTTTAATACATTTCAGCTGGGGTCTTCAATCTAGCGCACTGATATGATAACCAAAACGCTACTAAAGTACAGAGTGTCCATAATTAAAATTGAAATTTGCGAGCAGTCTGTAGCAAAAACTATGCAGCAGAATTGCATGAAAATTGGGTAATGGCAGAATCAAATGACAGGAATTTTATCGAGGGAAAAGAAAACAATGAGTTTCAAAAACCATCCCTAGGTGGCGTATCATATAGCTTTATTGAAAACATATAAATAATCTACAAAAGTGTACAAAACATGCTCTATATCATATCTACCACTGTCTGCTATCACCTGGAAGCGTAAAATCTCATGTTCATTTGTTGAAAGCAGCATGAACTGGGAAATGTTACGCACATGAAAAGCCGGAATAACTAATTGCTCTAATAATGAAGCGTATTGTTTACCGGGGACGGTGCATGACACAAGCCCTGCGACGCTGTGCTCTTCGAAAAAAACGGACCCACAATGAAGGTTGTAGTAAAGCCACACCAAACTGTTACATGTGGAGAGTGTAATTGAATTTGCAGTAGCCCAAACAGGGCAGTTATGCGTGTTAACCACATCTTCCATATGAATGTGGGCCTCGTCGGTCCACAAAATATTCCATGGCCATTCATCCTGGAGCCCAACTCGCGCAAAAGTTTGTCGAATATCGAGATCAGCTGGAAAGAGCCGCTGCACTTGCTACCCGGAGGTAACGCTATTCAAAATTATCTACTATCAGTATGTTCAGTAACACAGCTCTGAGCTCCTATGGACTGGGTCAATCACTAAATGAATGAGTGTGAGTTTGACTGCGATTTGCCTCTCGCATCTTTATCGGGTTGCTGTGCGCGCACAGAATTACTACAATTACGACAATTGCATATGCCAATACTTTACACTGTACAGCGCCATCTAGTGGTGGTTTTTGAAACTCATTTTTTTCCCTCGATAAAATTTCTATCATTTCATTCTGCCATTACCCAATTTTCATGCAATTCTGCTGTATAGTTTTGCTACAGACTGCTCGCAAATTTCAAGTTTAATTATGGACACCATGCACATGGAAGAAAATGAATTTGAATAGCGCTACAGAGAACTGTGAAGAAATGAAGATTGTAATTCTATTAGGTTTTCTAGTTAACTGTATTATTGGCTGGAGCTGTAGTTAAGTTCTGTATTTAATAAATAATACAGAAAGTTTCATTATCTTCCATAAGACCCATATTTTTTCCAGCACGGTTAAATATCTGGTATGTAGCTGCTGTAATTAATTCCTATATGTATATCATAGTTTTAGTTAGATGCGTTTAACTAGCAGATTTTCCAGAGATATTTTAAAAGGCGAATGTTACCAGAAAAATTAAATGCACTAATAGGAAAAAGAGAAATCTTTTCTTTTTTATATACTTACGTTGACGAGCATGACTTCGAAATTGAATGCTTCATTCATTTCATTTGTTAACCAATCACTGTCCACTGGGAAACCATTTTCTAAACGCAAGATATGAGCTAGGATTTTCATTAAAATTGCGTAACGTTCTTTAGATACATCATCAATAATATCCTTCCAACTCTCATATTGTATTCCAAATGATGGTTGGTCCAACTTGAAAAAGAATAAAACAGAAGTGTTACAAAATGTTAATTAGGATTAAAGAATGTTTTTCCATGTTAATTTTTAATGAATATTTAAATATGCATTTGAAATGTCGAGTCCTTTTTTAAACAAACACTGACTTTTATGTGACCTCGATTTGTGTACTCCCAACAGAAAGGGAATACACATTTTGTTTCCAAGAAACGGCTCAGAAAGCTAATTTTCTATCAGTTTGTAAGATCTACTTGTTTATCTTCTGATGTGACGGCTGAAGTATGTGTAGAAACCACACAGTAGAAGGGTTTAAAATATCCTTTATTAAACTCTTTAAAATTCACAATGCGCCGACTTGACGGTAACGCACTACGTTTCACTCGGGCGGTAACTGAAATAATAAGACCTAAACTAAAATTCGAAGATATTAACAAGTAGTAGAATTGCTCTACAGATAATCTGCTACCTAAAAGATCGGTTACCTGTCTCAGATAATCCTGTTACCTAAAATCGCGTCGAAAATCTAGTGGTAGCAAAGTAAAAGCTCTTATTCCACGTTTAAGCAGTAATAACTGCAGGAACAGAAGCTCACACTGTAGAGGTAACAGCGCTTGCCCAAACTCTCTAACTTTCCCTTCTAGAACTCGTTATTTAAACCTTTTCTCCTCAAGGTAGAATTTGCATTACTTCATGCGAGCTACCAAATTTAAATATTCTGGCATTGACAATTAGGGGAATGAAGAATTATAGGAAAGAAAATATAACATAAACTAAATTGGTTATTTAAAATAAATATAAATCCCTACAAGTTATTTAGAAATATGTTTCCCCAAATAATAGTAGACATTTAAATTTTAATGACCTCCATCTGGAAGCCTAGATTCCTTTAACGTATATAGTTATATAATTTAGTTACGTATTTTTATCTCCGAAAATTAGAGCTATATTTATAGTTTACATATTGGATAAGAGCTACATCTGTAATAATTGAATTTTCTCAGACGATATTGACATAATCCGTCAATGATTAACTATGTTTTTAAGTATAATGATTAACTGGAATTCATTACAGGAATTCTTTTTAAATATCTTCGTACTAGTATATAAATGGCGGCTATCTCAAAATGTAATACATTTAAGTTTTTATCGCATCTAATTCTACATCAAGTGGTTCAGCAATAAATATTCGGTAATGATTTTTAAAAGGCTTATTATGAATAGCACACACAAATCTAACCCAAAGAATGTATTAATATCAAGTATTCATACTATGAGGTATTTCTCCCGCCTTCTTAGCATGCCTTCGTGGTCAGCACACTCGGCGCGTATTCGAGAGGTCCGTGGTTCGAGTCCCGGTGAAGGCATTGCAGATTTTTCCCATCTTCTGGATTAAAAATAACCTAACGTCTCTACAAAACTTGAAAGCACGCAAATCTGCAGAAAGAATGTTCTTCTGTTGATATTTACCTATTTTACAAGCCGAATGAGCTTCGATCATTTCTCTCTTTGCTTCTTAGTGAAGCCAAAAGGCTTTTATTCAGACCGGTTGTCATACATCACCTAGGAATGAAATTGGGTTGATATTGGTAATGACTTGACGAAAATTCCCATTTGACGTTCTGATATCCACTGCTCCGGCCAAGCATTCCAAGAGATAGAAACATTGTAATTAATTCGTACATGATGGGAGATACAATGGATAAATACAAAGTGTTTTTAAGAAGTATGAAATGCCCGTACATCTGATTACGACAAGAGATGTAAATGCTTTGGAATATACCTGGTTCCGAAATATTCTGAATTTAAATACAAAATATTAAATAAGTTTGCTTACAATACGCATCTCTTTAAAGATTTGTAGCGAATTTTTTAGCACTGCCCATAGAAAATTATCTGAATGTTAGCCAACGATAATCGTCCTCCAACCTGCATTTTGAGCATAAATACTGCTTGCCCATTTATATCTGTGGTGTGCATACCGATAAGTTTCCTTAAAAATTATATACTAACTTTTATAATGTGAACCGAGCTGTCCATAGGGTCCTTAATAACAGATAACTCGAACAAGATATCGTGGCTGTATCCGAGATCGTGGAAATGAATAAGTGTGTATATCCAGTGGAATGAATCTTCATGCCAACGTCCGTCTTCTATCACCGGCCATCTTCCTAATTTCTTCAGAATCTTTCTCAGAGGTCTGCTGCCCTCCTTTATGAAGCTCTCTGTATGCATAAAGCGTTAAATGAATATAGAAAGAAAAAAATAATCTTAGAAGTGAACATCAGTTTATTAAAATATAATTTAATTTCCTTTAAAATATAGCATTTTCTATATAAGAGCACTGTGGTTTTCCCTTTCATGAAACGTTTAATGTGTTTAGGCATTTATTCATTTTCCCAGTGGCCAAAAAATGAAGACTCACTATAGTAAATGAGTCAAAAAGTAAGTGCAGATGTGAAAGTGATAAACACTCGTACTTCAAAGCTCAGGCAATGACTTCGATATGGGGGAAAAAAAAAAAAAAAAAAAAAAGAGGTCATCCGGAAACTTTTTAACTAATGATCTGAATTTTTTAATCTATATATATATATAATTCCGGAGTATATTCCGTCGTATAATGCGCATAAGTTCGAAATTTACGGGTGCGCTTTATACGCCGGATATAAAAATTATAGTTTCAAAAATAAGGAAAAATTTTAAAAATACAAAATTATATTTCTACATGTACTTAATTCTGGTACTAAATTCGGTCTTAAATACACCTATTTAAGACCGAACTTATGACGTTAATTCGCCCTGAATAACTGCCATGTCTGCATTACACTCTTTCGATACTTTTTTGTATTATCCTTTAGATGGGATCTCAAAACGTCCCAAACTAAAAAATGTTCTGGATTCTTTAAGACAACAGGACTCGCCCAACATTTCTTATCCATAGATTCACACCATTTTCATCGATGAAACGGGAACGTGGAAGTGGATGAAAACATCATTCCAGAAATTACACTTCGGCATCGTCTTCTGTTTTAGAATAACCATGGATTTAATTTCGTACTGTCCACTAAGCAGGAAGCACTACTAAGAGTTGAAATATTTCGGGTTTTTATGTGAACCGTTTTTGTAATCTTCACATCAATTGTTGTATTCCCTATCATATCAAACATTATTTTAGTTTCATCCATATTTCCAATAGGTGACATTAATTTTTTTTTTTTTTTTTTTTTTGTCATTTCGTTACTAGTTCATGCAAAAAACATTTATTCTTTGGCATATTAATTATTCTTACTTCGTTTTTCTTCCGCTCACGTTATAAGGTATTTCTCCCACTTCCCTAGCGTGTTATCGTGGTGTAACGGTAGCACGCTGGGTCGGTATTCCAGAGGTCCGTGGTTCGATTCCCGGCGAAGGCGGTTGCATATTTTTCATCTTTTCTGCTTCCAGTTAACCTAATGACTCTACAAGTGGCGCCCGAACTAAAAGGGTTGTGGATAATGATTCTCCGCACCCAGGATTTGGCGACTAGGTCCCCTAAACCCCTTTTAAAAATATAAGGTATTTCTCCCACTTTCCTAGCGTGCCTTCGCGGTGTAACGGTAGCACGATGGGCCGGTATTCCAGTGGTCCGTGGTTCGATTCCCGGCGAAGGTGGTTGCATATTTTTCATCTTTTCTGCTTCCAATTAACTTCGTATTTCTGCTTCCAATTAACAACAACGCATGGAACTTTTACCAACACCGAACATCCTTGTTGCAGAACAATTTTCATTTTCTTTTGCAAATTGAAGAAATTTGCATATGAAACCAGCACTGTGTTTGTTTTGTTTGGCAGGAGCCATAAATTCATTCGGATCAGAAATGCATTATTACCCCAAGTGTCTCCTATTTGTCGAAACCCTGGAATAAAATTCTTGTGCACACCTGCATTGAATATAAACCATTTGCAGAATCATTTACTCCATCAAGCATTTCCGCCACACAGATATTGTTCTTCCTATCGCTTATCAGTTTAGCATACCATTCTCTGAAAAACCCTGGAAACATCTTGGAATGATTGACTTCGAAAGATAAGAACATCGCACATGTATCTTTCAGATTTCTTCGTAAAGGAAAGGGGGCGTGTTATGGGATGAGTATTAGCTAAAAATTTTTAAAAAATGCAATTTATACATAACATTAAAAAAAATGAAGTTGAAAACTCCATTGATTGTGCGCCAAATGCAAATAATGTGCTAAAATTAATAACTACATGTATGAAAATGTTTTTAACCTTTATTGTTGATGAAGCCTATAAAGCAAAGAACAGCATGAAAAAACGACGAAAGCTGAATAATTTCATGCAAATGACTTAAACTTAATAATGCTGAAATTTTCCGATTTCCTCTTGTTTTGTGAAAAGAAGAGACCGAAAATGTAACATGATGGATTGATGGCTTCCAGCGTTGATCTGATGTTGTGGAAGAGTGATTAAGCAAAGCTGAAAATAATGCATCTTTAAATTTCTCTTTTAAATAACTTGCAGCTTGAGTTAGTTTAGCATTCAGATCACTGTTTCAATTAAATCATTTAATTCAACTGGAATGGTTTTCTGATCTATAGAACTTTTCACAAGGCAAAATGAAGAAATTTCCCCTTCTTTTGTAAATGCATAAGGCCCGTCAATTATGTCAAATATGACAGCTCTAAATGGTATATCACCTTTTGTTAAATCCTCCAGAGTAGCCGCAATTAAATGCTCAATCATTGTATGCATTGCCTTTAGAGCAATCAGTAATTCTTACATGCAGCTTCTCGTGGGTTTTTCACTGTAACATTGATGATGCATTCCATTCTAGGAGAAATAGCACTATTGTAGCGAGCAATTGTAGTAACTCACTTCATTTTCATCCACTTCAAACATCGGTACTTTTCATTATAGCTGCACAGCTCATTATTTTAGACATCTAAACAAAATCTATATTTATTTAAAAAATCAAGTACGAAGAAGCATGTATGCTACTTCTAGAATAATATAAAAATCGCATTGGAAAAGATTAACAGCATAAATCAATTTCAAATGAAAACTTCTATTTTTGTTGCTTGCCACGGTCATAGACCACTTCAGCGGAGATTTAAACAGTGTAAAACTGGCAGTACGATTTTGAAATTTTTGTCAAAATTAGTATATGTAATAAAACCACTAAGAATTGCGTTACAGGTCGTACGTTGCAGAACCCACAAACACTGAATTTACGATGATTGCAGAGGCCGTGTGAAACTTACATATTAATGCCGTCTCAAAATCTACTTTAGCTGAAAAATTTCTGGCAACCTCCGCTCATGGCTTATTTGGTGTCATGGTTGACGCTGAACAATTTGTATTTCGCGCCAGCCGTCGAAAGCATGGAGTGAAAGGGTAGAAGAGCTAAGTCTTGCGTACCCTGTCCTCCGCTAGTTATTCAACATGTCGTCTAGCGAGTTTCTTGGCACGCACTTTTCTAATCTTTGGTGCAACAAGACATAAGTTGGCATTCCTCAGTTTCTTGTTTAGTATTAAGTATTCATCAAAATGGTAATATTGTATCAGCGTTTCATGAAATGATGTCCATATTTCTTAACACTACAGTGTTAAGAAATATTAACACTTATGTATGTATATACACATACTATATACGCTCAAGTAATGTCCGCCTTTTCATTAGTAAAATTACATCACAAAAATGCAGGTGAGGACATTACACGGGTTGTTCAAATGTCGCGCTTTTTCTCGTGAGTAATTTTGGATATAAATTTCGTTTCAAACAGCCAAGTTAAGTTCTAAGTGGAAGAAAATGGCATAAGTAATAAAAGTATCAAATTTAAAGTTGTCTAATAACTACCTAAAATTTACAAACTCACTTTCTTCCATCCACATATATAATATAAATTACCCCGTTTACGTTATCAACACTCGGCGCGTATTAGTTTGCACAGGAGTACAATATAGAGGCACACATTGACGAACACTTGCAATTTTAATATTTAATTTTACATAAATTAAATAAAAGTTGGTTCTTTTAATATCTTGCACACATTATTTTTTTAAAAAAATCTGTTCTGGCGTACTGTATGAAAAAATCCATTTCATTTCATCATTCTCCGCAACCAGCCTTCATTCGCCTTGAATTACGATGTAAAAATGTCTTCTTCTCGTGCCGCAGCAAGCGCTGTTATTTGGCAGACTTAACGTGTTACTGCGTACCCTTGAGCACGCATATCACGAACATACGCAAATACTTTTTTTCTAAGTTCGGAAACTTACATTTCGAATTACGAAACGCACGTCTTGTTTTGTTCGTTGCCGCCAGTTGATCACGCTGTTTGCTCCAATTGCGCACACACTTTTCATCCACCTTATATACTCTTGCAGCTGCTCTTTTTCCATTTTCCTGCGCAAATTCTACGACTTTCAGTTTAAAAGTCGCTGTAAAGCTGCTGTATTTTCCCATTTCAAGCACGCTAATTGCTAAGTACCACGAATTCCAAATGATATTATGAATGAAAAGATAAAGCTTGAAATATGCGAATGCTCCAAGGAGGTAGGAGGGGAAAGTAATTTCATTACAAAACAATAGTTTCTGGAAGCCAGTGTGGTGAAAACCTGTTTGGACTGCCTTCATTTATTATCGCGTCTGCCGAGTGAATTGCTGGCGCCGATGTTATGAATGAATATCAGCTGCACCATAATGCAAGGAAAGTCTGTGCTTTCCAACCTGGCGCCAACCAAAGACAAAACAAACGTATTTTCTTTCTTTAAAGATGTTTCTTGACAAATGTCCTTGGCTAAAGGGGAAAAGGCGATGTTAAAAAATACTTTTTTTAAGTAAGAAATGCTTTAGTTTTTGGGGTGTGGACATTGTGCAGGTCACTTTTTTTTTACATAAATTTTATCTATAAAGTTGGGATGCGGATATTACACGAGAGTATACGGTAATTAGTACATATAGTTAATACAACACACATAAGACATTGATTGGAGATGTAAGTCACATTTATAATAAATTTTTGGAGATATGCAAATGTAGATTTCCATTACAAATAAGATAAAAGATAAAACAATCTTCATTTTTTTTCTATGCCTACTTTTCTGTTAATAAATACAGGGTGCGGCAGGGAAACTTCCTTATTTGAAACGAGCGCCATCTAGTGACATTTATTCGAAGAAGGGTGGGGTGGCGTTCATTGAAAAGAGCGGTATCTAAAGTTTTATGTCATGTAGGTTTAGTACCGATCATGTAGTGGACGAGAGAGGAGCACGCGTTCTCCGTGGAGTCGTACTTTTCAACGTACTGCATTTTCAACCAAACAAATTGGTAGCGGTGCAAAAATTTAATCCACGCGATTTTCTTTCACGAAAAAATGCATGCAAAGCCGTTCTTGACAATACACCTCATGACGCCCTTGTGTTCTTTAGCGATGAGGCTCATTTTCATCTTTCCGGTTGCAGCATGCTTTCAGCAAAACATGGGATAATGGAGTGGCACGAATCCGCGAGAATTTCATGAGCAGCCCCTCCATATAGAACGTGTGACTGTTTGGTGTGCATTGTCCAGAATAGGCATCATTGGACCATGATTTTTTGGAGAACATTTCTCTGGATGCTCTATCTCCTTACGAGGCGATTGTCAGTGGCCAGCGCGCTTGCTTGATTTAGCCCCGTGCGATTCCTTTTTGTGGGGCTATCTGAAATCTCTAACGTCCAAAGACACTGCTTCAACTGAAGAACAATATTCAAGCTGCTATCGACAACATACCCGTTGATATGCTGGTAAAAGTGGAAAGAAACTTCAAAACTCGACTATTTCAATGCATTGACCACCAGAACGGAGGCCACCTTAATGATATCATTTTTAAACTGTAATAAAAAAAGTTTAACTGTCTCTCTATAACTTGGAAAAAAATTAAACTGATATCGCTTACACTATTTGTGTTATTCATTTTTAAAATAAGGTAGTTCCCTGATGCACCCTGTACTATTAATAACATGTATATCTGGTTTAATACCTCTATCACTGTCAGTTGTCAGTACGCAAAACCGAGGCTAGAATGAGTTGAATGGCTTATGTGATTACGGCAAAGCATCGAGGGCTATCTGCCTAAGGGAAGGGATGTCTTCGTGGAGGACTTTCCAAGGTAAACCGGCTCGTGTACACGTTATACACGAGCCAGTTTCGTGCTTTTCCATATGGGGAAAAGCACGAAATCGCCCATGCAGCCAGCCCGTTCGCGGGATTCAAACCTCGGACTATCAGTGCTCAGCGACTTTTTGGCTCGGTCTCTGGTGGGCCCTGGGTTGAATGAAATGACTTTATTAGGTAGATTGCGAGCTATTTTAAGAAAACAGTCGATTCTATATATTCTATATATAATTCTAGATATACAAAAGTTGGCCGAGGTCAAACAATATTTGAATCTATTATTCCGAATAATGGGTAATTGATTATACTAAAATGAGCCAGGTACGAGTTTCTTTGAATTTAAAAAATATTTTTAAAATACTACATATTGAGTTGCATTATACAATACTGAGTTGCATTAGTTTGCAAACTCTTCAACATTTTGCATTTTAACACTTCATAAAATTTGAAAGAGATACAAAACTAGATTCTTTGGAATGTATTTTATTTTGTTACACAATTGCCATACTTCTCATTTTTTTAAATAATTAGTATACGTATCTAAAATGAGGCTTACGATAGTCCATGCAGGTGTCATATATTCTTTTTATTTTCCGGATGAACTCAGGTTCGTTTCCCTTTAATTCAAGATCTAAAAGTTCTGAAAATAATAATAATAATAATATTTACAGCACTGAAACTGCGTTTTGATTTCTTCATTTTTAATGGAAACTTTAAGTCTTATTTTTGAAAAATAGTGAAATATTTAAATCTTTTTAAATACAGGTAGCATTTTAGATTAATTAAAAAAGTAGAACAATAAAATTGAATTTGTATAGTATTTTAGACAAATTAAAAGTAGAACGATAAAATTAAATTTGTATAACATTTACAGTAGAATAGTAGCATAGTAACTCTAGTAGTAGCGCTGAAACGTTATTACTGAAATATAAGTAACACTTTTGTAAAAGGAAATTTCGATTATACGGTTTTTTTCATTTATAAGTCCTTTCTGAGTAGTTCCTTGAAAGATATATGTATGGTGCTTTAGTGTGGAAATAACACGTAATTGAAGCGTTTTTATATATAAAAAAAAGAAACTAAAATCAGTAAGGCTGAGACGAGAAGAGACTTCATTTTTTACATTCAGAAAAACATTTTGCTAACATGTTTAAAAAATTACATCAAAATTCAAATAAATATTTGCATTAATTTTAGAATGATACCTAAATATCAAGTTAAAAAATAAATGACCCATTTAAATCAGTGATGGTCAATCCATGTCCCACGAAATACATTAATGGAATGTATTATTATGATAACCTATCTTTGAAAAAAAAAAATGTGTGCATAATTTCGTCTTTTAAACCCAACTTAAAACTATCTTCAGACTTTAAATGTTACTAATGTCGCCGACAACAAACTTTATTGAACTTATTTAACTCATGAATACATACTTTACTAAACAATAACTTTTTCTTTAACTTACATTATATTTTGGTCTTCATATATTAAAAAATATACATTTATAATAAATCAAATTTCTTTCTGTAACTCTTGATATCGGTGTTGTTTCATTTTCAAAATTATTTGAATTAACTAAATCTTGAAATAAGCATGTGCACATTTACAAGACGAAATCTCTGCTGTATATACGAATATACACACACCTAAATGTTTGTTATAAAAGACATGTATTTGCTTTTCAAAGGAGCTCTGTCAATCTGGCGAAATGTTAGCGAAACATTTTTCAATACTGTATAATACCCTATTTATGTAAAAGGAACTAACCCGAAAATTAAATAAGAGAGTTTAAAATTTTAAATATTCACTGAGTCTTAAATCAACATCACTATTTTTATACATAAATAGAACAAAACAAAACAACAACAACAAAAAAAAAAAAAAAAAAAAAAGCTAAACAAAACAATCATCTTGGTAAAAGGAATGAGTAAATGACCGAATGTTTAATACTTGAAAATATATACGTTTTGCTGTTATTCATGTTTCTTTCATGGTAAGAAAACCTGTAAAACCACAGGAAGCTACACTTACTTTCTGGACCTGCAACTGATTAAATATGAGGTTACTAAATTTCAAAAACAGCAATAAGTTGGAACTTATACAATGAATTAGACCCTATAATTTAGGACGCTTTAACTGGCGCCCGAGCATGGGCAGATACGGGTCTTACCTGTGCATTATTAGCTCAAAGTCCTTCAGACCCTATTAGATTACCCAGAGAATTAACTCTCCGTCCGAAAATGTACGACAAAGTCCTGTTAAAATTTTTAAATAAACCCTTTTATTAAAGCTTTAATTTAAATAGAAAGCGCAACTTGTGAGTACAGTCAAGGATTTTCGGATATTAAAATAACATAAAGTTGAATTTACAATTTAAAAAGAGATCATGACCGGAGACCACAGTTTGAGCTAACTAAGCTGACTCAGACTTTAATGGCACGTTTTAATTTCGGCTGATAAATGGCTAAGGCCGAACTGCTAACTGGCAGAGATGGGTGATCGAAAGTAAAGCTCTAAATGACGCTGGCTAAAGTTCTACATCCAAAATAGTTAAAACTCTTCCCTTAAATAAATGTAAATAATTTGCATCCTGGTGAGAGCTACGAGAAGAGAAATAATAAATAATACTGACTTAAATCATGAAAAGTGGTTAATTAACATAAAATACCTTATGAAATTAAGATGTGTTATGCTTCTAGAAAACCATTATCCGATGGCGACTCACCCAAAGAAAGAAAAAGGGAAATTAAGCAAGAAATGATCGTCGTGAACCATAATAAGCAGAGGAAGGAAAAATATTCTCCTACATTATGCCATGCTTGTCTGGGGCAAAGGAAACAAAACAACCAAAGAGAAGGATACTTATTTAGTTTTATAGACTGTTAAAAAATACTTCAGTTCCATAATAATCCAGTCTTCTCAAGGCCATGACTGTAATCAAAATATTTGTTAAAATTTTTAAGCGTTTTTACCTTTGAATTTTATGGTGATATCATCTTGAAGTTTGGAAAACATGGAGATATGATTTTCATCTCCAGGTATAACAGCTTTATTTATCCAGCCGCCGCAAGCAAACTGATAAAAGTCATCGCAAGGATTCACAGAGTCATCCAAATTCAAAGAGATTTCGATACCTAGACATTTAAAGAAAAATCTTTAATTAAATAACTCTAAATTGACTCTTTTACATTAACTACTGTTTAAGCGCCTGAGTTAAAGGACGAGTAAATGCCGAAGGCATGGAAAAGTTATTGAAATTAAATAAAGAAAACTTCAAAACTAGGAGACGAGACCTCTGGAAACACTAGAATGCCATAAATAAGGAACTGAAAGCTTCAACGCGCGACGTATCTATTAAGTAACTTTTATTCTAAGATATTTAATCGAGTCTAGTATCGTGCATATAAAACGAGGCCTTCTTACTAATTTTAACCACGTGAATCTGGAATTCGAAGTTAGCAGATGAGTTTTTAAAGACTTAATTCTAATGCATAAATATTGTTACGGAATTTGTACACATGTAAATAATTTTAAAATTATAGTGTCTTTTGTATACTGTAGTAATACGCAAATACGAAGAGAAGAAGCCTTGCCGGAAAAATAAGAGGAGCAAGTCTATTTAACATTGAGTAAATGGCTATGCCTCGAGAGTCACAGAAAATTTTTGTGCTTAGAGTCGCGATAGCTAAGTCATGACTGCCATATTAAAACTTTTATTTTATCGTTTAGAAACTTTAAAAATCCTTTCTTATAATTCTTAAATTATGTACTCCGCAGAAAATTAAAATATTTTTAATAATGAAATTCGTTTGTAAATATTTTTCACAATTTAAAGTAATTAAAAGCTGTTTAATAGGTGTTCAAGTAGTGCATTGTTAAAAGCTTTTATACATAGGGAAAAAAACAAATATAATATAAATGAAATATCAATAAATATTTCAAAGCATAATTGATTGCATTTAACATTTTATTTAAGCTTCTTTCAGGCTGGCGTGCAAAAATACAAAGAAAATATGCAATATTATTTAGAAAATAAACATAGTATCTGTAGAAAAGTACATAATTTTTTTTATTTAATAAAATTAAAAAATGACTATTGTAAAAACATGTGTTTACCTAAACGTATACTTTTAATTATAAAGATATGAAATGAATTTCCGTACTATTTTGCGGTATGCAGAGAGCGGTTATGATTAAAGTTAATAGAACCCATTGCATTTTTACTTGCAGACATAGGTCTATTTCGATTAAACTTGGTATACGTTATGTGAACCATGGGAAAAAGAAATCTACAATAAAAATTAATAGTTGAAGTTTTCAACCGATTTTCATACAATGTAGAAAGGATGTTGTGCATATTTGGAGCGTTTTAAAAAGCTAGTAGTCGATGCAGTAAAATCATTATTGACTATGTCTTTAAAGAAGAAAGATTGAGAAACGAAAACATCTACGTCGAGGCAGCAAGTGTTGCAAGTGATTGAGAGACCATTCGTGCTACTGGTTTGACATGCTATAACAAGCATTGAACGTGTGATTAACGTAAATGGAATGCACTTTGAAAATATGATGTAATTAAATATATAGTTTTGCGTTTTTTGTTCTTCATGCACCCGCTTCTCAACTGGCAGTCGAAATTTGAACTATTACTTTTTATTGCAGTTTTCTTTTCTCCATAGCCCAGATAACGTATATATCAAATTTCAAAGAAACAAGTCTACCAGAACGGGATCTACATAGCTCCAAGCAGAGTAACTTAATTATAACCATGTTGTAGTTCTCATGTATACGAAACTGCAATTGCGTATCCATCGTTAAAAATACGACGATCAATAAGTTACGCAAAATTTGGCTTAATATATTGTTAACTGTTACAGATAAACCAAACCAAATGTTTTATTGAAAGGACTCTTCCTTTGTATGAGGATAATACTCAATGTAATCTCCATTGCAAGCAATATTGTGTGTGATATCATTTGAATCATTTGCGAATCCTTCTGTCAATTTAGTTTACTGATCACATTAGTTATTGCGAAAGATGTGAGAGGTGTTATATTTTTATGGTGATTGCTAATGTCATTCATCTTCTTGTTTCGTGTGTGTTTTGTTTGGTTCTTGTTAGGATTTTCCCTATGCCAAGTCACACTTTAGGACCGAAAACGAAAAGCGGAAAGAGGATGACTAGGCCGTCACCCCCGTAACTGATTCCAAGCAAGGTCAACAATTTCCTGTAATTCTTCAAAACACCAGACGTACTGAGCCGAGCCTTAAACTTTATTTGTGAACTTTGGCTGAAGTATCTAAGCTCAGTACAGTTTTACCTGTAACAAATATCATCACATAATAAAAATCAGGTATTTCAATATATTAGCAAAATCAAATCTCCTACGTTTATCTATTTACATAAAAATATAAAAGTTTCAGCACAACGATCTCCAGAGTATCAGTTCTATTGTACTTTTACGTAATCCAATATTTTAATGTGCATACCTAACAGTTTGTGCTACGTAACTTTGCTTAACTTTATTCTCTTATGTAATTAATATCCTCTTATGTAATTAATATATTTCTTAGGACAAAAAACATGCACTAAATTCCACTTTTATGTTAAAAAATTTGCCCTCCGATGCCTTTGAAATACCCATCTGCCCAACGGTTTAGTTTCATCTAACATACGTCCCCCACCGAACCTTTTGCGACTTCATAGGGATGTCAGACTCTATCTGGTTAGTCTACTGGGGCAATACCTGTTCGATTCTGCACTGAAGTCTGCCATTCTGCATGACTTTCTGCCTCTCTTGAAAATCTTAGGCCTTGTAGAAAAGATGGAACCTAATGTTTGAATTGATTCTTCGTCTCTGAATCACAATCAGAGCAAATGACCATTTCCTCCTTCATTTCAACTTTCAGTTGTCGAGATACCAGTATTGTAAACACTTTGCGACTATCTAAGAACTATACAACCTTTTGTATTGCATTACGATCATAGTGCATGTTTGCGGAAAAACTCATGGCTTATCCACCCATTAAAGAATAACGAACCTTGCTGCAGCTGATTGCCTCCTTCTGGATGATTTGCCTTTAGTGCTAGTTTCCCTTCGTTAAATATCTTCATTAATTTGTCTGTATTTCTCTTATAAATGATAGCTTTGCTGTAAATATAGCTTGATATAGTTATCAGACAGATTACATCTTCTTTATGTTTTTGATGATCCGCTGTTTGCACTTCGTGTTGGTTACGTATTTGCAATGAAGAAAAGTATAATTACACGGTTGTGTATGGATATGGATTTGGTGAAGTGTTGTGACCACTCACTGTTAAACCATAGGCAATGTGAGTACTGTCCACCCGCACTAATTATTCAGATAACTGTAGATAATAACCCCGCAAGGGATCGCGTCATCTGTTGCTGGGTTTTGTGTTGTGTTGCATAGCTTCGCGTCTCTTGTGGACAAGTTCATTATGTTTATGATTTCCTTTCTGAGACGTTTATTCCTGATAAGACGATTTATTTCACTTTTTTAGTTAGGAAGTTTGAGATGATGTTCAGCTGGGAGGGTTATGGTTTTGGTTTATTTGATTACGGTAAAGAACTCGAGGGCAATCTCTCTAAGGGAAGAGTGCCTTCGCAGAGGACTTTCTAGAGAAAATTGACTTACATACACGTTACGCATGAGGAAAACTACAGAAACGTCCATGCAGCTAGCCTGTTTGCGGGATTCGGACCTCGGGTCGAGCTACCAGCGTTCAGCGTCTTTACCACTCGGTCACTGATGGGCTCAGCTGTAAGGGAGTTATTTAAATAAGCAGTGTTTGTGGCTGCCTCTTTCTTCAAATATACACTGATCTGATATAGCTAAATTTCTTGTATAAAAAGCACACGGGGTAGGTGCCATGCCCCGATATGAATCACGTCATTTCTCTTGTTATTGAAGTAAGTTCAGTAGATACATCCTTCGCCTTTGTTCGGCTTTGTCCCACCAGTTCTGGCCTTCAGCTTTAGGTTTGTTGGTAATGAGTTTTTAGAGGTGCGAGCCAGGCCATGTTGCTGATAAATTTTGTGCACTTTGATCCCTACCTGCTTCTTTGGCTAGAATATCAGCTTCCTCGTTGACTTTTGTTCCTGCATGTGCTTTCAGCCAAGTGACAAAGAAATGTTTATTTGGTGATTTTGAAGTTATTTCTCGAATCTCTTGGATAATTTTGATCTGTGCGGCAGGTTCGCGATGATGTGTATCACTAAAAGACTGCCTGTGAAATCATATGATATTTTTTATGATACTGTATTTTATTGCGTTCATGAGTGCCACAGATTCTGCCTGGATTACACCGTTTTACTGGTATAAGCGGAACTTTGATTCAGTTGTCGAGTTGGAGCTAGGCAGATTTTCATTACGCTGCCTTGACCTTCTTCTAGGCCGGAACCGTCTGTATAGAATTGAGGGAATTTCTTTTCGTTTGCTTTTTTTTTTTTTTTTTTTTTCTTTTTTTTTTCGCCTTGTGGAATTCTTGTTCAGCCCGTATAGGGCTAGCTTCCTGTTACGTTGAGAAGAAAGGGCCTCTGGATTGCATGAAGTTTTTTTTCCTTTCCGTTCTCGGTTCTGTCCATATGCCCCCCCCCGTTTAGGGCAATCTTCTCGATTACTGTATTCTAGAGGAGTTTTAGAGCTGGTTGCTCGTCCCCCATCCCATTCCGTTTATTTGATTTAGATTGATTATGACTTTGGAGGTCTTGCTTCTAATAGAGTCTAAATGGTTTATAAAGTTAAGATTTTTATCAGTGATGATACCCAAGTATTTTAAATATCGGCTTCTCATTCTTGCCGCCGAAATTATTATCCTACCGGTGTGAGTTTCTGAGTCAACTTGTTAGGTTAAATCAAATTGTGTAGTTTTGCACTGCTATTTTCCTTTGAGTTCAGTTTACGCCATTCTGTTGTAGTAGTTGAGTTTTTGCGAGAAGTCGCAACTTAGACGTTTAAGTAGATCTAGTTACATTGTATGTTAGCAAGGAAGACTACATTCCACCAACTGGCCGTATATTATTTGAAAAAAGCTTTTTAGAAAACCCTCAAATGATAACGAAGATTCGATACAATTAATTGGGTACTAAATGCTGAAATTATTGTATTACGAAATTTCAAAACTTTTCAATGTAATAAAACTACAGTTTCTTATCGAAATTAAACGAAAATTAAGAAAAAGAAACAATTTATTGCTTGAAAAAACATTTTCTAGATCCCAGGGCAATAAGCAAGATCTATTTTTTAAGATGTTTTCGTCAACTAGAGCTACAGAATAAGGAAGGAAATGTCAGATAAGTCTGCATGTGCCGGCAGAATGTCTTTCACCAAATGTCTTCGAAAGCAAGGGACTTGTTTCTTGAAAGATATTTAAATTTATTTTTAAAACAACATTTAAAAGAAATCAAATCTAGAGTCTAGAAATAAATATAAAACTCTCACTTAAATGATTAACTTGACAAAAGTTATGCAAACATTAAACGATTGAGGAATTTAATTAAAACTATCCGAAAATGAATGCTATTTTTCAGCTACTAAGAATTTTACAAGACAAAATCGATCTCGAAATTCCATCTCAATTTTCAACCATAATTTTCATACAGCTGTTTAAAAACGAATAGGTGCCTAAGATATTCAATTTCTGGTGTCTACAAATTTAATATTACAAATAACTATATTTTTAATCCTTATAAAAATTTAAAGCGAAGCAAATTTCTGATTCTTTCACAATTCTCTTTCGTTTCCTTTATACAAACACAATAATAATGCAGTCGAGCAGCAGGTTTTACTAGTAGAATATTTATTGTCATTTTTATGATTAAATAAATATATAATTATAGTTTTTGATGTAATTATAAATATAAGCGCATGGAAAGGACAGTGTGAATCTGACTTAATATCTTCTTATAAAATCAAATGTTTTTTAATTACAGGTAATATTGCAAATTATTTTAGCATTTTCGAAATACTTCCAGAAATACATATTAAGACTCCTTTATTCGGGAACTGAAAAATTCAAGAAATCATAAAATCTAATATGGAAACACTAGATATTAATAGTGCAGAAGCAGCAGACAAACAAATCGCAGAATTATAAAGATGTTAGCAAATCAAAACTGAAGCATACTCAGTAAATCCCAATTCCAACTTATTTTTAAGAGGAAGTATAGTGAAACTCGTATTGGCGACTACCTCTGAATGTAGACAGCATTCTTCACAATGTAAATAAACACGTTATTGAAGCACATCTCTCTAAAACGGCCACCTTCGCTGAAGATCGAAGTCATATCAAACCACAGAAGGTCGCCAAAGGGAAGTTTCACCACATCTCTTTTGGGAAGAACCCGAAGAAAGAATAAATATTTCACTTTGGGAACAAATAGCATTGTTGCAGTTGTATCATTTTTTAATATTGTGACCGATAAGAAAATCTGAATTTTATTTTGTGGAAAGTTCTTCTCTTCTATTTGAAGATGTTAAAGATTGGTCGGCAGACTACTAGAAGTTAAGGGCATGTTTCAAGTCATCTTTTCATTTATACTTTATATAACTGAAACACATTACAGAAGTGATGCAGCACATTCTGGACTCTCTTACACAAATCATACGAGGGGAAAATATAATATTATAGGGTTCATTTTAATTTTCTAACCCGTCATTTTAAGTTAAAATACCTTAATTGTCAAAAACCTTATTTCATTTCCCTGCTAGAATGCAAATTTCACTCACTCGCGATATTCAATTAGGTAGAAAGAAAGAAGTATTTAAATGAAGGTTTCAGAGGGTGAAATCAGAGGATGTTCTGCCTGCTTGAAGCCCACGTTGCTAACTTTGATTCTCTAGCAATTAGAATTCTGCGGCGTTGAGTTATTTTTGCCATTAGGCTTATTGACACCGACTTCTATCAGAATCAGGTTGCGCGATAGGTAAACATTGAAGCCGTTAGCTGTTTATCCATTACCTTTTGATTTAAGATAAAAGTGTTCGCTTCTGTAACCACTAGTTGGTCCCGACTGTTAAACTTCATTTGAGTTAATAAAGAGTTTACACCCTTCTCCTGATTTTATAGCACTT